>NC_091023.1:8789529-9092559 GCF_041296385.1 Aphelocoma coerulescens
TAGTTAAGATTTATTACCTTGAAAGATCTGCCTGTGGGAGGAGATCTATTAAAAACACAAACTGAAACCCACACTCTCCATGGAAGTGCTAATGGACATATTTCAAATATATACCCTCAAGAAGGCAAGCCTTTGTTAGGAGCATCCTGTCAGTCACCAGATTGGTGCATTTAAAATGTACATCCTTTAAAAGAAAGATGATTTCAAAAGATATGTATGTGACTATTTAACAAGCAGGATGAAACTTCTGAGCCCTGGAAGGAGAAAATGATTAAAAAAATAATTTACTCCGTCTGCATGGGCATGTGTGTAAAAGCACATTTCTCCAGCAGGTAACGGATGTCTCTGCAGCCAGGGCAGTGGATAATTATTTTCAAGTGGGTTGTCACACTGCATTCAGCCTGCATTCGCCTGACAGTGTGAAATCGGAAGGAAGCTTCATTGGCAATTCCCAACAGACATCAGAAAACCTCAAGCATGTAGAAAAAACTTTAATCTTCTTTAACTGTTCCTGCACTCTCCTTGAAGAAAATATCACCTCTTTTTTGAGGCAGAAAAAGCAGACCTTAGCTTGATAAGGATTAAAAATTATTTTAACAAACAGAAAAAAATCAAAATATCGTATTAAAAATAATACAATAACCTGCTGCAGTTCAAAGCTTTCTAACTTCAGCTAAAACTGTGAAAACCCTACAAAAATACTGTTAAATGCAGCTGTGTGCCAGCTATGGGTGTTTGCTAATCAAAGTCAATCAGGCAGACCAGCAGGCCTCAATGGGCTTTGGACCAGGACTGACAAAAGGATCCTCTTTATGAGCCTGCTCCAGAGATGCTGACCCTCTTCATCTGCCCTGATTTCAAAGGGAACTTGGGGTATTCAGAAATCTTGAGCTAATTTGCTACATAATAAACAAGATTCATACAACAGGGAAGGTTGCTATGACTCACCGTCGTTTAAAAGGAGCCTAGGATGAACTGGCCTGTTTTGAATCGGCAGCTTGGCCTTGGCTGCACTACAGAGGAGCAGCAAAGTCTTTGATAAGTTAAAGGAGCAACAGGCACCTGGGAGCAAGCATCCGACTGTCTAACAGCAAGAAAACCTGACTAGAAATGCACTATCAGAAGCAGTGAAAAGTTTAGCACATCTGCTATACAAGATCTGAGAGCCAGCTTTTGTGCGTAACACAGCGAGAATAAAGAGACCAGATAAAGAGGTGTACAAAAGAAAAGATCCATACAGTGAACGTTTCCAAAGATATTTGGAGCAAATCTGCAGAGAGCAATGAAATGCCAATGGAAGTACATCAGGTGCCTTTGAAGGGTCCGGCTCAGGCACAGAGGCGCAGTACTAGGGCTCTGCTAAGGCTGTGGGCTGTGTTGCCAGCCTCACCCATAGGGTCACACTGCTGCTCTCTCAGCAAGGCCTCACCACGCTGGTACTGTACGGATGGCCTTTAACAACTCTAATCTGCTCTCTTTAACTTGATCATGATCCTACAATCATCTCCCTGGGGGCAGGGCTGAGCATGAAATAGAGAGTTTACTATTTTCAGAGAGGACGCAAAGAAAGTAATTATTAAATAATCAGTGTCTTTAAACTCCTTAAGTTCACTGACTAAAATGTCTGGCAAAGCTGTGCCAGGCACAGTGTTCAAGAGGAAGCACTTTCGCCTCCTCTTTCCATCTCACAAGGCTTCATTAAGACTGTATAGCAGTGAAGCTGTCAATGATATTTCAGCATGTGAGCTGATGCCCTTCAGATATGCCTTTGTTATTGAGCTCTAACCATCTGAAAGAAAAGTTGTAACACAGAGTAAATACCTGGGCTGCGTTAAGTTTAAGCTTGCAAATAAAGCCCACACTTTCCCGTGACAGTTGTGTATGTTGCTGCCACTAATTGTTTCTTTCAGCAGTTGTGGACAGGTCCCCCATTGTTGTGGGCTAACTTACACAAGCACTGGCAGCTCGGACAACCCTCAATTCTTGTCTGCCTGGCTATTCCTGACCATTTATCATTACAGACTGTGTGTTTTACAACTGGCGAGACCAAAGCCAACAGGCCGCTAGATGCAGCAGCCACTTAAAATACCAGTCATCTGCTCCATTTCCACCCCCCCTCCTCTCTGGGCATAGTTAGCTTTACAACTGTGTTATAATAAGGCAAATGATTTGGTAAACAATTCTTCATTTATTTACTTGAGCAAGATTCCTTTAACTTCAGCGGGCATTCTGCCAAGCTAGGGATCCTGGACCAGTGCCAGTGATGAAATGCCCATTTCACTGGAATGTATGATTTCTTATTTACTTGCCAAAAGTATCCTGGTTCCCAGCTTCACAATAGGCTTTGCTCCTTTCACCCGGAGAACAATCCAATTAATAGCTTCTCTCCTAAAGAGGCTAAAGAAGTTACGCAAAGAGGTCCAGTTACCACTGGCAGAGGAGTGGGAAAACTGATGCTGGCAGGTACCACTCCTTTGGGCTCCAGGCTTCTCTTCCAAGAGCTGCCATGTAAGAATATTTTGCATTGTCACATATGCTAAGACATGTTATCACATCTACTCGAATGCATTGTGCTGCAGACAATACCACCTGTGTTCACTCATTCTTTCAAGATAAAAAGAATTCCACTGCAGAAACCAGAAAGTTATCTGACAGTCTGACAGGAAAGAAATCCAACCAGAAAAATAAGTTGTTCTGTAATTGGCCTGACTGCTAAATTTCTTATTCTGTTTGCCCTCTAATTTACTTCAACAACTCTACAGAACTGGGTCCTGACTAACCAAATCAAAGCCCCCACTTAATTGAGTAAATGTCTCTGTTAATTTAAGGCTCTGGCCAGAAAATCAGAAGACAGCTAATAAACAGTTGCTGTATTTAAAGGAGTGATGATTTTAAGTCTACTGATTATAAACACACACTGTCAAATTATTCCTGTCTCTTCTCTTCAAGCCATAACCACTCCCCTTCTTATTCAATTCCTTCAGCCCATCACCACACACAAGGGGAGACAGCTTTCTCCTTTGAAATTCCCATCACTAACAATCCCTTTCTCTCGGTCTGGCAGCGATGCAGCGATGGATGGTCTATTTTCCCAGCCTACGTGGAGAAGAAAAATCATTCTCTCCTTACAGCCTACCCACTGTTCCCTCTGCTCTTGCAACTGCTGTACTACGGCTTAAAAAGCATTCTGATGTACTATTTACATAATGAACAATCTCACAGGATGTTTTAAGAACAAAATAATTTACTGAAGGTACGGACATATATATATATAAAAAGATGTGGAAGAGTTATTATGTCATAAATTTAAATTCTGAAGATCAGAGGCTCTATTGGCATATACTTCATACAATAGAGAACAGGCTCCAACAGCAGAGGACTGCAGTAGTGCCAGCACAAGGGTGGAAGTGTGGCAAAGCCAGTGCAAAGCCGCCTAGAATGCAGCAGCCAGCATGACTGTGTGGTGTATCCTACTTTCTTTTCTCCTAACAGCCACAACAGTGATAATCCACATCCAACTAGAAGCTCAGAAAAGGAAAAAGTTGAAGGAAAAAGAGCACATTGGTTTATTTATATTGTTTATAGTCTAAGCAATCATTATAAACGTGCTCAAATAATCAGATCCTATGTAATTATTCATCTGCAGCCACAGTTATTAGGTAGGTAAAGTCACTCGTTTTTGAAAATGCAGGTCAAATGTTTATCTCTAAGATATGTTAAATGTAACACAGGATTGCATTAAGGGTGTATATTAGACTGCAATATTTACAAAATTGAAGTGTTTAGACCTTTCAGACCTTTTTTAAAGCCTTGACCTTGGAAACAAATAAGGACAGTGTTATTTTAATGTGCATTCAAATTTTAACAACACAGTCACACAGCTCTAGTGGAATTCACATTGAGTTTCCACTGTAGATTGCTCATCATTTCATTATGGTTCATTATGCTGATAACTGTCAGAAAGCATTAGAAGCAGGAGCCTTGAGTAATAGCACTGAAATGGTAATTTAAAAACAATATACTTTCTGGAGGAAATACTGCAGTGCACTAAATTCAATTAGAAGAGGGGAATGTAAAGACAAGTAAGTGATGTTTGCTGTTTGAAGTGAGGCTATGCAGTTTCTTGATAACCTAGACTGGAGAAGGTCCTTTTAAAGCAGGCACTCTTCTCTTGCATCTCACTATATCTGCTCTTATTATCTTCAAGCTTCTCCAGTATAAGTTGTCTTAAATGCAACCGTTTTTGAAATATTTCAGGCCATGACAAAATATCAATCAATCCACCAGTCCCTGTTTGGGTGACACAACTGACTAAATTATTCAGGGTCATTTACTGAGGCAGATTTCAAGCTGGACAGTCCATGATGATAATCTCTCTTTTGTAAAGGGCTCCCAATTAAAAATCATTAATAATTTGAATCGAACAGACAATATAAACAATACAAAACTGTCCCTTTCTCACTCATAATGCGAGCACTGTTTGTTAAGAGTTAGAGGACCCAACTCATTAATGGTGGGGACGCAGCAGCAACACCCATTAATTTGGGTGGGAACTGCACCTGCCTGCACCAGGCTGCAATTCACAGGATATCTCCTTACAGAGAAGGGAATTCAGGGACAAGGGCCATGATTAAGAGTGATTTGTTTTCCTGCCTCATGGATTCGTGTGTGGGTAAGGCAATTTATTCTCCATTACATTGCTAACCTTATGAAAGACCCTTCCTCTCCGCAAGTTCTGCAACATAATGAAGGTCTGTAGAGTTGCCTCGACATCACTTTTGCTATGCTTCCACAAGGGAAAGGAGCCCGTGTTTTCCACAGTTTGTGCTCAGGTGTATTATGAGTCAATCATCCCATCTCCATGGCCAAGCACACAGCTGACAAGCCCACTGTGCTTCAGAGTTCCAAGTCCGAATTCCCAAGTTTGGCCAAAGCGGTGGATCCAGGGTAGCTCTGCCCCTCAGTGGTGACAGACACATTGATGATTATCCCCAGGAGGCAAGTCTGAGGGGAAAGCTGCACCAGTAAACTCCTGTATGTCAGGGTGCCTCTGCCTGGCCTTCAACACAGCCCACTTCGCTGTCTCTACACCAACACTCTGCCACATTCTCCTCTTACTGGCACAAACTTTAGGCCAGACATAACTACTCACTCTGGCATAGCTGAAATAGAGCAGAATACTAAAACCAGAGTCTGAGTTACTTGTTTAGGAGCCTGATGCCTGGCTTAGCTAAGGTTAGACACAGTTTTTACAGCTCAACAAGGGATGGCATTGTCAGAGAGTGGTGTTATGGAAGGGTAAAACTCTGGAGCACCTCTCCTGGCCAGCACATCAGGAAGTAGCTACTGCTTTTGTAACTTATCATGGGACTTGCAAGAAAGGAAAAGGAAGGGGAATTCTCTAATTCCCTTTCATCCACTAGCACAATCAGGCTAATGGAAAAAGTCCTAACAATCTTCCTCCCTCAGCCTAGAAGACGAGGTAAGTGACAAGGCCAGACAGTTTACTACTAAAGGAAATCAATAGCCAAGGGTCAAAGCTTTACAAAAACACATCTTAAGAAGGCTGAAGTTCTTCATCTTAAAAAGTGTTTAGAAATAATAAAGAAAGGATCAATCCACAGTCCATTCCAGGTGTTCTTTCCAAATTATCCAATGTTACTTTTATTCACCTGGTCTAATAGTTCTCCAAGTGAACAGAAACCTGATTTTACAAGCCAGTGGAGCAGAGTCTATCTTTTTGCTAGAAGAATGGATCTCAGATACTGTGTTTTATTTCTTCATTAGTGTGCCGTCACACTGAGCGATTACTAAATGCAGGCCTGAATGAGAATACCAGAGTTAAAGAGAGCATAATGAACAAAGAAGGTGCCTGATTATTATGGCTGTCAGCACAAGGGAATTGGGTTTGTCACCTGGTTTAACCAACTGGTAAGAACTGATTACAGTCTGAATCCGCCTGAAAGCACCTTTGATGTTTATGCTCCCTTCTGTCTACACATCTTGTCAAGAAAGTCAGACAAACAGGGACCTTCTTCTGAAGGGTCTTCCTTCAGCAGAGGCCCTCTGAATGCTGTCACTTGCCTCAGGTACATGGGCTGAAGGCCATTCAGAGGGGGAGCATGGCAAAGGAAGAGCCCTCAGAGCCCCCCCCACAGCCCCGCGGGCAGGGCTGCATTTTGCGCCTGAGCAGGCACCACCCTTTAAGCACAGCTAAGGCAGGGCTCAAAGAGGGGCTGCCAGCGGGCACAGCAGGACTGGGGAAGCATAGTTGCCCCACAGGCCAGCTCAGGAACAGCTCCTGCATCATCTTTCACCCTGGATCACAGAAAAAGAAGCCCTTGAGCTACAGGAAAATTCAAAGCTGTGAAGCAGGACCTCCAGAGACAGGCCTGTTTTCCAAGAGCAGGTGTCCATAGGATTGTGGTGTTGGCTTGCCTCTGCATGCAGGGTCCTCCTAGGCTGTTGCAGAGATGAAGACTGAGGCCAGCACCACAGCCTTTGCCTTTTCTCCTTCCCCCTTTATATTCTCAGGGTAAAAGACTAAGATCAGGAACTTCAGCTTTGACTGATCTCCCAAGAGAGTGATGGGGAGGAGTGCCTCCAGCAGCCCCAAGACTTGACAAAAAAGGGCTAAGCTTGCAGGGGTACATTTTGCAATACCAGCAAACATACGTATCATTTAGTAACATCTGGAAATGTTTTGCTCTCTCCTCATACTTCACTAACTGCACATGCCTATTTAAATTCAACCAGTTGATTACGAATTTGATTTCAATTTGGTCAAGATATCACTCACAAGGACCAGGGCTTTGAAAATCTTTTATTGGTATAATGTTATTTAGGGTGTATATTCCAAACAATAGTTTTGCTGTTGCAGAAAGACATTTTTCCCATAAAATTGGTCACATTTTAGATCTCCTAGTGCAAATTATATTACAGAAAGCATGTTCCTGCCCACTTAGGCAAGGTTTCACAATACAGTTAGACTCCATTCCCAGTCAATACTTGGCAAGGGATATGTGCACCACTATGCTTCCTACTAAGCAAAAGCAGCTGCTCTTGGCTATGCCCCAGCCTCCTCAACCACCACCCAGCAAAACTCACTGCTGAAAAGAAGGAAATCACTGGAGAACAGCTGGAATCAAGGGGGTGTGAGGAAGGGATGAGTGCTAACTTAGTTATGGACATACACTGTTTCTGCCTTGTAAGGGAGAAATTAAGGTCTAAATGAATGTGAGTCATCTCTCACAAAATTAATTTGCAATATATTAAAATGTTACAAAAGAAGTATCTCGGCCTTCCCTCACACACACACACACACACACACACACACACACTCTCTCTCTCTCTACACAAATATACGGCTGAAAAATCTGGAAACATTTCCAAGAGCTTTCAGGGAAAGCCACACATGGATATCCCCTGGTAAAATACAGCCCTTTCACTTATTGTTTCAAACTGTTCTGCTCCTAAGAAAGTGAAAACCAAAGAACTAGATGATCACAATTTAACACCAGGACATGCCTGGAATCCCAGGTCTTCGACTGTATGAGCCATTAACCAACACACAGGACAAGGAGTTTTTCCAGTAACCCTGTGACTGTGCTCAATGCACCTCTCCTTCTCCCTGTTGAAGGCATTTTGGTGGAACTAAAGCAAATTCCATTTGCTGTACATGATGTACTTACCTACACAGGATAAAATAAACCATGCTTTGGGTGGTTGTTTCATTAAAGTTTAAGATTTATTATTACTACCCCTTTCAGATGAACACTTAAGTTCCGAAGGGTCACCAGCTGTATTTCAAGCAAATAAATATAATGAGATTATAAATATTACCTGTTTACCCGAGGTCATACAATTACAAGGAAAGCTTCCAAAATTTCTACAAATATCCATATGTAAAGAGAAGAAAGGTGATGTGATCTACTGGCCAGGTGTTCAGACTGGAAGTGAGGCCTGTATTTTACTTCTACCTGTATTACTGAGGTGTGCAAGTCCCTCTTTTGTAACTGTGTCTCCTGATTTATTTATACTGCAAGCTCACAAGGGTCAGCACAACCATGCCGCCATTAGGAACTGAGGGCTGAAAACACTTTCACTCAGAAGTGTGAGACAAAATTCAAACTGCGTCTGAAAAGGGCCATAAAAGCTACTGAATGCTCTTATGTCAGAAGCAGAATGCTTTTTAGAGACACAGAGAAAAAATGGGTTATAAAAGGGGCAAGAGATTGTTCAAAGACCAACTTACGAGTGCAGGGCATGGAGGCAGCATCATTTTCCGCTCGGAAAAAGCCCCGATCACAGGTGCAGGAGGTAGAGCCTTCCCAGATGGAGTAGCTGTGAGGCGGGCATTTGGCACAGGCAACATCTGTCGAGAGAGCCTTGTAGTATCCGATTTTGCAAGCTAGATGGAGGAACAGGAAGGGAGAGCGTTACTGGCCCGGGCTGTGATCATAAATTGCTAGCTTACTCATTCAAAATCAAGGCAGGAGACATTTCAAAGAGATCTAATGATGTCCTCTTAGCCCAGGTGAAGAATTAACAATCATCACACTCTTAATGAGTAATCTTATGTCAGGGGATACTGATTTCTAATTCCAACAAGAGCCATTTTAAAAGCTGGCTTAGAGATGGCAAAAAAAAAATTATACTCTTCTGTTGACACTGCCAGAAAATCAGCTGCTTCTTTGTGCTTACTGTGGAGTTGCATGTGGATTAACCCATGTCCACCTGCACCCACACACACACACAGAGCATGACAAAAGGGGTGCAAGTGGTTTATTCTATGACCACTTAAGGAATGGCAGCTGACAGTCAGACACTGCCAATTTTTAAGAGGGAGCGGGACAGGAACCCAACATGCCCGGAAATGGCACATCTCCCTCCTGGCAAGGCAGAATTCATTTGGCTCTTTCTCCCCAGGGGAGGAGATCAGCAATGCTCTCTCCTCCTCGAAGCCAGGGCACAGCAGTGACTGCACCACTGCCACCAGGGCCCATGTGCAGCTGGCAAGCTTTCAGTGACATCAGCTTCATAAATGCAGGGCTTACACAAATGGCTACTTTTACATCACTTGGAAAAAACTCATTAGCATCATTAATAACACATTTTCATGGTGGCTAACAGATATGTCATCCTAGAAATTTCTCCTTTGGCTAGAGAAAAAAGCC
Source organism: Aphelocoma coerulescens (assembly GCF_041296385.1). Lineage (NCBI taxonomy): Eukaryota > Metazoa > Chordata > Aves > Passeriformes > Corvidae > Aphelocoma > Aphelocoma coerulescens. The sequence goes on from NC_091023.1 coordinate 8,798,706, forward strand.
CACCATCACCACTGGCTTTTAGCACTGCAGAGAGGAGAGAAAATTCCCAGGCATGCAAACCAGTAAAAAGGAAAGGTTGTTCCCAATATTTACTGTGTGACTCACTCCCACATCTTGTCATTTATCACCTACACTACCTTTAGGGTTCCCCTGCTACATACAGGCTCCTGTTGGGAGGGCACAAGCCCCCGCACAGCCAGGGCTTGCTCTTGCTGTTTCAACCTTCCCTTAGTCCCCCTCACTCTTTCCCTGCTTCTATTACAAAGCCCTCCAGCAGGAAATGCAGAGGGATATTAGCAACACATTTATAAAAGAGCAAGTTACTTCATTCTTATTAGCCAAAGCCATTTATGAAATGTCCTTAACAAGTCCTGACTTTACGATGTGCCGCGCGCCATCTGTGAGAGCGCTGGGACATCAGCCTGGTGTCACTCATTGGGGCTGCCACGGGAGCAGAGGACTTTGTGAAAACACATTGCTCAAGTGACTGAGATTTACACTTCCAGAGTTCACATGCATTGTGTTATTAGTTAAGGTTCGACTTGCAAGGTCTGTTTTGGCCATGCTTCAAACAGCCTTGGGGTTGTTCGATTAAAATCAGCAGCCATAGCTCTGGCAGGGAGAATCATGGGGGTCAAACCCAGCCTCCCCACGTCACAGACAATTTTAGTCCCTGAATACAAATACAAACCCACCACATCTGGCCCATCAGCTGGGCACTTGCTGGACACAAAAGCAACTCCCAGAAAACAGCTTATTTTGCCTGGGATGGGAATTGCCCAGCAAAACAAACAAACAAGGAAAATAAGTCTTCATTTTTTTTTTTAATATGATTTGCACTATCTGGTAAGCAAGTTGCTATATCACTACATGTCCTGAGTTTAACAACAGCAGCAGTCAAGTGCCAGATGCTGGTCTCAGATATTACTCCTGGTTTTCACTGTCACTGGTCAGATGAGAAATGTGCCTAAGTCTGTATATGACCAGGACAGACACCTACGGGAAGAATCTTGCTACCATATATAAAGAAAAGGTATTAAAAAACAGAATACAAGAGGAAAGCAAGCTGACTGCTTTTATCCACAAAATTCTTTCTATTATTCAAGGCTTTAAAAACTAAACATGTAAACTCTAATATTACTCTTAATATGAACATCACAATCCACAGAAATCATTAAGCAAAGAGCCATCTTTAGCATATTCATGGTATTAAAATACTTATATATTCAACAATCTAGCTCAAGGCTGAAAATCCTGTTTGGACTATAACATGCTTCCAGAAAGAAGAAAATGTCACAGGTAAAGATTTTTGTGACCATTCCTCTCTGTCTTTTCATACTCTCTGGTTTAAAAGGGAATAGATGTATTCCATGGGTACTGCAAGGTCAACACTCTGTAATTCAAGGATTTTTTTCCCCCTCGTTTCATGCACTGTATTTTGTTTTCTACTATATTAAGCCAAGATCATTAATATTTCAAGACCTGAAGAAAGCTCTCCAAACACAGTGGTGGCTGCTCCTAAAGCACACACAGCCATTTTGCTTCAAAAAATCAACTACTCCTGAAGACGGTTTTCTTCATTTTAGCGTGCTCAGAGATTCACCACATTTCATAACAGACATAAAAGGGCATAAGAGAATGTGCTGCATTAAGCCAGGAGGTCTTTGCCCCCAAGAGCTCCATGGTACTGCCACTTAAAAATTCGAACCTAATCCTGTAAAAGCTGTTCTTAGCATGAAGTGCTGCTGACACACCTATTACAAGTACGGATGGGCTTTTTTTTGGAAGGTTAATGATTTAGTAGGCAAACAAGAAGCCTGTACAGAACTCATTCCCTGGAAGTCTTTATTGCTTGCTCATGACAAATCTTCACGCAGCTGCTTTTCTAGGAAGGATTTGCTGGGTGAGACCCACTGTGAATGGGATTCTTACACAGTTTTCGAAAGATGCCTTTGTAAAAAGATTAGTTCACATGTGCAATGCAAACTTTTGAGTTCAATTTCTTAGCTTTGCCTTAATTAGTTCTTTCTGTTAGGTTTCTTTTTTTTTTTTAAAGGAGAAAAACCTTTTCTCACATTCAGATCACCCACAAGAGTAACAACGGTTACAATCGACTGCACCACATCCAAGGGAAATTCTCAGACAAAAATATTTTCAGTTCACAGTTTTTCCTCAGAACAAATCACGTTACTCTAAATGGACATCAGCTTGAAATAATTATGCTGATGTCTTTGAGTTATAATATTAAAATCTATTTGGTTTCTCTTTCTACTAAAGCAAGACAAGAGCTGGCAAACATTGTTGATTATTATTACATGCCTTTTTCCTTCTTTTTTCCCAATTTACCTGAGTGATACATGTCAAAACTGCAAAAACTGCTCTGAAGAATTATGAAACTTCAGTCAAATCTAGATGTAAATTTTCTCAAGCTGTTTCTCAAACTCTATTTTCACATTAAAACCTGATTTGAAGATGTAAAGATTCCTCAAAAAAACAGAGAAAATACATGTGTGAGCTGCAAAGTCTGCTTGCTTGGTCTCTCCAAATGCTGAATTTTCAACTAGAAAATTTCATACAGCAATTACAGAATTTAAAAACTCATCTCATAGGGGACGGGGCTCTAATCACATTCTTTTTAAACACAGCTACAACAAAATATATGTATTAAATTGGTTTTAACTATTTTTAAATAAGCTATGTTGTTGGGGTTTTTAATTTGGGGGTGGGGGAAATATTTAAGAAAATTATTCTTTCAAATTTAGAGTTGTTTGCAAAAATGCCCCAGGTACTTGCTCTTAAATTGTTCCTTTATCCTTGTGGAAATGGCAGTGATTCTTTCCATCAGACTTTGGAAAAGGCTTGACATACCTAATACTCCTTTAAAAAAAATAAAAATCATGTAATGTTTTGCAAAGGACTGGATAAAGAAATCATCCCAACCTCTTTGCTGACAAGTTCCTAAACCATTAGAAACGCAGTGCATATCTTAAAAATATCTCAAGGAGCTCCAGGCAGAGGCTCTAGAAGTGCCTGGAGGCTGCGCAGGACTGAGGCAGGGATGAGAGGTACCCCTGAGCCCGCCTGAGATCTGAGCAGTGATGGGATGGGGAAGGCCCAAGAGGGCTAGCCATGAGCTGAAAACTGCTGGGCAGGAACTCTGGTGGCAGCCCTGGACACCAGGGACCAAGGCCAGGAGAAATCCTGCTTGAAGCTTCAGCCTCTGCTGAAGAGGAGGATTTGCGACCAACAAAATACTGATTTCTGATTAGGACCTAATAAAGTGAATAGGGAGAAAAACAAGCACAGACACGTGGTTTTGCTCAAGTAAATCTAGTTAAGTCAATGAACTGATAGTAGAAGCAAATCTGACAGAGATGTTCTGAAGTGCTTACTTACAAAAGCCCAGTGGGATGCAGTCCCACACAGGCCAGCAGCACTGGCTGCAGAGCTGTGTGCCAAAGGCTGAGCTCTCCACACAAGCACAAGGGCCCCCAGCCAGGACAGGACCACAACCAAACCATGCTCCCGCTGCACCCTCCTGCCCAAAATGAACCCTCTGTACCACCAAGGACATTTATTACCACAGGCAAGTGAGCCGTGCTGCTAAAACCTGTGTGTGAAGTCAGCTGAATTGTCAGTAGCTATGCATTCCAGTTTCCATTTTTTGAAGCAGAAAAATATGTTAGCTACATACTCAAGAAAACCTCAGAATTCCTTGAGAAGCAATTTTGAATCAATCTCCCTCCGCACACAACAGAAGTGGGGAAAACTACTTTTAAGTCCACGACTATAGACAACTTTTAAAGAAAGACTCCAAAATAGTGCTCTTGGTGAAATGAAGGACAAGGCAAATAATTTAATAAGAGATATTTCAATGGCACATTTATACATTTCAGTGAGAAAAGAAATTTGTGTTTAAAGACTTGAAAAAATACTTTGACAGCATATTTGATGTCTTTCATCACTGGTTACTTTTTCCACAGCTCTTCTCTCTGGAAATATTTTAAGCTCATGTTTTAACTGCACCCTTAGGAACAAAAAGTTACTTTTACTTTTCCCCTTGAATGTTGTTCTTAGTCTTTAAGAGGATGGATTTTCTCTCTCGCATTGTAACAAAACCACATCTGCCACATAAGAAGGCAGCATCTTCTCAGCTTTCTTTTACTGTTATTACCATTTCTGAACAGATTTTTGTGTGTTAATTATAGAACTGAATTGTTTGGATAGTCTCTTTTGATGAGCTTTCTGCCCTGCACCATGAACCCCTCCGTTATTGTACAGCTGTTTTACTTTCAAATGCTCATCAGGGTTTTCTAATTGTCAAGCTGTCCCAGCAACTAGTTCTTTTGACCTAAAAGTCAAAGAAAGGGAGTCACCCTTGTCTCCCCGACATGAATACCACAGCAGTCCCAGTGGCCCCCCCAATACCTACAAGACAATGCCTTTCCAGATCATTGCCACTACAAGCATAATTGGGTTTTGGGTGAAATGAGAAGATTTAAAATAGGATGAATTAATGAGTTTCTTGTAAAATTAAGTCATTCTCCTGGTCCAATCTAATTACTCACTGTAATGCCCCTGAGGGTGATAAATAAAGAACCTTAGAAGCCAAGCAGGAGGGAATAAAAAAAGCTTTCTCTTGAGCATTTCTTAAAAGTCAAGTTGTAGAATGCGATGTGATGTACCAAATGCTCTTTCCAAATAACATCAGATTCCTTTGATGTTCACGTTGTAAGATCTTTGCCTCCTGTTAATAATGACTGTACTATTGCTACACATAAAAAGCAGCTCCCCATCTTCAACTCGTATCTCTGATGAGAAAACCAGTATTTCTACACACTAAGCATGTATTTTTGATGCATGAGTGACACAAGGAAACACAAACACAATCCCACTGGAGAAAAGAGTCTAGACTGCTTGACTGCAGAGCACTTTTACTCCATGATTGGGTACAAACTCAGGAAGTTCAAAACAGAAATAAAGGTACCTTAGAACATAAATGTAGTATGATTTGAAATCCAAACTCTGAGTATTCAAGCCACTGGACCTGTACAGGCAGGTACCCTGGCAGGTTAAGCACTCAGACCTCCTTTGCAAAGCTGCAGCATAAACCAAGTGGAGGAGCTTTTCACACATCCAATCTGAACAACCATTAAAAAAAACATTAAAAATCTTTGGTTATTTTTTCACCAGTGTAACTGACTTGGCTACAGGTCTGCAGCTAGTGCTGTGCTTTGCTGGTTTTAAGGCTGGGGACTGATCCTGTGATGCCAGTCACATTAGAACTCACCTCTGGCAATCCAAGATTACCTTGCCTGATGTGCACCTATGGAGAGATGACGATCACCTCATTGAGAGGCAGCCACATTTTTATTTGGAGAGACTAGAAATTCAATTGCCTACTTCAGTTTAAGGAGTTAAAAGAAGTGAGCAGCTAGAGCAGCTTCTGGTGTGGAAACAAATCACCATCACCATCCAAAGTGAATTGAATCCTCAGGAGGGAAAGGGATGCAGAACTCACTGCTAACTGCAAGGTGCCCATTGCCACAGGCTGTCACAGACAGCAGGAAATGGCAGTGCACTGACATCAGCTAAATCCTTCTGCACCATCAGGCACATCAGGTCCATTTCACTGAAGTTCCTCTGTATTCAGTCCTCTCCTGTAACCCTTCACTTTCACAGACTCTGGTGGACCTGGAGGGCCAGACTCTGGTGGACCTGGAGGGCCAGACACTAGCAGTGAAAGCCAAGACAAAAAGACATTCAATACCTCTGCCATGTCCTCAGTCACTAGGTCACCTCTCCCACTGAGCACTGGGACCATGTTTTCCTCGGCCTTCCTTTTGCTGCCTGCAGGAGCAGGTGTCCTTCATATCCCACACCAGACAAACTCCAAAGCTTTGGCTTTCCTAACACCTCCCCTGCATCCTCAGGCAATGGCTGGACTGTAGAATCCTCCTGAGTGCTCCTCTTGCATGTCTGAGCTGTGCCAAGGGCTCCCTGCCCATCCACCTTGGCCTTCTGCAACACCCCCTTCTGCAGCTGCTGTGCATGTGCTTACAGCAGATTGTCCTTTAAAACCCACCAGCCCATGTGGGCTTCTTCACTGCTCTCCTGATAAAATTCCCGAACAAGCCAAAATCTTCTGACCTGAATTCCAGAGCTTTATTTTTTTTTTTTTAATATACATGAAATCCAGGGAAACAAAACATGAAAAATGAAGTCTCCAGCTCAGCAAAGGGCACAAGCACAACAGGACAGGACATCTGATCCAGCAATCTGTTTGAGAGAAGAGCTACAGGCACTAACAAAACTCCCAGGTGTATGATACAAGAACCAGAATGGCCTATTAATCCCAGCCAAGGAGGTCCTGTTTGCCTGGGTATCATTTTCTTTGCACAGCCTTCAGAGGCAATTGCCAGATGTTTTTGCCATGCAGTTGGGCACTGCACACTGCGGGCACAGACCTACAGCACCGCTGGCATGGCCACACTGCCAAATCCTCTCGGCAAGGACAGAGTTTGTGGGTTTGGAGTGCCACACCTAAGCAGCAGTTTTACACAGAAAAATGCTTTACTTGTCTTCTACAGAGATATTTCAAACCAACTTGTACCTTATGCAAAAAAAATATAACTATGCTGATAACGCAATCATTTCAAAAGTTGAAACCTGCTTTATCAGCCACCTTCTTCTAAAGAAACTAAATAGTCAAAACTATAAACCAAAAAATTAAATACATATACAATTCATATATTAAGTTTAATAGGTACATACATAGAAAAGACAAAAATGAAAAATTAGCTTTTATTCTTAAAAATTATTAAGAGTCATTCTGAACTTTGCTATATAGCTGATAGATCACAACTGCTAAAAAAAACCTCTTCCTACAAATACACAAATTTGAAAATCTCACATTTCTATGTATTAATACTAATAGCATATCTATGCAACCCTCTTCTCTACTACAGCTGTGGTAGTCGGGGGGAATATTTAGGGATAAGCTTGACATTTCCCACATCATGCTCACTCCTCTCTTTGACAGCGCCCTGATTTCACTTTAGCTCTGTCAACCCCGCCAGCACGCAAAGCTTCCAGCCCTGCACCAAGGGGAACAGCTGCAAAATCTCATCAGGGAAAATCAGCCCCTGGACAGAACATTTGCTGCACTGTGTTTTTGTCTGAAATTAAAATAAAAATAGAAAGCTAAAAATTCAAGGACTAGGTGAAAAAATTCATGACTGAAAATAACCACAAAAAAAAAAAAAAAAAAATCCTTTCTCATTGAGAAGTCAGCACTTTCCACAAGGAATGAAAATCCCAACCTGCTCTGCTCTCTACAGGAAGATATTTGCTAGGACTGCCAGTGGCAAGCCAACAGCCGATGGCCACCAGCGGGAAGCATTGGGGACACTGTGCCTGTGCAGTGGCACAGGGACATGTCCCTTCCTTCCAGGCAGCAGAGCACTAAAAGCACACAACTTTACGTTTAAGTGCTTTAACTAAGAGGAATGTGTTGCTGAACTGGGGACCTGGCATGGCACTGTTTGCATTTTTACTGTTTAAAAGTATTTAAAGAATAAACAGATGCCCTGGTATGATAAAGCTCCCTCTGCTTGCAAACAGCGCTGGAGCAGGCGTGTCCTTTTTGGGAGCAGAGAGCACCAACACTGCCAGCACACTGACCAAAGAGCTAAGGGCATCTTTAAAAAACTGCTGCCTGAGCCAAGTGTTCAGATGTTCTGCGCTTCAGAGTGCTCAGGCTGTCACTCTGCTCTATCACAGACTTCATCTAACTTTGAAAGTTTAATCACCTTTATACAAGCTGTGAGATTTAAGGGATGAGTCAACTAATCAGTTTCAAATAATTACTCAATTAGAAAAACAAGTTGATGGATTCCCTTGAACAGAAGTAACACAAGGAGAATCACGAAAACTAACACAGGTTTTCAAACAAACCAAAGACATTAAGGTGGGGTTTTTTATAAAAAACACAGAAAATCGTGATTTTTGTTCTTTATCAACTGTACTGTACAGGAAAAAAAATCCCCACTGAAGTTTTATGATATACTCCAGTGAAAGCTGATTAATTGGCCTGAATCTCCACATTAACAAGCCCTAATCCTCTTGTCAGGAGACCTGCTTACAAGCTTCTCTCCCCCCTCAGTGGTGTAAAAGCACTGATGAGAACAGAGATGTGTATCTCAAAAGCACTGTCCAGCCAGCCTGGGATTATCTCTCATCTCCTAAATCTTAACAGCCTTGTAGAAAGGCAATTAAACCCCCAAAGTTAGATAAGTCTGTGATAGAGCACAGTATCAGCTTGAGCACTTTAAGACAGAAAGGCACAACACAGAGATCTGACATTACTGTTTAAAATGTCTATTTTCTCCTACCACAAGCATCAGCTCAGGGCCCTGGACTTTGCAAAGAGTGTACTTATAATGAATGTATCATAGAGCATCTAACATGTTATTCCCAGGTATTTTATACAGGCCAATGAGACATTGCAAGTTGGCTGAAATAATTATTACATTAATACCCCTTAACAAATTGTCTCTTGTCAAGAATTTGAGGACTGATCATGAGCTCAAATACTTTAATGCTGTCTCTTTTGTGCAAGTGGAATTTCACTCCACAGCAGAACCCGGCGTGACTGTTATGTTTTCTGCTACTGTTTGAACTTGTATCATGAGTGTGACGGAGCCACATCATGCCAGCAAACTAAACACTACAGTGTTTTTCCGGGCTTTTTAAATTCTTGCTTTAACTGTGAGCAGCCTGGAACACAATTAAACCTCCTATCTCCAGAGCTATAGCAAGATGTCTTAATATGGTTTAATCATCACATCCTCTCTGGATGGCTGTGCGACATTATATATAAACAAACAAAAAAAAAAAGCTATTTTGGTCTCCCCAGAGAACTGCTTGACACAAAGGTTTTGGAAGATGCCTAAATATAGACAGCTCTGGTGAGATCCGGGTCTATGCAAGATAACAACTCTGCACTATTTTTGACTGTTTAACAAAGATGCTGGGAATACAATGACTTCAAAAAAACACTGCTTTGGCTCTCCCCAGCACTAAAGAAAATAGACGAGGTGCTTACAGAGTCATTTAGGCTGGGAAAAAAACTGAGTCCAGCCACTAACTCTGCACTGCCAAGTCCACCACCTGACCATGTCCCTAAGTGCCACATCTACACATCTTTTAAATACCTTTGCTTCTGAGAGACTCCCATCAACACCACTGCAAAAAACTATCAAACCTCTACTAAGTAGTACATCAATCAAAATAGTGGCATGCAAATCATGATCCATTAAGTACTTCACACTTGATTACCCACGACACTTTAGAGAGGGTCATACATTGATGAGTTGCTTCTCTCTTCTTTGCCCTTTGCTATTTGGAGCTCATGACCACTTTTAGTTCATTACGAATGCAAAATTTAGCACAAAGCTCAACTGCAGCCAGAGAAAAACAGCCGCTCAACTGTTTGTCCTTTTCTCCCTTAATCTGCTCAAGCTGCGTCTATTCTACACAGATCACACCTTTTCAGAAGCATTGGGTTTGAGGCACGCGCAGGGGCACCCTCGTTTAACCCTGGCATTCCCTACCAAAGAGGTTCTGAAGGAGGAAGAGGATGACTCAAAACACCCAGGATTTCCCTAGATGCCTTTTTTTCCCCCCAACTCTCTCCGAGATGTGAAAATCAAGCTGAAGTTTCACAGAATGGGTAAGGTTGGAAGGGACGACAGAAGGTTCTCTACTCCAACCTCTCCGCTCGGCAGGGTCCTGTAGAGCACATTATTCAGGATTGTGTCCGGTCCTCTTCTGAGTATCTCCAGGAAAGGAGATTTGCCCCTCACTGGGCTAACCTACAAAGCCCCAAACATGCCAGGAGCCATCTGGAAGCTATTCTTCCACATTTGTTCTCACTTAACAGCCTGAAGCTTCACAATGAGGCGCGATCTCACAGCTACATGGGAGACCAAGATAGGTGTAATTCCAGGCTCTGCCACGGAGGCTGAGAACAGCTTGCCTGACCTGCCTCTGGCATTCATGGACACAACAGTGTGTATCACAGTCTTAGAGAGGAAAAATCATTCATTTTCCTCCCAGCTGATCTGGCCTCACCTTCTGCTCACAAACTTCCAGCTGATCTCTCTGCAGATCATGGGAGATTCCCGTGCTAGGGATAACCCTCTCACAGGAGTTAATGGCATGAAAGAAGCAGGGAGCAGAGGAAGAGAAAGCAGGGCTGTTCCTCTGGGCCCCCTAAATTGCAGAGTGGAACTACACAGACAGCCAGAGTATAAGCTTCAATATCCCTGCCTCAGTTTATCCACTTGGAAAGTGGCAATAAGATTCACAATAGATACATCTAAAAGCTGTTGTGAGGTTTAATTAAGCAACAGAGCACTTGGAGATCTCCAGATAACAAGATGCCCATAAAACAAGAGGAGGTGATTATTTCTGATTAAACAAATCATGGCAACAACCTGGCTCAGCAGGGAATACCCAGGGCTGTCTCAACTCTCCTTTTACAGCCTTGATGGAGGAAGCTTGTGGAGATTGTTTACCTGCTCTTTTGCATCTCAGGCTTTGGCAGGATGTTCAAGAGGATGCAGCAAAATACCTGCATGGGCTGTGAGCTCAGGGATGTGAAATACAGCCCCTATTTAAAAATCAAAGAGTTAGAAATCTTCTATCAGCAAGCCTTCCAATAGAGAAGAGTAATTTAGCAAGAATAGCTGAAATCTTCCACCTTAGGGTGATCTGGGTGGCTGTGAGGAGAAATGCGTTTTGGCAGTTCCCACATTCTTTTATCAAACTTTTGTTGTCTGGGAAAGAGCAGAGTGCCAGAAGCCCTTGCAGGTGAATACCTTGGCTGTTTCATACTCATTTGATTCAGAGCAATAGCGTGTTTATCTAGATGTTTGGAAAGTTATTAATGAGATCAGCAAATCCTTTCCATGTATAAACTGTAAATCACCTTCAGCAATGCCATGTAAATTATCAAGTCAAGTGAGAACATGCTTATTTATCTGTGATAGTCTTTTATCACCAATAAATAAAAGCAAGACAGGGAATTACCTCAGGAGAAAATAGCTCTGAAGCACAGTCTGTTAGGTCACTGACAGAAACACCAGCACAGCAGAACCCCTGTAAAGTTGTGTATCGTGACATCTTGAAGGATATGCCGGAAGTGGCACAACGCCAATCCAGAAGGAGAAGGAAAGCAGCTCTCACTGCTGACCCCATTCAGGTGCACTCAGAATGTTTTCCACCATTCTGGTGCATCAGCACTTGCTCTGCAGAGAGCAAATGTCTCCTCCAAGCCTGCACTCGGTGCCTCTTCATCCTCATACATCCCTGAAGAGTGAAGGAAAAGCACTGGATGTACAGAGGCTGGTTTGGAGGACCTGCTATCACAGCCCCAGTAAGCAAGAGATTTAAAAAAAAAAAAAAAAAAAAAAAAAAAGCCAGAGAGAGACCAGTTTTATGAGTGGCTGGTGGGGGTTCTGGATAAGAAGAATTCCGATTTGAGCTTGACTCAGCTTTTAAATCCTCTGCTATCCTAAATTCATAAGATGTATGGTATCTTTAGATCAGAGCTCTGTTCAACCATCTTCCAGGTCCAGACAACCCACAGATTTACAACACAGCTGCTGCTCCAGGAGTACAGGATCTGGCCCAGTTGTGCAATGGGTATTTTAAAGTAGGGGATTTTATGGAGGCAGCCATTTAATGAATACTTTAGGCCAAGTTTTTCTTCAAAAGTCCTGCAGAAAGTCTCCCTTTGTATGAGAAGGTAAATTAAACAGTATATGAAATTAAATAAAGTCCTGGGTAAAAGAAGCCAATGTCAGGCATGACCAAAAATATTTGGGATAGCTCTCTTCTCTCCGAGCTTAGTCTTTGCCAGACAGTTCCAGGGAGGCTCTCAGCAGACACACCAGTGAGCAGTGAATTTATGAGAGAATAAATTATGAGAGGATGGCAGGGCTCTCTGACTTGCTCCAGGGGAAGCATCCAGAGTGTGAATCCACCTGTACCAGAACAAAGCCATAGTGGCCTACATGGCCACAACATAGTGGAGGTGCCTGCTGCTCCCATGGGAGATGAAGCTCACACTCTAAGCATTGCAGAAGGCACAAACCATGGCATGATAACACAGTTTCAAGACAAGACCAGCTCCAGCACAAGGAATGAGCCCATGGCTGAGCCAACTGCTGAAGCAAATAAAGACTTTTCAGGTGACTGGGTTAGTGCCAGCCAGAGCTGATAAACAAACAAGGGGTTTCTTCCCTCTCTCCATGCAGATCCCAGGATGCCAGTGGGGCATTGTCACACTGCCCTGAGCCTCCAGTAGCCCTGGTCACCAGAGCAGGTACCCAGAGGGCACACACAGTCCCCAGCCTGGGATACAGGTCAGGACACAGCCCAGCCTGCAGAGCCTTCACCCCAGCAACGGTGACAGGCAAGAAGGAAAGCTTCCCTTCGAATTCCTGCTGGATGTCGTACAGCTGCTAATTAGGAGAAAGTGACAAAATAAACACAGTTTTGCTTCTAATCTGGAAAAGCATCTGTCTTCGACAAAACTACTGGCAAATAAACTCAACAATAAGATTCCATTTTGGCTCAGAGGCCCCCAAGGTCAACATGGTAGAGCTATTTATTCAAATATCTACATGATACATAAATTAGTGCAAGATAATAAAGAAATTAATTGTGGTAACCATGGAGCTATTTAGAAATGGCCAAAAGCACCACTGACTTCAGTCCAGGCTACAAAAATTTACTCCAGCAAAGAAACCTGGTAGCAAGGCTGGAGCTGGCATGTGACTCACATCCGCTCTGATCACCTCACGCTCTTCCTGATACGATAACTTATCAGCTCAGAGCTCTTATGAGCACTACTTTAACTACTTTCACTAAACCATATCAAGGCTTAATTTTGCCACAACAATTAACAAAATGCTATCACCAACATCCCAATTGTATCTAAGATAGCTTAGGAGATCGAGGTTTTAAAATGCTGTCGACAAGGTGATCTTGCACAAGTTAAACAAATTTAGTTGGGTATGCAAGACAATCTGTTTTCAGCATGTATTTCTCACTTTTCAAGAGATCTCAAAGTCACACAGAATAACCTCCACTTCTACCTTCAGCCAAGACAGAAGACCTGAGGCAGAAATGGGTTTTTTCCTCCCTTCTCTCTGCCTCTGTCAGTAGGTTCTTCCAAAAACAGAAAAAAATATCTTGCAAAACTTCATTGTCTTCCTGGTGTTCCTCCAAATGTCGAGTTTCATACCGTGAGGCACCTTACAGGTACAGATGGAGAATCCTCAAGAGCAGCCCCAGCATCCACCTATGACCAGGAGAGCCTTTTCCCCTGCGCCCACTCCACAGAAGGGTTACTTGCACTCTTTCACCAGCAAAACTGAGTTCCCATAAGATTTGTTAGGTTGCCCCAGCAAGGAGTCCTTCAGGGACCATCTGCTTGAATTTGCAAGCACTTCATCACTCGTTTACCAAAATTTTTATTAGACTATTAAAAAAACCATAGGAGAGCCTGTACTCTCAAAAACTAATGCTCAGCTCAGCATAGTAGTTCTCCATGTCCCTCACTTGTAATTACTTAGCGCTTTCTCTTGCATGCATTCATTAAGAAATATAAATTTAAATAAACAAACCCCGGATTTTCTAGCAGAACCAAACCATTAAATTTGTACATAATCAAAACTTGAGGCAGTTAAGCAGAACAGGAGGAAATGTGCTGGCTGCAATGAATTAGTTATGGCGTGTCTGATGTGCCAAGTTTATTTTCAAGACATATTTTTCCTATGTGAAGGTGCAGCCAAACAGCAGCCACTAATGGATCAGTAAATCTGCACTGTGCCAGGCAGAGCCCCAAATACATGAGATCAGCAACCAACTGGGAGAAGAGGGGAGATGGGTTTTTTTGCTATATTTTATTCTTATGCATTTGCTTATGTTTTGTGAATGTGACACTTACAGCTATTTTTTCAGTGGTACCCAACTCATCATGGGAGATAAGCAATCTTTTATAAGACCGTATGAATCACTTTAGTCAACATGAAGTAGATTTTGGTATTGCAAACACTTAGTGACTTTATTTGGGCATGCACCAAAGAAGCCAGGGATTGAAGAAAGAGCAGCTGGTCTGGTATATTAAAAGGTTTCCCAGAAATGCTGTCAAGGAGCAGCTTTAGCATCCAGACACCTCAGTAGTTACCTGAACACTCACAGAGCTGCTGCTGACTCATAACCCAATTGCACTGGAAATTCTGCAACTGATCAGGGAGGAGGAGCACTGCCTCAGAGCTCCTCTGCCTTGTTACACACACAGAGCCCATGACAAAGAGGTTTTGAATTTGCAATCCAAACCACTCACGGACTCAAGGTCAGAGTTTCCAAGTTTCAAGAATTCTTTGTAAGTGCCCAGTCTAAAGCACGGATACCAACAGATTGATTTTTTTTAGCTTCTACCTGAAGAAAGCAAAGATGAAGGCTATCATTAGTTCAGCTTCTTGAGGGGGACTTCCCTGTCAGTGTGTGTTAGTGACTCGTTAAACAAAACGTTTTGCAGTAAATCACATGGAAACGTGAACTCAGCAAATGCCAGAGGCAATGACAGGCGGATACGAATGACAATCAGAAAGGCGTGTTCGGATGCTTGAGGTATGAGCCATGACAAAGTGCTTGTGAAATTTCACCTGCCCGAATTGGAACAGAGGTTGTGGCCTTCAGGAAAAAAAAAAAGGAAAAAAAGAAAAGAAAAAAAAAAAAAGAAAAAGCACTCTTGATGTGCTAATTAGAAAGTAAACTCTACTTCTGAACAGACATTCAAATATCCCAGCCTCAGCGGGGAATAACCTAGAGATTGTGGGAATTAGTCTGAATCAGACCTCACTAAATGGTCATAGCAACGTTGGAGGACGACAGTGGAAGCCAATAGTTACTGCAAGCACCTCTTTAATCAGAGGGAAGACTGAATTCTTTTCACATAATCATTCATTTGTACTCACAGGCTTCTAGAACAGATTTAGCAGACATGGATCACCTTCTCTGAGCTGCTTTTGACTTCTTAGAAAATACACGGAGCTGATAACAATCCTTGCAAATTTTGAGAAAGAAAAGCAGACAGACACATACCTTAGCTGATTAAATGTTGAACATTAACAACATCCATTACCATCACTGGCAGCTAGAGATGACTGACAAAGAGGAACATGAAATCACATTACTGCATTCAGCAAACCTTCGGAAAATGCTACTTTTCACAGTCAGAAATAGCATACCTTACCAGCCCAGATTTCATCAGCCCATTCTGTCAGCAGTAAAAGCTGTTTTCTAGGCCACGGCATTTTCCATTAATGCAATCTGATTTGCCATCGTATTTTGAGAAAGCTAAGGTGAATGTGTGATACTGAGAGAGGATGGTCGGTAATCCAGAAATGAAAGCCTGAAACTCCTCATGTAGGGCAAGGTCAAAGAACAGCTGCCCATGGAAACCCCCACGCAGAGAGACTTGCATATCATGCTCTAACTGGTACTCCCAGGAGCTTTGTACTAAGGGTATTTTAAATAAACAGCAATATACGTCTCAACAAGTGATTTAAAAAATGTGGAGATAATGACTTCTCATATGGCTTTATTACTGCTTGCACTTACAAATACGTCACCTGGGTAGTTTTATCTCCCACGTTAGTTGATATTTAGGAAGTTCTGATTATTACTCACACTGTTCTGAGTGTTATATCTGTTCCTAGCAACCGAGAGAACAAGCCAAAATAAAACACAATGGTATTTTTGAAGCCACAATGTAATATCTACCTGGGATAAAATCCTGCCTGTGTGTTTTTAAGAACTGTGGTACCATAGAGTTGGTGGCAGTTTTTGATAAAGACAACTATCCCTCATAAGCTACTGGCAAACTAAACAAAAATTAACAAGCTCCATAAAGCAATTAAAATCCAAAGTGTAAAGTAGATATAATGACTCAACAGCCTGATCACTGCTCTCATAAAACCACCCTCATAATGCATGGCCTAAGTCTCCTCACCTTGATATCACCATAAAATTAAGTAGCAAATCGAAATTCTCATCATTAGTGGGGTTTTACTGATAGAAAAGTTGTAAGGCAGGAGAAGCAGAGCCAAGGGCTGTGTACTGAGAAGCCTCACAAGAAACCAGATCTGTGCACCACAGGATGTCTGAGTTTGGATCCATCAGGTGGTCCCTGTTCGGGCCAGAGGCCAGCTATCAGCACTGCACAGTCTGCACACTGTGTGCTGCTTTATCAATCCCGCCCTCTAAAGACAACTAAGCGGGCACTGTCGCTCACATCCTAGAGGCAAAGCACATCTCTCCTAGCAGTGAAAAAAAGCCTGGAATGATTCTCCGATGGGTTAAAAAAAAAAAAAAAAAAAAAAAAAAAAAAAAAAAAAACCAAAACAAGCAAATAACCAGAACAAAGAAAATTCAACTAACCAAACAACCCCCACCCCAAACTGCAGAAGGGAACAAATACCATGTAAACCCCTAATTTCTGCATTTTAAACCTGTCTCATCACTGGGTGGACAACCCTCCTCTTTCCATCCTGCCCTCTGCACTGCCAATAGAATACTGCTTACAACTTGATGTGATTCAGCCTTAAGAGAACAGCCTCATTCTAGACTTGCTCATTCTAGACTTGTACCCGGCTGAAAAGTTTCAAATATGTTGTTAAGACTCAATACAATAGAACAACTGTCTTTGGTCTCCCAGATAACAAGGCTTTTTTAGTGTTTAAAATAACCAACACGCATTCCATGCATATTTGAACACATCTTTGTATTATTTATTTATAAAGACAACTTTGGCCCTCACAAAAGAGGCTGTTCATGGTCTTAGGTAATACAGAGTATATTAATTGGGCAATACCTCATACTTATTTTGGAATGCTAATTTGCACAGAGCCCAGCTCTCACTGCACCGACTGTCACTTGCTGACTCTTTAGAGGGGTGGCAGCGAATCAGGAACTCAACAGCACATTTGTGAGGTGAATTTCAAGCATGCTTGGGTGTCACAGTATGGTTTGAGCAGTGCCTCTGAACCACCAAAGCTGATGGGTTGAGATTTAACCACCTAGTGCTAGGTGGTAGATGTCATTGGCAGCTTGGGATCAGCTTTTAACTTTGGACAGAGTAAGAGAGTTCAAAAATTAACTAGACACTCCCTGCCAATATCTACCAACAAGCCTCTACCACAAATGAAGCAGTTCTTACTCTCTGCTTATGCAGCTCATATCAAAGTTAGCCCTCAAATTCATGATATTAAAGAGTCCATGCTACATAATAATTTGGGACACCGCCTGCCTGAAGAAAATACAAGCAGCCTGTTTAAACGAATGGAACAACCCATGAAGCACAAACCTCCCCAGCTTGGGTTGGAACAGAGGAGCTCAAAGCAGCCGAGGATTTGCATAGATGCCACTGCACCCCTCCCTCCTGCTCTCCTGAAGCCATTCCTGAGGCTGTGCCCTGAGACATGCCTGGAGCAAGGCTGAGGAGGGAAAGTCAAGCCTGGCTCAGGCACGGCAGTACAAGCAACTGGAGGCAACAGAGCGGTGCTACCTCTGAAGCTGGAGATTGCTCAAGGAGCCCAAGGCTCCAGGACTGAATGGGGCAGCCTCGGGCTGCTTCTGCTGTGTGCTGGTTGGCACCGGCTTCTCAGGGCCACAGAGCCTGCTGAGCCCTCTGTACTTGCCCTTGGGACTGCAGGGGCTGACTCAGCAAGGCTCTGGGTGCTTCGGGCTGAGAGCAGCCCCGTGGGAAAAGGCATGGCTTTACAGCACCTCCAAATCTACTCTTTAGCAAAACCTGGTCCATAGACCCACTCCTTTCCTTCCCTTCCCATCAGTGTTATCTGGACCAGAACTAGTGTAAGTCAAACCCTTGCTATCCTTAGCAGTTTAAGTACATCAGTTTGCCAGACTTTTTCCCAGTAAAGCCACCAGCGACATACTATGACTTGCAATGCTACCTCCTCTTATGCTTCCTTAAGGCACCCTTACATTGCCTTTCCTCTTTCTGAAAATGAAACTTAGTTCAATCAACACAAAATTAAACACAAAGAACCAGAAAGACCCTTCTTTCTTTTAAAGACTTCCCGCTGACAACAGACAAGTATTACTGGTGACTGGTGGTTTTTATGAGCTGGGTAACCACATATAATTCTACAAAATACCCTGTTCAGGTTTCAATTATTTATGTGCTTCTTTCTTACACAAAAAGATGCACTGAAACAGACAGAAGCTCTCACAGCCAAGCCCTGCCGTGAGCCCCACCGCTACAGCTCAGGTGAGGACTCTGGACACCGCCACCTCCACTCAGCTGACACATCCTTTCTCACTGCTTGGGAAACATCACTGTTGACCCCAGCCCTTATTTCCTGCTACTCCCTCCCTGTTGCAATGGCATTCCCAGCAAGAGCTTTAAATAACAGCCTGGGGTACAAGAAGAGTGACTAACTCTTTACATTTCCAGTCATACACAGTGATCTCCCAAAAGCAGCAGCACTGACAAGCCCTTCCTGCATTATTCTATTTAGCAGACTTTTTTTTCTGTGGAAAGATGCTCATAATCATATCTTAGAGCAATTAGAAACACAAATTGTTTTTCCCTTTCTCCTCCCAGGCACTGGCTGGCTGTACCCTTGAATTTCAGGCAGCTCAGCCAGGACCGGTAGGGCCAGCTGCCACAGGGAGTGGGGAAGCAGGAAGGGCTGAGGCCCCAGGGGTGAGACCTCAGCTCAGCCTGCTGGGATTCAGCAGGATTGCTCTGCAAATGAGGGCTCAGGCAGGAATGGCTGGGTCAGGACCATATGAAACTAAGCAGATGAGCAAGAAAGGGTGACTTTTAAATGGGGAAGAGCATCCCAGTGGCCAGGGCAGGTGGCAACCCATGATGAGAAGATGCTGCCCTCATTAGGGCTCAGTGTTTTTCAGACAAGGTTTACTGGACAAGTACTGGGGAGAAAAGCACCCACCTCACATGAGAAAGTGAGCTCCTAATGTAAGGTAAACAGGGTCACTGTAAACTTATCATATTTTATTGCCTTGGTATTGCAGACACCCATGAGAACACCACAATAGTCTTTATGACTCTAAGAAACTTCATTCAAAATGTTTATACTAAAATCAGCATGATCTCTCAGCTAAAAAAATATAGTTGCAGTTTTATTACAACTAAAATCCCAGTGATTTGGCTTGCATGCACATAATTCAAAGGAACAGTCCTTCTCTGGCACTTCCCTAAGCTCAGGAGTTTATACTAGCAAACAAAGTAAGTGTTGTAGGTTGAAGTTACTCTTTGATCTGGTAAATAAATCCATAGTAAATTCAGGTTCAACTACGGTATTTAAATTTATGACATCTACAGTGCTTTGAGAAGTTAGTGATAAATGCCAGTTTCATATAGAAAACATGTATTAACCTGCACAAGCCATAAAAAAAATGAAAAATCAATTGGCTCTATACAGATGTATCAAAATGTACTTTGACAGTTTTATACAGTCTTTTACATGCATTTGTCAATACATTTGTTTGCAACTGTAGATACTGTGAATAACTCACTGTTACAAAGAAATTTCTAGTTTGATACACTGAAAAGTAAAATTTGCTTTACTGATACACCTACATGCATATTCACCAATGCAGTCATTGTTACTGCCAAAATTTCATTTGCATGCAAAATACCTCTGGTGCAAATTACCAATAACATAAGGGAGCCCAGGAAATGTTAAAGACTTCAAAGGATGAGAGAAAAACTATTTGCATTTTGGGCCTGATCCAAAGCACATTAAAGTCAAGAGGAATCCTTCCATTGGTCGCAACAGATGTTCTGACTCGAGGAAGTTCTCATGCAAGTCATTGACATAACAGCAGACCAGCAAGACCACAAAATCCACTTTCTGAAGAAACCGAAAGTTAACTTTGCTAAATACTGGTTTACTGCATGGCAGTTTTCTGTCACTTTCTCCCAGGACAATCTCTGCTGCCTTTCCTGCTGTCCACAGCACATCTTTCAGTTTGATAGCCCACATTCATTCAGCTTTTACATCTACATTTTCTTCTCTCTTGTTCATGGCTTTTAATTTCTTTCTCACTCTGCAGATACATAACTTCATAATACTGTTGTTTAATCCCACAGAAATTACTTATGAGACAAGTATCTATACAGGACAATACAAAAACTGTCAAAATACGTTTTGATAAATCGCTACCTATAGAGCATCAACTGCTTTCAGTTCTTGAAAGACTGCTGGTGGGTCTCATAACAGATGTAAGCCGCTAGCTGCTCATCTGTTTGAGAATAATCAGCTTAATCAATATTGCCTCAGCAATCTCTGTTCTATTCTATTAATGTTTTAGGTGCAACTTTTCATATGGCATGAACATCATAATGGCTCTTACTCCAGAGCAGAAAAGAACCTGTTCACAGAAAGGACAGGAAGCACAGCATGGTAAACGAAAACAAGTGACTGGACTTGCAACAGTGCAGGTAACCAGGCAGATAAATAATAGCATGTTTATTTGCATAAACTTGAAAAATTTATTCTTTTTAGGAGGGAACATTTTTCCTAGAGTGACCTCAAAAGAAATGAACAAGTAAAAGGAGCATTTCTCTAGCACAAACATTATTAGCAAATGCTATATCTATTCTATGTGTGTCACCAGTAAGCAAAAACAAACCCCTGCAATAAAACAAAACCAAAAAAAACCCAACAAATAAAAAGTACTAGGACATAATGCACATTTTTCTTCCTCTCTATACTTCAAAATCATAAGCACTCCTCATATTTCACGGTAAATGGTTTTATTTCTTGGTTCCCGCAGCTTAGGTAATGATGTCGTAACTCAAAGGTGGTGCAAGGCTCACTACAGCTCTGACCTCGTAAACAATTTTAATATCCCTTCTCCACATCCTAACAGATATAGGACTGCACCTGAGCAGACAATATCTCCTCAGGAGTTACTTGTGTATTCAACATTTAAGTGAGCACATGTGCTCCACATTAAAACCAACCTGGATGCAAAGCGAAGGCTTCTGTTGGCATAACAGGACCGTCTTTCAACAAGCTGAGATACATCTGCCAAGGATCTCAGGTGCACAGGAGGGAATGCAAAATTAAGCCAAAACACAGCACAGACCCACAAAGCAACGAGTGCAGCACCACATCTGCTGTACACATCTACTCTGGGCTGCTCCCAGTGTCCGGGACAGCACTGCTCCAGAGCGAGGAGAGCAGCCTTGCTGGAACAGGGGCAGGGGAAGAACTCAGGCAGAAGCAGCATTTCTGCTCCTCTTTCCAGGTCAGCCAGTGACAGGCAGAGCTCTTTATGGCTACTCCACAGCATCCCTGACATACTCTATCATTACCATGGGCTCAGATACTCTGAGGGGATACTAAGGCCAGTAAAATGAAGCTATGAATCTCATATGTAGAGCCATGATTCACTGGAAAAGCCAGGGCCTGTTCAGGGTTCCCCCTCTGGCTCTGTGAAGGACTGGAACAAACAGAGAAGGTTATCCAAGACACCAAAAGAAAGTTCTGTTTAGTTGAAAGGAGCTGGTTAAACTGGAAAGCTGAAAGAGCTCTAGTAGCCAAGAGACCTCTTCAGACTGAAAAAGTTTTTCTTGAGGGAAAGAAGTCAGGAGACAGTATGATCAAGTCTCTCTTTCTAGGTCAGACCTCAAGAGCTACTTTTCAGCTGTAAGACAACGGTGATCCCATAACAACTGTAAGAGAGCACTTACCACAAGAGACACGGGTGGAGATGATCCCAGTCAGCCTATTCCCAGCCCCACAGGAGAATAACGTGTAGTTTAACCATGCTATTGGGTGTCTAACTTACTCTGAAAATCCTCTGATACTACGATTCCCCCACATTCCTGGGCAATCTGCACTGGCACTACAGATCTCAGTAATTAGGATTTTTTTTTTCCCTTGGGTCTAGCCTACCCTTTTGTTTTTGAAATTTAAGCCCATTATTTCTTGCCCTGTTTATCAGCTCTGTCTTGGCAGCCAACTTCTGTGCACCTCTGGTTAAAGAAGAAAGGTGAGAGACATTTCAAGATATCTTCAACTTTAGCAAGTCCAACCTTTGAACTCCTAAAAATTCTGGTCAGTAAGCTGTAACACAGGCAGAAGGGATGCCTTAGTCTCTAAAGCCTGCTTAAGGGCTACAAATCCATCAGTCAAGCTCTGGACTATTAGGAAAGCCACTGCCTAGTGTTTCAATTATTTCCTTCCAGAGTAAGGCCAAAATAAGCTTGTTGATGTGAACAGGTAAAACAGAATCTCCTGGTTTCTAAAAAATCTCTTCAAGGAACAAATTGAGAAGTGCTCTCAAAAATTTATTTGTCCTTACCAGGAGGACTTATTTATTACTGAAGGTCTGCCTTCAAGACTCATGATGCTGAGCTCAAGGCAATAAACAATTTATTTTGAGAAATCACATACAGACTGAACAAAGATATAGGAATTAGAACCTAATACAGAAAGAAGAGGCAGGTAAAATCAGCACTGGGCCATCTTGATAGTATCTCTATAAAGCATCAGTAATGATTAATAAACTTGAATTTATGCCATAGTTTTGGCTCTTCAGAAGGCTTTTACATCAAGAACAGCAAGATAAAAGACTTGGCAGAGGACAGGAGTTATTTTCCAAAAGTAGTAATGAGGTCTAAGTTTCTATTTTATTGGCACAACTCATCCATAGCCTCACTATCTGGCTGACAACTTCCCTGGACAAAATCAGAGCAATGGCACCAACCAGGGCCAGGTCTCCCAACTGTGGAAAAAACTCCTAGGAAACATTAGGAGCCTTCTTCCAGTTCCTGCCAACACTCTGGCAGGGGAGAGGAGGAGCTTTCATTCTTCTAATCATAAAGAGTCAGAGTATCACACCTCCATATACACTTCATATTTTTTTATAATGGGCAAATTCTGCCCTCTTCTATACCCTGACAGCCCCTACTAACTCTGACTGACATAGATACAGTATTTGACCTAATTGCATTTTAAAGCCCAACTGAGGTTCTTGCACTCTAAGCTGAGACAGACAACTTTTTTTTTGTCTACCCACAAGTCCCTGTGACACAATACTTCTGACACATTGCAAATTTCTGAAGAATTATTCCTTCCAAACAAGTATCTTCCTTGTTATTTAGCCAGGCTGAAGGGCAGTTCACTGTCATTTATGGCACAGGCACAGAGAGGAGTGAATAGCAATTACTCAGCATTTGTTAAAGTGAAGGCCTCACCTTTAATAATTGCACAGTCACATTTCTTTCCACAGGGTCAACCCGAACTCCGGAAAGGAGACTTGCTGATTGACACAAATATGTTTGTATTTCAAAGGGCAAACTACAAAGTCAAATAAAAGGCAATGTTTGCACAAGAGTTAACTTTGTCATTCATCATTCTCAAAGAGCTCAACAATCCCATGGAAAAATGTCTCTCCTTAGCTACGGTAGATTTTTGACTCAAACTTTAATACAGGTGTATGGAGAGGTCAAATTAGCACGATTGCTGCAAAAGGCTAGCTAAACACACAGCCACAAGAAAGAGGACTTAGTGGCGACCTTTTAAAGAAGCAGGGGAATACACTGGGCAGAACTCCTGCCCCCCATATCCCCACAGTGAGCTGGGAGCTGCTAAAAACTCAGCACAAATTAGAGTAGCAGGGTCCTCTCATTGCACAGATGGACAAACCAATGCCCAACCAAACAGGAAAGAGGGAGGAGGTCTCCTTTTGCACACTCCCATACCCCAATTACAGTTCATCTCGAACTAAAAACAGCAGCTCTGCACAGTCACCATCTCAGCGCAGCCTAATGGGTACGAGATGAGATAACAGGGCCACATACTGCTCTTGGGACTGCACCACTCCTGTTAAGACAAGGGCAGGTCCCTGCAGTGCCTGACCAGCCCACAGTGCACCTTCAGCAGCCTCTGTCACAGCCAGTGCTGCTCTTCCACAGCAGACAAGGGCTCCTGCCCCTTCCTGGAGCTGGCCAGGCACCTTGACAAAGCTGTGGCCATGCTCCTTTCCCTTCTGCTGCTGAGACTCTATGTGGATTTTGTTCTTCTTTCTCTCCCAAATTAAAGAATCCTAAAGCTACAAATGCATGCTGTCACAGTGCCCACAACCCTTTGAGTTCACTTTCCCAAGCTATTGGGTGTGTTGAATTTAAAGTTACCAAGTACATTAATTCTGGGCACATTAAACCTGGGCACTGAGAGCACATCTTCAAAGAGCCACTGAGAACTTTAAGGTGAATCAACTAAATGGATAAAGGATCTGCACATGGGTAGATTCAGACGAAAAGATGGAAACAGTCTTGCAGATATTTAGTGATGCACCTTCAGTTATACACACCTAGCTTCAGCCCTGTAGCTGACTGCTTTCAACTTTCTTCTCCACACAGAGAGGTCTTTGAACCTCAAAGCATTACAAAACTGTGCACATTATCAGCCATGTCTACAGGCATGTGTGTTTCACTCAGCACCCACTGAAGTGTCATGTCCAGCCGAAATACTGGATCCAGTATTTTAATCTTGTATGGATTTTTGGAAGTAGTCCAAATTTGGGTCAGCCTGACACAACTGCACCTGGGAGTAGTACAGGTTTCTAATGTGCCATGGGAATGACTTCAGCAACACGCCACAAAAAAAGTTCTTTCACATTAAGTGTATCTTAGAGTAGCAATAGTTTAAATATTACCTGGAAATTACACTCATTAACTGCAGAGTCCTTGATTAATGAGCAGGTGGAGCACACATAGGGACCTGGTCCTGATTTCAGCTGTCTTATTAGCTCTACCCTGGACACTACTGATCACCACAAAAATAAAAGAGGAAATCCAAGAACTAATTACTACTGGACAAAATGTGTAGTAACTGTGTTAGGGTACTTCAGAGATTAAGGGAAGGCTGGCAGATGTGCAAGATGCAAATACTGAAGCCACTAAAAAGAAACAGCAACAGAACTCTCCTATCTTCTGGTATCTCTGGTGAGCGAGACTGCAGGAAGCCTCTCAAGAAATAGTCTCCATTACAGAACAGCTCCAGAGCCATTTTGATTACTGCAATCATTTTAACAGCGATGGACAGAGGAGGACCCTCTGGTGCTCCCCCCACTCCCAAGGCAGGGGCTGTCTCTCCTCAGAGAACAGACACTGAGCTCTGCCAAAGGCCCAGGGAAGGAGGTCCGTATCAGTGAGCAGGAGTCTGGCAAAGAGAAAAGCCAAGGACAGGAGAGAGCATCCCACGCCAGCTCCCGGAGGGGGCCACTGCAGGTGTGCAGGCACACGGGCTGGGGTGCACACGGGGAAGCCACAACCACCTTCTGCAGTTTGTGAGCAAACACAGCTGGACCTAAGCAGCTCCTGCTACGATTACCCAGCAGCCACTGCCTCCAAGCATTTCTGCCAAACAGTAGGGACTGCCCACACACCCTCCTTCTAATTTGTGTTTACTTGTCTCTTCAAAAAGCCCAAAGAAATCTCCTACACAGAGCAGCTAAGTACAACAAAACTCAAGCATCAGAAGAGTTCAGCCAACTTGTGCCCTACGACTGATCTCCTATTTCTCCTTCCACTTTCCTTCTAATCCTGTTTATAATTACACAAGCTGTCTGATCTTCCCAAAGCTATCAATTCCCTCAAATCCATTTTCAAATTGCCATCCTTGAAAGAGCCTGGGCAGTCTCAGCTTGACACAACCCACGCCACTGTTGATGGCTCCCCTGAAATGCCGGGGTGCAGCTGGCCAGACCCTGAGCAAGGGCTGCCAAGACCCAGCCCCGAAGAGATCAGGCGAGGGGAAGGTATTGATCCGCTCCCTTTAACATGCTAATTTGCCCAGTGGCTGCTTCAGTCATTGCCAGGCTGGACACTTCAAAAGAAAACTATTTTCAAAGCAGCGATGTCTTTTTCAGCAGCAGAAAAACTTAAACTGAAAACAAATGAATTCAAGCCCCAAGTTCACAGAAGCACTCGTAGGTATTCATCAGCTCCCCAGACAGAGATGTTTGATGTATGGAAAGACAGACTTGTTAATTAGGGTTATTAAAATGTGGCCTGGCAAAAACCCTCTGGGATTTAAAATAACAAAATCAACGCCCTCTAAGTGCACACTTAAATATAAAGATAGCCTGTACTTGTATCAAAAATACTCAGCCATAACCTCTGGAAGTGTTCCATTTATTCCCCCACGCACACAGTTCTTAGGAGAAGAATAAAATATTTAAAATTAAATTTCTGTAATTCAATTTCTGTAATTCAGCATCAACACTGGAGAACATTTTGGCCTTTCCTAGTATTGATAATGGGTAAAATAAAGGCAATTGTTCAATCCCTTCAGACCACTGAGAACACACAGTGAAGGCAAGACAAAACCCTCAGTGTGACAGAGACATTATTAAAGTATTTCGGGAAGCAGCAGCATTATTGACTGACGCCTCTGCCTCAACACTCGCCTTTCAGTCACGGGCTAAATACAATGCGAGGAATGGATACAATGGCAGGTTTTAATTAACGGTCTGGGCAAGTACTGAAATATGTCACACACACAAGTTTTGCAGACAGAACACAAATCAATTGAGTGTTTTGCATCAGTGTTTGTGACTCGCATCATGCTCCTAGGAAAACCTGATATGAACTGTGAAAAGCAGGAGAGCTCTCCAAGCTAAGGGAGATAACAAGCTGCAGTTCTGAACCACAGCATACTACCCTGTTGTCAACGACTGAAGAGCCAGAAACTTGAATTTCCCTTGAAATATGTCTTTATTTCCAAATGCAGGAAGAGCTTAAGTCACCAAGCTCAGCCTGCTCCTTCTCCTCTGGACCCTGGCCCAGGACAGCCACAACCCACTGAGCCCAGTGCTGACTACACCAGCAGCACCAGCCACCCTGCTCCAAGCCCACCTGCCTTGGCACAGGAGGGAATTTAGGATGTTGCTGACCTCTTAACCCCTGGCTGCAGGGGACGAAAAGCTGCAGGAGAGAATAGGTAAATGGGGAGAACTGACTGTCAGCCTGCCATTTGCGCTGGAGCAGGCAGCAGCATTACAGCAAACTCATTCACAGAAACAAGGCATGAGGAGGCAACAAAAAATGCAAGCAAAATGGAACTTGCTTCCTTGCCACTAAATTGTCAGCTTTATGGGACTTCATGCTGAATGGTATGAAAAAAAATCCAATTTGCTTTGAAGCACATTAGTCTAACATCCTAATTATTGTTTACATTGCCATTTGCCTTCTATTAAGAATTGAATAATTACCCAGCACTCCATAGTTTAAAAATACAAGCAAACAGGATTATCTGGGTAATTAAGACACTGTACTGCAGCTTTGTAGCGTGGCTGTACAAAGCTTTCACATACACAAGCAGAAGCAATAGTTATTGATCTCCTTAGCTCAAACGATGTTTTGAGGATGTGCACGATGGGTCCCTCATTAGGAAAAGGTGAGCGATAACTTTTGACAAGTGAGGAGGGGCAGAAGCTATCTACAGCTAGGATGCCACATTCAACCTTCACTCTGGTCTTATCTCAGTCACAGACATCCTGTGTGCCTCTGGGAAAGTTACCCAGTCCATCCTCCAGCTGCTGCAGCACAGAGCATCCTTCCTCCTCCTCCTGCCCAGCACCCCCACCTTTGCCCAGGCTGCCTCTTCGCAGCCCAAGCTGTGCAGCACCAGGCCCCCATGAATACAAAGTCTGTTTCCCAGCACACCTCTTTCAGTGGGTTTGTACAGATTAACTCAGTGTTAGTGAGATTTAAACCCACCCATCTAAGGGAAGTATAAAAAGCAGACCAGCAAATGGAGTTCTTTCTAGGCATCCATGACTAAATGACCCAAAGCAAATACCAACTGTATAGTATAGCTTTTTTTTTTTCTTCAAACCTTAATAGCCCATCCATATTGTACTTTGAACAGCATGACCTCCCCTTCTGGGTGACTATTAGGACAAAAGCAAAGTTTTTGCGCATTCCTTTGTTGTTTTAAAGAGCCCTTCCTCCATTTAATTACACCACCAGGTTTCACACTGCGCAGTTTACTACCCCTGGGAAATTACCTTCAAGTTAAACACTAATTGGACATCCAACAAAAACGAAACCCCCCCCACAACCATGTTTCTCCTTCTGGTTTCTCATAGGATGTAGACCCAACACGATCAGGGTCCTAATTTCATACCACTGATTTATAAAGACACAAAATGAAAAACAGTCCTTTAAAGAAATACAGTACATTCATGCAGCATGTGGTCTAACTTATATCAATAAACCTTTCAACAAATCCATTCTGAACAAGCCTGTGTTTTGGGAGCATTTAATGAGCCTCAGCTTTATTTCAAGCCAAAGGCAATTTTAAGTAAAGTTGAAATAAAGAAAGTTAAAAAGAAAAGAAAGCCACTAAAATCAAAAATAAAATAAAATATGGGTTCTTGTATAATCATGAGGCTTAAGAAAGCAGAACTTTTCTCACAGATTATTTTCATTCAATAAATAAAGACAGCAGAGCATTTCTGCATGTTTACTTACCCAAGTGCTGGGAGCCCCTTTTCACCACACTCTAACCATGGGCCAAGGCCAGCCCAGACAGCAAAGGGAACGACACTTGCCCAGGCCTAAGCAGGTATTTGGCACAAAGCATAGGAAATATCAAAATTTAATGCAGCTTTCTCATGTCCCAAGTGCACACTTTCAGCCCAGAGGGGATCCCACCTCCTGAACCTCACCATCCCCCCAGCTGAAGATGCAGCTACAGAAGAGCTTGGTGATCACTGGTGAACATCTGGAGGAGATGACACCCAAGGGCCTGCAGCCCCTCCAGGCATGAGAAGTGGCACTTCCACACCCCAACCATCATTTTACACTCGGTCAGGGTTTGAGCACAGCACTGTCCCACACACCAGCTGAAAAGGAGCTGCACATCGGGGCAAGAGCAACAATCAGCCATGGTCAAGACATGAGGAGCACACTGAGCAAATATTACACTGTCTCAAACAAAGAGATCAAAAAAAATCAAAATAGAATCCATTTGCATAAAATCCAAATCTTTGAGCTCTGCATAAACAGAAGGAGATTTTGGCTGGTGTTTCCAAAGGAAGCTCTTATCTCCTTTGAAATGGGGAAATGGGTGTGCTACTTTGCATGAGGGTGTATACAAAGGATGTAAATGAGGAAATTGATGCATCCAAAAGGCAAAGCCGCCGACAGCTGCCAATCCCTATTCACAGGGAGAGCTTCCCCAGTCTCTAGCAGGAGGAAGGAGAAGGGAACCAACATGTTTGCTTCCCAGGGAGGTGAAGCAGGCTCTGAATATTCATAAAATGGCCATTTAGTCATGGGAGTGTTAATTGTCTCTAATTCACAAAACTGTGTGACCTCACCTGCTCCCTGCAACATATGAAAAGGATGTGGCATAATGGGATGAAATAAGATATTTATCTCACAAGTTTGGGGGGCTTTTTGATGCAGTCTCAAAAGACCTTAGTGTACTGCTGAGCATTTCTTTAATCACATCTCACAAGCACAATAAAGACCAAGCTCAGTGGAGCATATTATTAGACAGATAATAACCCTTACCCAGGCAAGATCTAAATACTGAACTCATCACACACTGGATGAGTTGTCTGCAAAGTTTTGGGTTGCTGGGTTTTTTTATCCTAAAAGAACACACAAGAACCCGAAGATGGGCTGGAAGTCCCACAAAGGACTACCCAGACCTACCATGAAATCCATATCACCACAGCAGCTCAGCTGGCTTTGATTCTGAGGACCGTGCTTTTTACCAGGAACACACAGAATAAGGACCAGATATTGCTCCCCTGTGTAGTAGCAGAGTCTTAGTAATTCAAAGGGAAGCAATCACAGCTTTTCTCCAAGCAATACATGAAGGGACAATTGCTTGATAACTGTAACTTGACTTCTGAGGAGGCCAGGCAGGAGAAAGCAATAGAGCTCCTGCAATGACATTTAAATGCAGATTTTGAAATGCACCAGGTGGTACAAGAAAATCACAGAGGGAGCAACCCTTGGAAGATCTATTGAGCTACATGAGACTATAACATAACCAAATCAGCAGAGAAGAGAACCAACTAAATTTGGTTCAGACAGACTGTGTTTCAATATCGCTCCCAGGCCCCACCCTGTAGCTTCCGTCTTCTCAGCTCCTTTTAAAACCTAACATGTTGAGTCTGTGCATTTTTTCCCCTGCCAAAAATAATCAACCTGGAAAAAAAAATCCTTCTGAAATCTCTAATCTGCACAGTCTTAGTCACCCTTCTGATCACCCTTTTGTGCAGCCAGACTGTACATCAGTGCTATTCTGACAAAAAAGTTATTACTAAAATGGGAAAGTACACACAAATTACTTTATTTCCCCACCCCTAAAAAACTCACCGTCCAAGAATCTTATCACAGAAAAAACATATAATTAGACTGTAACCTTCTGATGTAAACTGAACTGCTGC
This sequence comes from Aphelocoma coerulescens, assembly GCF_041296385.1. Lineage (NCBI taxonomy): Eukaryota > Metazoa > Chordata > Aves > Passeriformes > Corvidae > Aphelocoma > Aphelocoma coerulescens. The sequence continues at coordinate 8,829,264 of NC_091023.1, forward strand.
TTTCAATGATCACAGCCACTCTTCAAAGCCTCCGAGATAAAAAGAATCTTATCATTCAAATTATTACTTCTTAGGGATGCTCTTATCAAAGTTCGAAGGAAAATTCTAAAAACAGCAGTGATATGAAACCAGGACTGAGCCATATTTTAAATGACACTGGATTTTCTGCCAATTGGCCAATTCACAACTCAGAAAAAGCAAGTGTAGATGAAGACAAAGCTGTTGGCTCTCATAACCTTTACAATATCACAGTAAAAATCTCAACTGTCTCATTTATTTATACTAAATGGCAGGTCTAAAATTGAGATTTGTAATTTCACAGCATCAAAATCATCACAGATGGCTACAGTCTATTGCTTCTTTAATCTGTCTTTTCTCCCTTCCTGCTTGTTTTCCCCCCCTCCTCCTTTGAGTTAGAAAGATACGTGCTTTATCATAAAAAAATCGTAACTAAATCCAAACCACATTTTATTAACGTGTAACAAAACAATTTACATAACAATGATGTGTACAAGTGAAGTTTAAAATTACTTTATGTCTCAGCTTTGCCCTAAAGCACTAATTGCCTTAGCTTTGAGATGTGCCACTATTTGGGACAGTCATCTTCCATCAACAATATTCAACAACCATGTTCTCCTAAACAGATAGCCAGTAACACAGAACATTTGAGGGAAAATAAACAGTAATAGAAATAGCAAATTGGATTTTTTTTTTGGCATCAAATTCACAGCTACAAGTTCACCTGGAAGCAAAGAATCAGAGCTCACCTAAAATCTCTACTGATCAGGACCAATTTTGCAGAACCACTGTCATGACACCTATGAAGCTTCCCAAATAAAAATGGATTAAATACTTAGCTTCTTTTCCTTCCTGATCCAGGTTCTTAAATATATACATACTTAAATATATACAATTATGGATGTTTGGTATGACAATCATCATCAATAAAGTCAGTTGGGAAAAAAACAGCAGTCAGAGAAAGGACAGTTTTTTGTCATCATATTCAAACACCTCCATACCACCGACACAATTTTTAAAAAAATCCCATTTGAGGTCAGAAAGTCATTAACTCCCACTACAAGAAGAACTTTAGACGTGAAAAGGCTTTCCATTACGCTTCCCACACATACATCAGAAATTAGGCAAAAGAATCTCAAGGAAAATGCATTATTTAAAAATTGGGAGGGTGAGTGAACTTGAAGAAGCTTGCAGGACAAGCCAAGGGCCAGCTGGTCTCTCACAGCACTGTGTGGCAGGGAGCAGGTCAACAGAAGACAACAAGGAGCTCCAACATAGACTGGGAATCTCCCAACAAGTGCAAAGCCCCAATCCACTGGCCCGAACTATTCCTGCCCACTGAGCTTTTGTCAAACATTTAAGATCTTAATCAATCCTAACTCTGACCCTAGGATCACAGGGGAAGATGGATGAGGAAACAGACAACCTCTGACCTTTCCTTGTATTTGTCCTGCCACAGCCAACCTATTGAAAAACAATTGAGGTGGAACCTGCTCACCAGCTCCAGTCCCAGACCAGCACCCTTTCACAGCCTTTCCCAAAGTCTCTTCCCCTGCCCCCAGTCCTCTATATCAAAACCACAGGAATCCTCCTCACTTCATCCTCTTCCTCCCCTCCAAAAACCTGTCAGAGCAGAACATTTGCTAAACAATTAAGTTAAGAGGGGAAAGAAAAAGGGAAACCTCATTCAGTGGTGTCAAAGGCCAAACTGCTTTAACAGCCTCACTGGAAACCAGAGAGGAGCTGCACAGTTCTGGTGAGCTTCATTAATTCATCAGGCAGTGCTTCCCAGTAAACTGTTCTGGCTGGAGAATGGCAAATGTGAGAAAAGGAAACCACAAATAACAGCTGATGAAATGAGTTTAGCACTTTCAATTATGTGCTGGCTCGAACACTCTCAAAATGACTAGCACAGGCCAACTTCCCTCTGGAGAGCCCAAGACACAGAACGTTTCTAACACCTTTGTCAATATGGCATCACCTGATCTTCCTTTTAATTGGGAAATGGAGAATTGGGTTTCCTGAGCCCAAACGTCCCCAGATGCAGCTGAGAGCCTTTAGGTAAGCTGACAGTCATCCCCCAGGTCTCGTCCAATGCTACAAAAATAAATTTAAAAAGCATGCCACTGTAATCACTGCCCATCAACAAAACCTCAAAAGATTTCCCCTGAACAACACAGGATTTGTTGGACAATTAGCTCACCACATCTGGGCCACTGACACTGAAAAATGGATGATCTGTGTCAATCAGAGTGACCCTGTGCTGTCCTAATAGGCCTTTAGGAGAAGGTGGAATCATCTCTGTGCAATAAACCTATAAATGGGTTTATTCACTTCCTCCTCTCACAGCCCGGGCTGGTAAGGTGTGTCTGGAAGCTTTGCTCAGGAGTTATTGAGCTATAAGAGAGTTACAGCATCTCCCCAGCCACCAGCGGCTCCCCCGGAAGCACCCAGGCAGTACCACAGCCACAGGTTCACACACATCATGATAAACAGGCTTTCAAGTTTCCATCTCATGGGATGGAAAAATCAACAAAAAAACCCCAAGAAAAACCAGAATATTTCACTCCAGAGAGGTATGTCACTGTCAGCTCATTTTTCAGTCGTCTGTAGGGCCAATGGCAATTTTGTTGCCACTATGCCACACTGGGCATCTGTCATAGAACAAAAACTCAGGAAATTAAGGCTGAAGTTCACATGTAGTGGTTTTTTCCTACCAAGGCTTAATTTCAATGCATAATAAAGAACTTCATATTGACTGTAAATTACTATTTAAAAGAAATCAAGTAGGACATTCAAAAGACACCATTCTCTTAGGAGTCCATCACAAAAGCAGCCAGTTACTTGTTTTGCTAACTTGTTCTCAGTCTCAAGATGATAAAAATGCCCTAGTAAAAAACACACCAAGAAGACATGAAGCAACAGACTCCAAAGAATCTTTTCTAAAAACATGGTTCCAAATCCCAAAACAAGCTGAGCACCTTCAATTCAGCACCCAGCAAAATTAAGCTCACTGACCTGTGCAAGAATCCATTTAAGTTTGATCTTAATTTATGCTTACATGAGCAAGAGTTTCAAAGCAGAGGCTAAAGATATTTTATTTATAAACTCTCTTCTCTCCTTCCCTAACCTTCTACAGCTTCTTTATTCAGAAAAGGGAGGCAAAGAGAATATAGGTATTGAGGTTTTTTCTTTTAGGCGAATCTGTCTTTTATACAAACTTTAATCCCTAATTCTGCAGCACACAGGATGGTGTGTGTGTGTGGGAGGGTGGGGTGGAGACTTTTAGCATTTCTAAGAGTATCCTAGCACTTCTATTATTTAACTGACAATGGAGACTCTCTGAGAAATGAAAATATTTAACAAAGGCAGCAGAGTCAAATATCAAAGGGTACTTAGTGCTAAAAATTTGCAACAAGTAAAACAACAAAGACTTCCACTTCCCAAAGTGGGAAAGTAATCCAGCTAAAACTCCTGTCCTGCCTCCCAGACTCGTTCTCAGCCTACTGCATTACCCAAAGTCGACTCTGTCAGAATTTCCTATGCTTAACAAAGTTCCCTTGAAAGATTTATCTCTTCAAACAACAGTAGCTCAACTGCACTGCTTTGCAGTCATTCACATTTTGGTGACTATCACAAGCCAAATCAAATTTAGGCATCTGCTAGAAAATGTGTTTCACCTTCTGCCTATTACAGCAGTATCATTTGTTTTGCATTATATAATGCTTAGCCTCGCCACCTGGAGCTATTGGACTTCTTCATTAAACCCCTCTGTCCCACCACATCCCACAGGGCTGCTAATCACTGGCTTTAGTCCATTTCTCTCATCTCCGATTCAATTAGGCATTCCACTAAGCCCTAATGAACAGTACAATATGGCTCATCCTACCTTGGCATTCTCCATTGCGCTCCTCATAGCCAGCATTGCACAAGCAGTTGCCAATGGGCACCAGCCATTCGCCATCTGCCCCACAGTACATTTTTGGCACATCCTTCTCTTCCGAGTTGTTGACACAGGAGCCACGAACCTCCACCAGAGAGGAGGTATCAGCCCCAGTAATGGTGTCTGGAAACTGCGCCAGGTTCCGAACCGTCAGCGGACACTTCTTATAGAACACGCGGACAGAGACCAAAGCAATGCAGGCACCGACATCCTGAAAAGCCAAATAAAACCCCTTCTTGCTGAGTGGTCCCACATCCCGGATCTCTGTATTCAACTTCATGATCCTGTCGCCAATGTCCACCTGGGTGAAGCTCTCATCAGCAGCAATGGTGTCGATCTTGGCAAACTGGCTCTCACGAATAAAACGCTCCTTATCATTGTTTGATTCATAGTAATAAAGGTTGAAAGTCTCTTTGCAAGTTCCCATGACACCTGGCAGGCTGTTGCAGTCTCTTAGTGTGAACTTGATTTCAATATAAACCCTCTGAGCCCCCTCACGGGGAATCCAATCAGTTCGTAACCAGTTATTCTGGCTGGGCTCCATCACGTTGCAGACTTGATAGGTGCGGATCGGAGTGTTCTTCTCATCCATGATGCTCACTTCCTCCCACTGCAGGGAGGAAAAGGGGGAGAAAAGTACATCAGTATTAAAAGGAACAACAGAGCTTCACAACAAACAATATGTACTTGTTCCATTACAGGGAATAAACCAGACAAAAAAACCAAACCAAAAGACCAAGCCATAGCCAAGTCCTCAACTACTCAAGCATTAAAGGAAGCATCTGCTCAGGAGAAACAAATTCCAAATCCCCTCATGCCTCCAGGAGCAAGCATGTATTTTAAGGGCCCTCTGAAGCCATTCAAGAATGCTCCCTCGACTGATTAGGTTTATTTGTACTACAGTTCACAGGACCCTGGCTAGAGCAGGGCTACACGCAGGACTTTCCAGACTCACAGAGCAGCACTGACCTGCAGTGTTTCCTCTGCACCAGGTATCTCATGGACCCTGCTTTGCACATGGAATATCCAACAGGTGACACAGCGTGACTTACTCACGCGGAATGACAGCCACACTTTGGACATCACTACCACTTATTTTAAAAACTCTTAAGCCATTCCTTATTATTTCTCTAAGCTGCCAACTACTTTCCTGGGCTACCAATATCCCAGACAAACTCAGCAAAGCCTTTACTTTGGAGCTGGGCAAAAATAGCTGTCTACAGAGACCTGGGTCCTTGACTTGGGTAGCTCTTAGAGAAGGAACAACAGGTAAGGAGACAACATCATCGATCTACCAGCAACACCACCATAACTTTGTTATCCAAACAGAGTTTCTTAGTAGTGGGAAGGTAAAAAAAGAAGAAATATGTACGCACATCTTTTTTCTGGAGAAAATGTCAGGAAACAGCTAAATTCATATTATCAGAATCCCAAAAAGGTCAGCAGAGAGAGAGTGATGAAAGACCAGGATAGCAGCATTCTGCAAAATTGTTACACCCCTGAAATCAAGTTCAGGCATCTTTAGAAGTGCCAAACAGGCAACATGATTATGAAACAACAACACGTGTAATCCAAGGCAGGTGTGGAAGGAGGAGATGAAGGAGTACAGCATAATGAAGTTAGAAAAGGAGAGCACATATACCCAACAGTTCTGAAAAGAATTGGTCAAAGTATTATCAAAGACAGAAGAAAGTTTATCACAGTGCTCTACTGGCAGGGAGAGAAGGGCAAGTAGGGGCACTAGGGAAAGAAATCTTTCCAGGAAAAAAACCCAGCAAAACCATAGCACTTCAAGTTATATTATTCAATTTATCCTTCCCTATTAAAAAAAATTAGATAATGATATGCTGACTAGGTTTACAGGCAATACAATGGAGCATATAACATTATCCTTAGAAAACAGTAGTAACTTTAAGGTAACCTCTCAGAAGTGCTTTTCAGAACTACTGAAGCCATAGCTTTGATAAACAGAAGCCTTCTTGACATGAGGGGGCTTCTTGTATAATATCCTGCATTCTTCTCGCAAGGATTGCTCTTATGCAAGTGATTTTTACTTAAAAAGCTTCCAGCTTAGCTGAATCCGTTTATAGAATGACAGCAGCTAGCACCATGAGTCACTAGGAGCAGAAAGAGTAATATTTTATTTGCTGCCTAGAGATAACTACAAATTAAAATAAAGGAGAGGGGAAATCAATACTCAGCATGTCACTCCTTTCCAGAGAAAAGAAAAAAATAAATCTTAAAAAGCAATCTATCCATGTAAAGAATAACATGTTGTTAGTAAGAAGACAGAGTTGTTTAATTTACAGCACCACAGAGCTAGTTTACTGTTACAATATTGTCTTTATGATCCATCACTTTCCATTCTGCTTATCTTCAGATTGTCTACACTACCAATATTGTGTGTGGTACAAGAGAAAGGAAGAAGCAAAGGGAAATAATACTTGTTGATAGGATTTCCTTTAGTGCATTTACACAATGGAGGATGCTGCTAGAGGATTCAATAGAGAGACCGCTGAGGTCAAGAGACACACAGCAACTGAATTTCAGCAAGTTTTTGGATTGGATTCTCAACACACCCTTCTGCTGACCAACGCACAAATGTACAGAGTTGGACTTCTTATTTCATTAACGCACAAATGCAAAACACATCTAAGTGCATCTTTATGACAGAGCTGCAAGTAACTACAGCCCAAAATTTCCAGCCACTATAAATGACTTGTAACTCGAAGTATGTGGTAAAAGCTGTAACTTTTTGCTTTCAAGCTGAAATTAAGTTTTATAATTCAGCTCTTCCCACAGTTTAATGATGCAGATTAAAACATTCTGGGCACAAAACCTGCTTTTCAACTGTGAAATGCAAGAGTAAATCATTAATTACATTCATAATACAATTCATTAACTCCTCCAGGGCTACTATATAGCTAGTTACTGCTAAATGACTACGTTTATCTCCAGCCTTCTTATCCACACAACCATCACACCCCAGGAACACTGTGGTTCAGATTTAGAAAAATATCTTTTTTTAAACAGACAATAAAGTATACACAGTTAAAGAATAACACTGAAGGACAAATTTTTCCTCAAGACGATAAAGGAGTTTGTTTCTGCTGCTTGAAATAAATCTGCAGCATATGAAGTAAATGCTTTCCAAGCACTGTATCTCAGAAACAGACCATGTACTCTTAAATTTTTCACTACGGGCTTAAAAATAGAACACATGTATGTAGGTTTAGTGAAACGAGTCACGTCCACAACAAGAGCACACATTTTTCCTTCTCGAGCTTGCATGGCACTTTCAGAAAAAACATGGGGAGAAAGGGGGAATCCAACAGCCATTAATAATATACAGCTGTAGTCTGATCATTGATTCCGCTGCTTACTTATCAAAACTTGTATTTTAGCTTCTGTTTTAATACAGAGCATAGATTCCCTTGGAGAGCCTTAGATATCCCCTTGAAAGACCCCATCTCATTAACCGACATTTCCAGGGTGCGGGATTAACAAGGAAGCCCAACTCTCACCGAGATAGAGCTGTACCTTTCCACACTGTCAAAAGATGAGGGCGATTGCCTGCAATCGGCACTGAATATGCACCGTGGGCGCTGCCAGAGGCCTGCCAATCACATCCCCACTCTTTGGAAAACCGAGTTTTGGGGACAGCACAGTGTGCTCAGGAGGAGCACAAGCCAGGACTGCAGTCAAGTTCACCCAGAACAACAATGGGGGAGCAAAACAATCCCCCATTCTCCCATGCTATGGTTATTCAGAGCTTATGCATAATGCATCACCAGCCAACGCAGCCTCAGATTCCTTCCGCTCACTGCTGTTTCCTTAGCTCTGCTTCTTCTAATTACAAGTGGGAACGCACACACAAAAAAAAAATAAGTTTTCGTAGGTTTCCTGAAGAATCCAGTGCTTTGTTGTGCACAGGTCCTGATCTTTCAGCACCTTCCTTTTTCAAACACTTTGACTTAGTTCCTTCTGCTTAAGGATTCCAAGCCGCTTTTACTCATTTAGTGTTAAAAGGATTTGAAACTTTTTTTTTTTACATTCATGTTTAGTGTGCATTGCTGGCATTTTTGGTTGAATTGCTCATACGAAGAAAGAAGGTGCCTTTCTAATTGCTTATTAAAAGAAAGTCCCATGAAGTACAGTCTCCTCCAGATGCCAGCAACTTCAGAGTCCAACATTTGAAGCAGTTTCCCAGAGAGACACTGGGCACCCTGCAGGTCAGGGCACAGATAAGGGAGCAGCACAGTACCCATCCGACAATATAAAGCTAAACCAAAAAATAAAGCTACCTTGTGTGCAGCTCTCTAAGCAAAGGGACTCTAAACCCAGCAATGAATCTTTTAACGTCATCACCACTGGGCAGTGCATTCGAGCAGCCTTCTCTTCAACAAGACAATTGTGAAAGTACATAAAAAGAAACTCCAAGGAATCACAGTCAAGCAATGGGTGCTGCAGTTCATCTGTTCAGAAACCAAAACACACGATGTTTACACTCTGAAATAGGACAACTGACCCATCACAACAAAAGGTCTATCGTGTATATTGATCCCTACTCCTTCATCCAGAAATAGAACAGCCAAGACGGTCCACAGATAAAATAATAGCAGTCAAGAATGCCAATTCAGTCGGCAGATCACATTTCTTGTTGGTATTTCAGTTTTAAATAGACATCTAAGCCGATGCCTCAACCAATCTCTTAATTCTGAAACCTCTTTTCTGCCCTTTTGGTTTCCACTTATTCCATGACAGAACTATCCAAAGGGAGTATAAAGTTTCTCCAACAAAGAGTAATTCACTTGGTAAGCTAGGGAAGAAATCTGACCTCCTCACCACAATCAACAATAATCGAGCCATTAGGACTCTCTGAAAGTTACTAATCACCCCCTTTACCCTTTTGATCAGATAGCGGTTTAAAACTTACCCCTCCTTCCAGGGGACTTGCTATCCACCCCAGCTCTCCCTGAACTGATCTGGAATCCAGCAAGGTAACTGCAGAAAGGTACAAATAAAAGAGATTAAATTCCAGCTGCCAAAAGGCAATATTAAAATAAATTATTTACCTGAACGTTTCCATATGTGCAGAGCACGATCGCATCCACCTACCACTAGAAATGCAATGTTATTTCCGACCGCGCCAATATCTTAAAAACACTTCCAAACTCTCTCTGAGGAATCGCACGTTCGTTTCCTGGCGCACTGGAGCCGCTCAGGGGCGCGGAGAGGAGCGGCGGAGTCCCGGCACACCTGCGGGAGACACCGGAGCGCCTCTCGGAGCGCTCCCGTGGCGCTGAGGACCGCGTCTCCCGCCGCCTGGGACGGCGCGCCCGTATGCCAGCGATGGGCTCAAAATCGGTACTTGCCGGGACCCCAGGAGCACGGCGGGGCACCGAAAGACCTAGCAGAGGCTCCCGAGGAGACCGGCGCCCCACGCCCGCACCGCGGGACGGCTGGCGGCTTCCCCCGCGGAGCTGCCGCCGGACCGTCCCGCAAAACGGGCTGAACCGGGGCCCTGGGGAACGGCGCACAACCGCCGAGAGCTCCCGGGAGAACCGGTTTCATGAGCCGCCCTCCGATCCGGGGCCGCCCCGGCGCCGCTCACGGGAGCGCAGTACCTCGGCGGCGCGGCGCGGCCCGGCCCGGGCAGCGGCGGCGCGGAGGGACGCGCGGGGCAGCGGCGGCCGCTCCGCCCCGGGACACCTGTGCCGGCACCGCGGGCAGCCCCCGCAGCGCCGCTCAGGCAGGTCCGCGGCCGCCGGACGGGCAGCGACCGGCCGGGGCAGCGCGGGGGCAGCGCCGTCCCGACGGAGAGCGGAGCGGCGAGGCGGAGAGGGGATGGCACAGCACCGCCGCCCGCCCGGGGGCACCGAACTTTGCCCCCGGCGCCCCGCCGGGAAAACGCGCAGCCCGGCCGCCGGCAAGCCTCACCTTCGTTGGCGGGATAGACCCGTGAGCCGGTGACGGCGCCGCAGACGCCGACGAGGAGCGGGAGAAGGGCGCAGATCGGGACCCCGGCCATGCCGCCGCCGCCGCGCTCCGGCCGCGCTATCCCAGCGGAATAACTGCCTACATGGGGCGCGCGGCGCGCGCTAGACATTGCCAAGGGGGCGGGGCTCGCCCGTCCGTCAGGCGCTGCCGCCAATCGCCGCCCGCTCCGCGCCGCGCGCCCCGCCCCGCCCCCGCGGGCGTGCGGCGCGGGGAGCCGGGCCGGGCGCTGCGGGGCGCTCCCGGGGGGAGCGGGGGAGCGCTGCCCCGAGCGGCCGCGGCCGGCGAGCGCTCCGCGGGAGGCTCTGACCCTAACAGTGTTCGAACTCCGAAAACTGACGGACAAAGGTGAAAAAAACAAAGTTAGGAGAGGAAGAGCGGCGTGGGAGCCGCGACCGCGCCGCGCACACGGACCTGCCCCGCGCCGAGCCCGGGACGGCCCCGCGTCCCGGGAGAGTCCCAGGAGCTGCCGCCGCCCCGCCCGCCCCGGCCCGGCCGGGCCCGGCGCCACCGTTGAGCAACAGCGCCACCTGGCGGGGGCGGCGTCTCCCGCGGCAGCGGCTCCCCGGGGTCGGGCAGGGACGGACAGAAATGGGCAGGGATGGACACGGGCGGACGGGGATGGGCATTACGGTCGGCCGCTCTTGGCGGCGCTTCCCCGGTGAGCGGCAGCGGACGGACCTCGCCGCTCACCGAGAAGGTGCCAATCATTCACGCTTTTATGCACCGGAGCAGTGGCCGGGCGGGGCGGGCTGGGAGACCAGGATTCGGAGCGATCCCCTCTGAACACTAACATCCATCGGGACGCACAAGCTCGTGCACACCTCCCTTGTCCACAGCTGTACACGGCGCCCGAACCGTGTCCGGGGACACCTCTACTGGCTGATGCCCTTAGCCTGTCCCCGGGAACCTGCGCTGTGCAGCCACAGCCCCGCTTTGCTTTGAACGCTACGAACATCTGCCTTCTAAAAAAAAAGAATAACTCCCTAAATGCGCCTTGACAACAAAATCGTAGTTTTTAAAAGCCCGCTAAGCCTTGGGTAGGTCAGGCAGCGCCAGTGGGCTGAGCACCGTCCTTGAACAGTCCGTACTTAGAGCTGCTCCCGGACCTGTCTGTCTGACCGGCCGTCCCGGCCGCCTCCCGGGGTAGCGCTGCGGTACCGAGGGAAACCGAGCAGCCCTCCCGCTGGCCGCCCTCGATGCTCCGTCCCTCCGCCGCTCTCGGTGCCGCTGCGTGAGCCTCGGGAAGCTCCAGAACCGGCGATTCCCGCAGCGCCTCCCTCTTCGGGCGCCGACCCCGGGGCTCTCCCACCCGCGGCTCTTGGCGGCGGCGCTGCCTCAGTTCCCCGCAGATTCGGAGGCGGTAACACCTCCCCTTCTCCCCAGGGTGCAGCTCCCTCGCTCCCGCAGCGCCCTCTCGGCACCCCCGGCACTCCCCTCGCTCCGTGCGGGACACAGATCCTTCCCCCTGCTGCATCCCAGCACCCGGAATCGGGGAATTGCACTCAGACTCTCCGAGGATTTTTCCTCCGTCTGGCATAAAACGAATCCTTGCCAGCGTTAGCTGTAGTTTCCACACAGAAGCCCCGTACAGGCTCGATTAGCTAAAAAAAACCTTTGAAAGCGACTTAAAGTTTGACTAAGAATTCTGTGCATCAGGAAACACGCCTGCCCAGAATCTCCTGTTTTCTCTTTAAATCACTCTACTTTTCCTCAAATTCAAATACTGTGAAACATAATACTTACATACACACACTTACTGATACTTTTTGCTTAAAACATAGAGTATTCTTCACCTGGTTTAATTTCAGGTCAAGATCTAGGGAGGATGCATTTTTTGGCTCTTAAAACTGCTGTTAAGAAGGTTTATTAACACAGTATTTACAATGAGGTTCCTATTTCTGAGGCTCAGATTGTTTTCCTTAGCCTTGAACATTTCTTTTGGAGCTCCCACTGGCAGAACCTTAAAGATAACCCTGCAAAGATAGCTAGTGTGTTTTTCTCTTTCCGTAGAAAATAAATCTTTTAAGCGGCTGCTTGGATAATGGGCGTTAGAAAACAGTGCAGCACAGTCAGTGCAACTGTTAAAACTTGTACTTCCTGACTTTAATTATCTACAAGAATTCTTGGCCTAATGAGAAGGAAGAAAAGGTTTAGTGCCTTTTTTATTATTTACCCAGAAATATAGGCAGTCTTCAATTAAAACTATCTGAATGTTCTTCTTTTCACATCTTTGATGCCTCTGACAGATCTACTACTAGTGAGGATAAACTTTATGGGAACTGTGGAGCATCAAAACGTCTTCTTTTTTTAATTGAAGTTATTTTTGTGGCAATGCCAGAAGAGTCAGTCGTCATTAAAATTATATAAAACGCTTTGAAACCTTAATTTTTTTTCTGTAATTTAATGCAATTTTAATTTGTTTAAAAAAAAAAAAAAAGACGCATAAAATAAATACAGACAATGTAAAAAAGGCCTGCAAATGTCATAAAATAAAATGTTTGCAATCCTACCAAATCCACTATATTTTGGCTCCAGTATGTGGGGGTTTTTTTAAGAAGTCTTGCCAAAATAATCACAATTTCCTTACTTTGTGTCATTTCAACAAATCGTAAAAGCCCAGCTTGGTTTTAACAGATGTCACTGATACTTGGAGTAAATCCTGTTCTCGGCTTCAGCCAGTAACTCCACCCTTCAACAAAGTGTCTGACATCAAAATTTATTCCTTAAAATTTTGTTACAGCCGTTGGAGCTGTTACACTTGTCTTAAACGCCTATTACCTGAGCAGCCTGTGCTGCTGCCAACCTGCCAGCTTATGTTATTGTAACTCACTATCAGGAGTGATTTAGCTTTGATGGGAACTAATCATGTTTGCACCATCATCAAGTTTACACCATTTAAACGGTCAATTTAATGCAGCTCAATAAAGCACAGCCAGCATCTCTGGTATTTGTCTCAGCTCCTCAGTGAAACTGTATTCACTTGCAGCAGACACTGTAATAATTATGACAGTGCGTTAAATGTTTGATCCTGTCTGCTTCAGAGGGGTCAACCCTGGCCAAATTATTTAGAGATCAGGACTCAAGTGGAACAGACAAACAGGCACATGAACACACAAACACAGAGACTCTGAGAAACTGTAAATCATCTGGAAATGTAAGGACTGAAATATTGTCATATTTCCTACTCACTCACAATTCGTTCTCCTCGTATTTTAAAGCACCAAGGGAATATATTAGTGTATAAATAATTGGGCATTGACACAAGGGCGTTGTCTTGGATGTATCTCTGTAGTTAATATAATTTCTAACAGAACACTCTGAATGGATATTGAATGTCTCTCACACATGTATGCTTATACACACACAGAGTTGCTTTACATTTTTTCCAATCACAAACACAACATTTATAAGTTAAATTACAGCCCCTGAAAGGGCTGTGATTTTGGATGAACATTCAGTTCTATTTTTACTTTATCCTTTCATTCTCCATTTTTCTATGTCCACCTACTCATGCTCGTCCATCTCCCCAGAAGCTTTTTGCTGTCAGTCAAGTGACAACCTCAGTAGGAAGCTCTCTGTGTTCAGGGGCCTCCTGAGGCCCAGCACTACATTTAGATGGGGGAAAGGGAAAAAAAAAAAAAAGGAAAAATAAGAAAGCAGGGGGGAGGAAGCCCAAACTCTTCCTTTAGTATGCAATTCCACAGCCTGCAGGAAAATTTCACCCATCTCCTCTGAAAAGCCTTTTCCTACAAAAATGCGATCCTATTTACTCCACTCCCACACAACTTCCACACTGCTTGGCTATTTGTAAAAGAGTGTAAAAAAACCCCAGGAAGTGTAAGACTCACACACAGAGTCTCATTGTCAAAGGGAATAATGCCCCAAAGGTGCACCTTTATCAGGCTTGGCACCAGAGAGTCACTGCAGCTCCTTCCCAGTACAAGTGCTCAGATGTGCCCAGCCTTTCCCTCCCTGGATTTACTGATTCTTTTGGATCTGTGAGTATTAAACGTTTGCCAGTAGATTACTTGACAAAATTTATTGCTAGCTATCTGAGAATAACAGCTTTTTATTTATATGAGTAAGATTTCATTCCTCAGGTCATGTTTGCTTTAGATGAAGTTGCAGGCTGTAATACAAAAAGCCATAGCAGGAGAACATCTCCATGAAAGTAATATGCATTTCTATAAACATCAAGCTGGCAGAATGATTTTGTTTCAGCTGGGATTAGCAGGAGTTTTGCTGCTGACCTCAATAAGAAAAGGATCAGGTTTATAGCTCACTTGCAAATCCACTCTGTAAAAAAAGTGAGCTTTAGGGACTGTGGATTATTTACACTTCCTTTCATTAATCGTGATCATCATCACAAGATTTTCCTATTCACTACTGCCTTGGTGCTGATTACAGGACCTGTGACAGTGTCTTTATTCAGAGTAGGCACACGGCGTGGCTTGACAATATAAAGACAGATGCATAGATTTTTTGCCTTTTCTAACCAGGAGTGATAAGGGAAATTAGAGAAGTGTAAGTGAAATGTAACAGGATTTTAATGGTAATTGCAGTAGTATCTTTTATTACATTGGTCCTGACAACACAACTCAAATCTCATAGTTAGTCTAAAATTTATAATTACCAGGTCCCTGAAAGGAAATCCTATCAGCAAAGATATTTACAAATCCAGGAGTGTTTACAATGCAGATTATGTTTCCTAAGATAAATAAACATAAAAGGACACTGGCAAAAGGTAAAATCTGAGAAGCAGTACGGATGGAGCAGAGAAATAAATGCACCAAAATGGCAAAACAGGTATTACTGCTTTTCACTGAATAAGTAGATCAAATGTAACAAATCCAAACACCCACCTCTGCAGCAGAGGTGTCAGCTTAGCTCAACCTTAGCTCTCACCCTCAGCAAGGCCGGGGGCAAGCAGAGACCTGCAGGTTTTTTCCTGTGCAAGTGTGACCAATAAACCAGAGCAAATAACTGTATAAGGCTGCAGGTTGTTTGCAGTGCACAGATGCTTGGCAACCCGGAGACGAATCTGCCTGTCCACGTTTCACTGGAAGGTTATTTAAAGCTGTAGAGGTTAACAGACACCTTAATTATTACAAACTGCTTTGGAATTTCTCGGTCTTTGTACTGCCTGTCCTCAGCTGGTGTGCTTCTTACTCAGTCAGGATCATTTGGGAGTAGTGTCAGCTTCCAGAAAATAAGTTCACGGGATGAAGATGTCGGGCTGGCGCAGGAGTGTGCTGGTGTAGGAGAGCTGCTGGCAGGACCAGGGCCACTAGCCAGAGGGGATGTGCACAGGCAGCTTCCTCCGAAGGGCTCCTTGGAGCCCGTGCGAGGGAGCGTGTGCCATTAATAATGAAACAAACGTCAGGGAAAGAGCCTCTGCCAGAAAGTGCAGGGAATCTGCCTGTAGCAGTTTCAGAGGAGCCTTAGCTGAACTGGAAAGGTAAAGCCAAAACTGCAAACTGCATCCAGACTTCTTTAAAAGCACCACCCATTTTTCTGCACTGGGAAAAACAATCAATCAGGCAGACTTGGATTCTCTCTGTCAAGAATAGGGTCGCAGTTTAAGATTCTGAACCAGATTCTGGCCTGTTCTAAGGTAAAGTTGAATTCTACCAGCAGCTTAGCTACTAAGCCTTAATAGCTACATAGAATTTATTCTGTGAAACAGAATAAATCTAAAATTAATATAAATTAAAACAAAGTATTTCCCAGATTTTTTTTCATACTGGAATCTTAGGTTTCCTGCCATAATTTACTGCAGGTATTACTAAAAAAATACAGGATTACTTTAATTGCGCCACTAAAAATTCAGTATAAATAAAGATAATTTTTGTGCAAAAATCTTTGAATTGTCTTTTTTGTAAAACTGTCAAAAGAATAGAGTGTCAGAGCTCTAATTCATTTTTATTCTATGTGTTCAGGGACAGCGATCTTTTCAGAGATTATTTATGCAATGATGGTACCAATCAAACTGCACCGGAGACAGGTTCCCTACAGAGCACTGAAGCTTTCTGGCACTTCTAATAGAGTGTAAATCCTAATTAACTCAGATTAAACCATCCTATCTGAGATAGTCCACATTATTATGAACAAAATATTAGCAACCATACTAATGGTTGAAGAAGTGTGTAAAGAAGAAAAGTGTGTAAAGTAAGAAAAAATACCAACCCCTCCTTCTTTTTATAATATGTGCTATTATTAATACTAGGGCAGACTCTCTGTCCTTCTTTAGAACTAAATAAAAAAATCCTTGCTTTTTGTTCCAAAAAGTGGAAAGAATTTGTGCATTTTTTTCTGTGCAAGCAGGCATGACTGATACGTTCACAGGACAGGCGAAAGATTAACTTTATTAGTTTACCCCTGGGAGAAGGGCTCTGCTCCAAGTTCTGCACGGACCTCCTGAAACAGCCATTGCAGCAACACGTTTGAAGCTGGATATAGGTGACTACCTCAAATTCCCACCTTAAAACAGTGATGCTAAATAAACATAAAGTCAGAGATATCTGTAAGCATCTAGTGCCTGTCATGCCATTGGTGCCAAGAACACGGAGATGTGCAGTTCCTTGTGGTAACATCTGTAAGGAAGTGTGGAACTTGTGGTCTAGAGGTTGGCCAGCCTTAAAGTAATGATGAGCTTACCTCAGGATCTGAAGCATTGCCTGTGTTTCTCTGTCCTGATTTCAGATTACTTGTAGATACAAAAGAATGGTGGTTTACTAACTCAGAAACTACTTGTCCTATTTTAGGGAACTGCTAACTGAAAGAAGTGAGTATATGTGTATGTGTGTGCTCTAGTTCTGTATTTGCACTGATTTTATAGCAGAATAGTGCAAATTCTGGATTAACTTCATGTGTAGCAAAATCGTAGGCACAGAAATGAAAAACTGCAAGGGCAATGGAAGAAAGAAACCCATCCCTCACTT
Organism: Aphelocoma coerulescens; assembly: GCF_041296385.1. Taxonomy (NCBI): domain Eukaryota; kingdom Metazoa; phylum Chordata; class Aves; order Passeriformes; family Corvidae; genus Aphelocoma; species Aphelocoma coerulescens. Next base: position 8,846,166 of record NC_091023.1, read on the forward strand.
TTATATTAGAAAAGTGGCAGCAGTTATTTTCCTCAGTGCTGTCACTGATACTGGAAGAGTTCAGAGAAAAAGGTGGTTTGTTGTGCTGGGCAATGCTGCCAGAGTATTGCCTTGTTCTCTTTTTATTTATACCCATCTGCTGGGTCTTGTCATGCACTGAGATATTCTTGTACAGCTTTTAGCACAACCAGACCTCAAATCCACTCTCAAGGAGCTGAACATCACTGTTGCATTAGAACAAAAGATGTGCACAGGTCTTATACCTGCATTACCCGTTTCACAGGCATAAACCTCATTTTGAGGATTTTTAAATTTCTGGCATGCAAATTAGTTCTTCCTATTTCCTACACCAAGGGCACCATGAACCATTTTTCTCCAGCTGCAAACACTCTTTGTGAGTCCCATTTACCTCAGAGTTTTCCTTCAGCAGTAACCATCTCATTCCTTTAAATGGAAGTCAGACCTCAACCCTGAGCGCATTTTCTTGTACACAGATCTGTAACAACAATGAAGAGCAGGGACACATCTCCCTGAATCCTACCTTAAGGCAAGATTTCCGTTAGAAATTACTCATTGGCGTTGCTTTACTGAGACAGTCGATTTTAAGGCTTTCCTAACACGTATGCAGTTGATATTTCCAGTGATATTTTTTTCCCAAACAAGTCATCTTGCAGTTTTCTGAGGCAAACAGCAAAAATATTAAGTTTGGGGAGAAATGTGCAACCACTACAGCTTTTACAGACACAAAAATGCCACCCCTTCAGCTACCTCCCGTGACCACTCACCATTACTAATCCTTATTCACACAACCACACTGGCCACAGTTTCCAACGCAGACCAAAATTAGTAGTGGAAAACTTGCTTGCCTTACTTGAACAAAGGGTTCAATTCTGAGAAAGAGTGTGACTAACTATTTGCCTTGACCCATTGTGATCCCTTGTCCCCCATTTCCAGGGCTTGCACGGGACCAGGAAAACAGCAAGCAGTCGCTTGCAGTTTGTTGGAAACAAAAGGAAAGGATTCTTGGTCATTTTTTTGTCTTCTCCCTTCTGCACAAAAGTAACACCCATAGCAAAATTTATGGGTTTTCTTCCCTTAATTACTATCTGAAACTTTCATCAAAATATATCTTTGGGAGAAATCAAGTGAAAGAAAATATAGATTTGTTTGAGTTTCACACACATACACACCCCATTCCAAAATATCAAAAAATGCCAGCAAGATACTCAAACAAAGAGCTGTAAAAGTAAAACAGATTCCCAGTGGTGACATCTGTTAGTATAAGGATTATTCAAACATCTCTAGAGTTTTCCAAAGAAATGCCAGGATTGCTTCCTACCAAAAGGCAGCTCAGTCTAATATCCTCCTTGGCTAATCTACATACGAACCACATTTCTATATTTTGTTGGCACTAGAAAACCCACATGCTTGTCTTGACATGGAAATAAAAAGCAACTAAAAGGGAATCGGAAAATGTATATACTGGGGAATCAGCTTAAACTGACCTTGGGATTAGAGAATTATCCTTTTGTGAAGCTGAACACAATTGTCAGTGCAGGGTTTGGTAAGAAATGCATTTCCTCTGAAAGCAACTCTATCATCTAGTCCAAGACTGTTTCAACTTAAGAGGACACCAGCGTGATAAGGTGGCCTGTAAAGGAATGTTTTCAGTCTATTTTTGATAAAATGGCTTGTTTTACCAATGAGCACAAACAGGCATGCAAACGTGCAAAACCTGAATAAACACGCTGCCAGGCACGTGGATGGAAGGAAAAACCAAAAGGACCCACTAGAAATTGTGCCGTAAACAGAACCACAAGCCATAAAGCTGCTCCAGAGTTGCCCCAGACACAACACTCTCCATTCTCCTCACACTTCTCAGGTGGCAGATGCACACCACCTGCACACTGAACCTCGTGGAGAGAGCTCTGAGCAAGCTGGGGTACCACCCCCTTTGTATCAGTGTCAGAAGCCCCATGCCAGTGGAATTGCATGAGGAATGACATGAGGTTTGACACCAGCAGCTCCATACCCCACCTGGAAATACCTGATGACTTCATCACACTGGGAATTTCCTAGAGCCCATAAACTGTTGACTAAACTTTACTTGAGGATTGCAACAATATTTTTAGCATTGAGAATGAATACAATGGAACTTGAAGTTTCAAAAGCTTAAGCATAGAAACTTAATTTGGGAGACATTTACCAATACACCAATGAAATCAAATACAAGAAGATAGCATTTAGCCTGATTCCAACGCATGATGTTTGTAAGTGCTAATGATTTTTTTCTCCTTTAATTAAAATTCACTTTAAAGTGTTCTCTAAATAAAACATTGCTTAACATGCATCTGCTTCAGAGTCTATCACTCACACTAAGCTTTCAGAAAAAAATCGTCACAACTTAAAAGGCACTATAGGATATTTAGACTAGAGCTATCTCACAACATGTTCTCTGGCTGCTCTGTTATTTGAGCTCTAAATGTTAAACACGTGAAAGCAACATAAAAGGATCTTCCTTTTAAAGCACATTTTCCAAATTCTCTCTATCTGTTATTTAGAACCCCATAAAGATCTCTGTGTGTCTACCCATCTGCAACCACATTTATTTTTGCATGGTTTTGAGTGCATATCTCTCAGTGTCATAAGGTCTTCATAAATAAATCAGCCTACTTAGATCTGCATGCTTTGAATAACAAGTCAGCCACCAAACCAGCAGATGGATACATTTTTAATTAGGTAAGCAGTCAATGCCTGTTGGTTTGAAAACTCTCTTGTTTCTCTTAAAAAGACAGAAACTAACCAAATTAAATCCAAAATTGCAGTGGGACATCATAGTGGTTTTAATCTGCATGTAGCTGCAAATCAGCTTAGATCCCAGCCTGTGAGACAGCTTGAACAAATGCAATATTTTATATCAAGCAAACCTCAAAGTGAAATATTTAAGGATCTTGCAAGAATATATTGTAAACAATATGTATTTTTCAATAACACATGCGGTTACTTATGCAATCTTCTCACTTGAGCAAGACTCTCTGATCTTAATTCATTTACTGTGTTGCCTTTGCAATCTCTCAAGCAAAATATTTTTAAGCAGCAACTTTTAATTTACATAATCAGACATACTTTCCCAAATAACATGGAAGAAACTCAGCATTAACAACATCTTGTACTGCTTAAATAATCCATGAAAAGGAACTTCATCAGTTCCAGTTAACTTCTTCCCACAAAAAAAAGTTTTCAGTTTTGGACTGGGAACAAAATTTAGCGTGACAGATACACATCTTACCCGTTCCAAACTTTCCACACTCCTCTGGACTTCCCCAGCTCCTGAAAGTCCAGGTGAATGCTCCAGAGAACACCAGGACAGAGGTGAGGGCTGGCCTGTGCCAGAGTCCCAAAAGAGACCTCTGTGTATCAAGGACTTCCAGGGCACCTGGCTGCCTGCAGGCAATGGGTCAGCCCTGAGCCACATCTCCCACTGACCCCACCTCACCTACCCCTGATCTGCTCTCCCTTTTGGCTCCCATTAACCAAAACAAGGCCTTTTGTGTCCATTTAGTTCTTTCTCCCATAGGAGTTTGGAAGTTTTCCTGTAGTTTCCCAAGCGTCTTCTATCACTCTTCTGAACTAGTGAAATGAATCAAAGGGAAAGACTCTCAGCCCAGGAAGGCAGCAGAGCTGGCAACAGGCCAGCTCACAGGGTGTGAGGAGACACCATGGTACCTCTGCCTGCCCAGACAGCACTGGCACTCCCACTTCTCCTTTCCAGACTGAGCAACGACCAAGAGACAACGTTATCCCACACAAAATTGTGCCTGTCTCAATGTGACCAGGCAGTGCAGAAGATTGTCCTTGGAACAAAAAGGCTGCTCTGGCAGTAGGAGAGCCAGGGTTCTCCATGGGCAAACAACTGTCTCCTGCTTGTAAAAACCACCCTTCACCACGTTTACTGTGCACACTGACCCCAGTGTGCAGCTGCTCCATACCCAACACCCAAAACTGTCAAAAGAATTTCAGGGGCCAACATGAGGGTCTTATGTTTGTACTGAGGTGACAAAATGAATTCTTCTTGATCCTTATTCAGTTTTATGCTTACAAAAACGAATAAAATTCACAGAGTAGAGAAAATCTCCAGACATAAAATCTGATACTTAAACAAAATAGCTTAAAAGTAAATGGGCCAAGTTTAATCTTTGATGTCACTTCCTTGGATTTCATGACACAACACCTGAGGAGAATTTTTTCTGTTTTACTGCAGCACACTCTTTTTCCTGTGTAAGCTTATGGTAAAATAATAACCAAGTTTCCCATATGTGAAATAATAAAATTTAGTTGTATCATTTCTTTCTGTACCTTTAGAGTCTCTTCAGTTGACTAAATGGAAAATACTGTATCTCTAGAGCAGGCTGGAAAAGAAATAAAGGTCTGACTCTCATCCTAGTTTTATGGGGATTGTGCTGATGTAATTGTACTGATTTCTAGGAAATTGCTTCAGATTTGTGCCATTAGTTAGATCAGAATCTAGATGTCAGTGCACTCTGAAAATACCCAGCTCTGCAAAAAGGTTCAGGATTACTCTCAGAGTTTTACATCCTGACGTCTAATTGCTGTGTGTAAAATAACATTTATTAAAGAGCAGATATGAAACATAAAGATGGCAATTATTTGAAATTTTAGGATGTAATATTTGCCCACTGATCTACATGGGCCATTATGCTAAAACACTGTAGCAGTACAGGAAATAAAATTTCTCTTATATGTGGCATGACTTTATATTCTTAGTTGAAATGAAAATCTGCAAGATGGAGAATATTAGTAGGGCATGCTGAGGCCAACTTGTATTGTTTAGAAAATCTTTTTAGTTGATAGTTCCTGTCCTGTGCTGCAATTTTCCTTGTGCCTAGTCTGAGGTATATGTTGTAGCTCACAATTGAGAGGGAAGGAAAATGCTATAATTTCACAGTTGCTGCTGATGAGAACTCACCATATTTATTTAAAAAAGCAGAAAATTACAATGGGCCATGCAGAGCCCTACTGCTCCCATGTACAGCACCAGTACTGAAGAACTCAAGCAGAGGTCTTGGAGCTCTGTAGGCTAGAAGGTAGGTGAAAGAAAGGGGCAATGTGCCCACTGGTGATCTGGGGGCCTGAGGGCTGAAAAAAATGGGATGAAAATGTCCTTGCTGTATTTCAGCTCTAAATTAGCAAATTGAAGCTCAATATGCCAAGATGAAGGATAATCTAAGTCCTTTGCATTCAAGTATTTTTGTACTGGGACCTGAAGCCCAGTGCTCAGACTGCCCTGTAGACCATCCAAATAGCATCACCCAAACGCAGAGGAATAGACCCCGTTAGACAACCACCACAGTCTTTTGTTTTACCACTTTGTACAGTTTCTTGAAAGGAGTTAGGCAGTTAGTATGGGGGGTTTTTATGGGAAACAGTAGAAAGATGGAGCCTTTCTATTGAAATAAAGGGATTTCTGATTTACATTTATCTGATGATCAGTATCGGAATAAGTTAAAGGAGGATTATGCTTATTCCATTTAGCAGGACTTCCAGATCAGTGTTTTAAACAGTAAGAAGAGTGGGTGTAAATTTCAAAATAATATTTTTTGTGCTTATCCTTTACTCCTGTTCTGACCTCCTCTACTAGATTCTCTTAAGTAAAAATGTATAAAAGCCTAAAGAATACAATACTATTGCTTAATTTTGTCTGCCTTTCATTAACATTTATAAGAGTTTATGCCATGCCTTTTGCTGTTTTCCAGCTGATAAATGTTTTTTTAATATTGTGCACAGATCATTTTGCTTATAATCAAGGAAGAGAAATCAAGTTTAACATCTGAGAGCTTTAGGCAAAAATGTCAAGCGTGGACCAGATGACCGCATGAGAGCTGCAGCCTCTCTTTGTGCCCCAGATTGGCTGGTATTGTTGGTGCTGCTGCACTGGAGCAGCAGCACTAATGTAATTATGAGATCAAGCAACATCTGGCGGGTTTGGCACCCAGCTCACAATCGATTGTTCCCTCGGGTCACGGGATGAATGCGCCCCAAGCGCACGTTAGGGTGCGCAATCATAAAGCTGCATTAGCCAGCAAGGGGCAGCCCGGCATTCTTGGGTTTCATCACCCTACAAAATTGATGGCCCACAAAAGAGCAGTGGCACAACACACAAAAGTGGTGGTGCCAGAGAGACTGACGCGCTGCGGGCGGTATTTGACATCTCCTGGCTCTGGGCTCTTGTGTGTTGTGATTTATGTCGCCCTAATGATTGATTGCTTTCAGATCATTCCCATTCTACCATATCTCTGAGAATTTCCCTCTTCTTCAAACATCTTTTTGTTCCACCAGCCCTAGGCTGCAGATGGCATCAACCCACGCATCTCCATTGTTTGAAGCCTGCAAGAACTCCACCATTATTTGGGGGAATGCTCATAGTTGAGTAGCTAGTGTCCAATTAAGTCCTGAAAATGTGGCTGCGGGCACTTTAACCTTTATATTCCCTTGCTCTTTTAGGAATTTCATTGCCTATGACAGCTGCAATTCAACAATACCTAAAAAAGTCATCAAGAAAGAAAATCAGAAGGTGACACATTTTTGAGGTTATGGAAAAGTGCTTCAAGTGATGGCTACAGCTGCATCTGTCACACCTCCATAAAGGTTCTTCTGATCATGTTTCACAAAGTGAATTATCATCTCTGGCATGCAGCATTACAGCAGACTCTGTGTGAAGACAACAGGCTAAAGCTTCTGCGTGCTGGGAAGCCAAAAATGCCTCTGGGATGCTTATGCAAATCATTAGTTTTCTCTGATATCTCAACCACTCTGTGTCACACATAAAATATCAATGACTCAATATTCATGTGGCAGAGAAAACACAAGAATTCAGTGCTCACATCAAGAAAACATTGAATTTTTAAAAATCTTTAGGTTTGGCAAATCTAATAGGGCACAGTATCAGAGGAATTGGTATAGTGGATAGTGAATATCTTAACTTCTTCAAATCACAGCAAGCAGCTACAACAGACTTTATTAGTTTGTATTTCCTCCTCCATCAGAAAGAAACACCACCAAAAAGAAAATATTTGCGACTACTTCAGTCACTGACAAGAAGATATCCAAAAGAACTCCAGGTTTCCACAGAAGGCTTTTTCTGCCAGTGCGTACATGTAATACTGCTGCCCAGTGCTCTCTGGAACTCTGTGTGCTCTCTTTCACTTCTGGAAGCCCTGGCAGATGGAAAGGGATATACCACAACTCCCAAGAAATCCTTCCAGCTTCATGTTCCTCAAATACCATCAAACACCATTACTCAGATACAATACCAAGAAGTAGCAGAAAGAGCTTTGCTTTTTGTCCCTCAAAGAACAGACTGGTTTGAGGTTTAGGTAGGATGTAGCAAAGTCTAGAACACATTTTAGTTATCAACAGTATCTGTAGCAGGATGAGCTCCTGTATAAAGCCAGTCAGGATTCAAGCCACAGGGCACACTGAGGCCCATCAGTTTCAAAGGGATTGGGCTTCTGTTTGACAAGCACCACTGTCACTGTATGTCCAATGCAGCATTGCATTTTGACCTTCTGTCAAAAGCCAGTGAAAACTTTCAGCTGGACTGGGGAGGCCTGGTGATACCAGACAAAATACTCAAAGGACTCACATAGTGCCAAAAGGGAAAAAAAATTACCAGAGAAAGAGGGTAGGAGCAATAGGTCATCTTGTGCTGGCCAAAGTTACAACTGATTGTACTTTTCCTTAAAAACAAGGCGATCCTCAAACGTGGCATTTAATAGGTCCATGGACAGAGTTAATTTCTCATATCCAGTGCTGCTCATCACTTGCTTTGTTTAATTTTTGTACAGGTAACAAGGGATGCAAGGTGTCTGTCAATGGCTCCAAGCCTGGATGTGTCCTCAGAGTGAAGCACTGATCTGTGTTTTCCTTTCTTTTGTTTTGGTTTGTTTGTTTTTTTTTTTTAATAAGTATCTGAGGAGTTCCTGTGAAAGCATTTAATGTACCTGGGTCACAAAGAATGAAAGCTATCCTTAGGCAGCCTTTGAACAGGTACAAATATGTTTTCCTCTTTATTTCTTTTTCAGCAGAATAGAAAACATAACCCCCTTTCCGTAGGCTTTATTTCATTTTTAACAGGCTCTGCAACTCCTGAGAACCCATAAACACTGCTGAATGTAATTCAAATAGTCCTCAATACACACACTCCAGGTCTGATTCCCATTTAAACTAAGGTTTGCATTATCTTAACACCCACTGTAAAACTGCTTTCATTGCTGGAACCACAAGGAAGGGTTTCATTTTAGGGAGAGGGCAGATCAAAATATTTTGACGCTTCCAGCTCAAACAGGAGGTCCTGTGCTGCAGAGAGAGCACTGCTACCCACGAAACAAGGGCCTGACTGGTATCGATCCTGTACTGAAACCCAGTTCCCACTGGTTTAATTTACTTAAATGCTGTGCATGTGTAGAACTTCTTAATGCAAGAAATGATAGCAAATGTGTTTTTGAAAGAGGGCAGATGAGCTCATGTGCCCTGACAATGGTGAGTGATCCCAGTCCTGGTTCCCTTTGCAGGGGTGGGACAAGCCCCCAATGCCCCATAACATGCTTTTACTGACTTTGGGGCACAGTAATCTTAATCTTATAATTTAGATATATTCAATATAACCTGGGGGCAATGAGTCAAAAAAATTAAAAAGGGATATACGTTTGGAGAGTTGAGAGAGTATCTATGGCTTTCTTTTGCCATACTGCCTTTTACCTGCCTTGTGATGCCCTGATGTCTGCTCACAGTTGCCATGAGCTACAGCAGCTCTCAGGTAAAAATAAATTATTTGAACTGACTGAATAGTTGCATAGTAGGGTGAGGTGATGGGGAGGAGAGCTTCTCTTCAGTTCATACTGGCCCAGAAAACAGGTTATACAGCTCAGTTAAAAAAAAAATAAAATAAAACTCAAATAACTATTTTTTAGTCATTGGGCAAGATGGTGTTTGCCTAAAATCCAGTTTACTTCATTGCTAAGCTGTGAATTGTGTTTTGACAGAAAACTCTGCATCAATGCTTGCAGTTAAGCATCAGAATTTCAAAGGCTGTGTAAAGGGTAGAGACTCACACGCAGCCATCTCTCTGTTGCAAAAAGGATGTATTTTTCTCAGTACTGTCTTAGTGAAAAGCAGGAGGATGGCTTTTATTCAGCCAGGCACTTAAGCATAAGTATTGAGTATAAAAGCACCTCTCTTGACTTCCTCAAGATTATTTGTGTACCTGCCTTTCGCATTTAAGCACTAAGTTGAACCAAAATCCATAATATTATCTAAAGAAAATAACTCTATATTATTATCTAAAGAAAATAACTAAATATACTAGACTAAATCACTTAATAGAGTTTGTGATCATCATAGCTATGGAGCCCATTTTGTAGAATGGATAACACTTATAGAATAAAACAGGATGGAGGTTTCTGCTGCTCTATCACCTGAATCCAAATGAAGAGACTGAGGAGTTACAAATAGAGAGTCACAGCCTGAATGAGACGGGCAGGGATCTGTGGAGGTCATTTTATCCAGCCCCTTTCTCAAGCAGAGTCACCTACCACAGGCTCCCCACAACTATGGGCATTCTTGCTATTTTGAAAACATCTGTGAATGCTAGAAACACATCCAAGTTAAAAAAAAAAAATAGAAATTCATATTATGAGTGAGTTTACAGATTCCCGAGAGAGCTGAAGTTAAAGCAAAGGCTGGCAGGAGAATAGAAACAGTCATGAGCATCACAAAATAAACTCTCCTCGGTCTCCAATCTGACAGCAACTGATGATCTTAAGATAATACATCATACATCATATTGGCCTAAAGACTGGAAAGAGCTCTTTTCGTGAAGTAACATCCCCTGCAAAAGGACAGAGCGTTCTCTCAATTCAATCTCTACAGCTCTAGTCTGTATCCCCCTATTTCATAAAGATTGTGGGGACATGACTGAAGGCAGAAATGGGCCTATTCTTCCAAAGAAAAAGGAGAAGATGTACATTTTTACTAAGTAAATTAATTTTTCCCTGATGAAAACTATATAGTTAGACATTTATTGTTATACCATATAAATTCTACAGTACCTGCAGAATGTACCTACAGCAGAATCAGCCCACCTTTTTGTCATGGGAGAAGGAAATGTGCCTTGTTCAGAAATGACCCTTTGAAGGATTATCTGGCACAGTACCACACCATGACTGCTGATGGGAGTTTTGCAATGGAGACAGGAAGCTCACTGTCATGGAAAAGCAGGATCTCCATCACAGGTTGTACAGTTCACAGATCCACATGAGATCTGACATAGACAATGGTTGTACTTCCAGCATTTGACTCAAAGTCACACACAGCAGAACCTATGGACAGCAGTGGGCTCTTCCCAAAACCAAAGCAGGCAGAAGAATGGAGTGGAAATACTCATTTCTAGACTGCACATGCCTTCCAGGTTCCCTACAGGAGGTATTTCTGGACAAAGATGGACTGGTCTAATGTTAAAATACAATCATCTGCATGCTAAACACAGTTCTAGTGATGTTTCTGTGAAAATAAGCCTTGACAGTAGGCTCAGCATACATTATTTCCTTTTTGACTTCTCTCCCCAGTGAAAATAAGCCTGGTATGTAAACCTGTGTCTGAATTTCTGTTTCATGCCAACAGAAAAAGAGAGGCAAACCAAGAATCACTCCTAAAACTCACTGGATTTCCATGCTCTCATCAGGTATGAGACATTCATGGCAAAGGCACATCTCATCTGGAAACATAGAAAGGAGTGATCAGTATCCAGATCTGTGTTCTCGGGAAAAGAAGAAATATTTATATTTTCTTTTCTATTTTTAGTGGCACTTATTTAGTAACTCCACTAAAAATCAAACAATATTCTTGTATCTACGACCAGCATATAGCTCATAAAGAAGAATCAGACGTTTTCAATTTCAGCTCAGTCACTGTAACTTTTCTTACACTCTCTTCTAGACTTCTCTTATTTATTTATTGTATTTCTAAGGATTTTCTGTTAGGGCCTGTGGACACATGTACACAACAGCCATAAAAACCAAAAATACAATCACAATCCCTGACCAAACAGGGTTAGTGAAAAGAAATGATTTATGCTCTGCACAATTCCTCTATGTGTAAAGCTTAACAGAAGCAATTGTTTTTCTTCCAACTGCACTCATAACACAATCACTACATTTGCCCTTGAAAATCTCTGCCTAAGAACTACACACCTCCCAGGGTTAAAGAGCTGGGGTTTGGGGGGTTTTTTTTGCCCCAGATCAGAATCTCTTAACATAAAAGGTTCAGAGATTTCGTTTGAGCTACTTTGATGGCTGCAGCCCTGCACAGGGTCGGGCAGCAATAAGCAACCCTGCTGCAATGGTGGGTTTTCTGCTATTCCCCCTCCAGTGCAGAATAAATATCCTTTCGTCACTCTGTGGAGCACTCGATTTCCCACAGAATGGTTTCTTTCTGCAGAATTCTCCAGGCGCTCAAATCATTCTGTTCTGGTGAGCTCTGCACGTCTTATTCATGGTAATTACGTTCACGTCTTTGATCTCAGATGAGATCTCTTGTGCATATTTTGTTCTATTTATGTCTTTGATCTTGTTACTTGTTTTTCCCTCTTTTTTTCCAGTCACCTGCCTTTCCATTTGAAAGGTATTCATCCTACATCACTTTAAAGACAAAAGGTGAAACACTGCTGTATGTATCCTAAGTAACCTTGCAGAATATACAGGAGTACTGAGCAATTTTGTGAACAGAGCGCATCAGGGTTTTGTCTCCCAGTTTAAATGAGCAGTAGCACATCATGCTGCTGACACCAAGAGTGTGTGTAGGCAGCTGAAAATGAGGTGTGGTATAGAGAAAAAAAGAAAAAGCCCAGTTGTTGCAATGACCAGGGTGACAGCAGATTACCCTGGCAGAGAAGAGCCACATCAGACCCGTGAGTGTGCAGGACCAAATCTGCTCTCCATGGCAACAGGCAAGTGGCAGGGGACAGTGTGGCAGGAGACTGTGTGGCAGGAGCCCCATGTGGAGCAGGGACATGCTGTCCCACAGCCCCCACTGCCCCGACCAGGCTCTGCAGCTCTGTCAGTGCTGGAGGTTTCAGTCTCCAAAGTGCCTTTGCAGTAGACTTGCCCCACAACAGGCATTTACAAATAAATCAAAGGAAGTAATACGTACTTGTACCTTTACAGGTGCTTGTACTGTTAATACCAAAACACTGAAAGTGTAGGTGTCCGGCTAGCGTCCTGCTACCATCCTGCATAGTGGCTCTGGTGCTGAGCAAGGAGCTCCTCAGTGGGCACACAAGCATGTGGCAGCTCTAGCACTTAAAGTCAACAGGATCTGGATTTATGGTCGAGAGTAAAAATGCAATACTGTTTCACTAAAGCTGGTTCTTCACTAGTTATCAAAGCAGAACAGAGGAGTAACATTTCCAGGGCTCAGAATTACCACAGTAAGATGGCCTGAATTCACTGCAGCAGTTCATGGGGATTAAGCTGAAAGACTAGATGGATCTTCAATTATGGAAGAAAATGCATGGATAGGTCAGAGCTACTTAAAACAACTGTCTTAAACCCCAGGTTCAGCCAAAACTTAAAACCACTTCTTTACTGTGAAACAGTTGCATATATCATTCCCCTCCACTGTTCTGGCTTGGCTGAAACAGCAGAGGGCTGACAGCAGATCTGTGTTGTGACACAGCCATGGAAGTATCCTCTGCTCTCCTTTACTGCCTCAGAGAAAACATTTCATATCAGTAATATAGAGAGTCATCACAGAAGGTTACAGGGCTGGTTAAGGGTGAATGAGTTTCTATCTGAGAATTTCTATGGATCAATCAACACTTTCATGCTAGAATTTCTCAAGCTATGGGAAACATGTAGATGAGTGGCAGAAGACTTCCTTGAGAAGGTTGTTTCTAAATGCCTAAGTTTATCTGCCAGAACTCAGTGGAATCTCAAGCAGCCAGTATGTTCATACTATGTTGTAGCACTGAGAAGCTCGTAAATCCCTGTTTGTCTACTTATGAAACACATGGAAGTTATGCTAAATCTACTATGTTATGGTAACATAAAGCTACCAGAGCCATAGTCACTGCCTGCAATGTGCGTGTAACTAATTTCTCTGAGATCTCAATTACCTCTCCACTCATCGTGTTGGGAAAGTGGAGTTATTACCTCAGCAGGGAATATTAGTGTCACATTGCTTACTTTCCACAGGTTCCTCTCCACATGACTAATCCTTCACCCATGGATATAAAGGTGCAGGGCTTGGTTGTTAAAAACTGTGTGAAAATAGCAGACAGAAACTGTAACTCCCAGGTCATCCCTCATCCAACGGAGCTGTTACAGAAAGTATGAGCAAAATATGTTCTTCAGGTTTTTTTAATTATGTGTAAACAAGAATTCATTAAACAATTGAGATGGTGAACAAACTTTTCATTAGGATAGAGCTAAGAGGACACAATATTATTAGAATATTACTATTTTGAAAAAGAGAAGACAGAACCTTCAAATTATTTAGTCTCTGCCTCAATTCCAGCAACACAGAGCAAGAGTTTCTTTGGAATTCATCTCAATCTCCTCAGAAGCTATCCTCATATTTTCTCTTGCCTTTTAAAAACATAGCATAAATCTCACTTCCTTATTGTAGATGAGCATTTCCCAAGCTACTCTCATTTTAAAGCAGAACCAGTGAATACTTTGCAACCAAAACCTCTCTGCTGGCAGGATCCCTGCCCCTGCAACTGAAGTGCCTTCTCAACCTGAGCCACAAATTGTGCAGCAATTATGTCACTTGCTGTCTTTGATGATGTGCAGACATCCCAGTCTTGTGCAACCCAACACAATACTCCATGGGAAAGTCCTTTCTGTTTAAATTTAAGGTAAATGGAAAGAAACCTTCATGTGTGTAATCCCATTTAAAAAATAATTCTATGGCATGGGAGCCTGGAAATCCCTGTTTGATCTGAAATTAAAAAGCAAACAGAACCAAGACATTTTAAAACCTCCCATATGTGTTCTTCCGTGATCCCAGTAATATGGATTACACTACGCATTTCAGAAACTTTAATTTCTCATCTATTGCTTGGTCGGACTGGTTTCCCTAAATCCAAACATCTTGTGCCATTTTAATCACTGAATTGTTAAAAATAAATGAGGCAAATCAAGAGCTCTCCACTGAGACCCCTGCCCAAAGCAGGATGCCATTCTCAATAGGTGTTTGCTAACCTTTCCTCAGGAAGCTCTGCATCACCCCAGAGAAGGGCTGTTTTAACACCACTGCCTTTTCCTCTCCCCTCAGTCCTGACACCTGCTTATCCCATGTGGCTCCTATTTTGCACCCAGCCTCTGTCCCACATCTCCTCTCCTGAGAAGCTGGGCCAAAACATCCCTCAATTCCATGCAAGCTTCCCTCACCTTTCTGCAGCTCTGCTACTTTACCAGGCTTGGGTGGTAACCAGAGGCACCACAGACAGACGTCCAGTTCAGGGGTGTGGCTGCACAGAGGGTCCCTGACCCCCCAGTCTGACCAGGGCAGGGTCCCCCCTTTAGCCTGAGTGATGAGCCTAAAACCTTCTTTAATCCTCCCTCGGCAGCTCCACCAACCCCAGCTGGAGGGAGGGCTTGGACATGGCTATCAGGCCATCAGACTGAAAACTTCTTGCAGTCAGCAGCATTCGAGGTGAGAAGATGATGCAGTTTGTGTCCAGCTGTGGAAGCAACACCCCACTGCATCCATGCCTGGTTCGCAGTGAGGGGAAGGCTGTGCCACTGGAATTCCCAGCACGGTGACAGGGAATGGTGGGTGGCTTTGGGAGGGGACAGAGGCTGGAGTGTGGCAGCAGAGATAAGTGTGACCAGCAGTGTGAAAAACTGCCAGGAACTCTCTTGACTTCATAGCATTTCTGCTATTTGGGGAAATTGCATAAAACACATTTTAATTTTTATTTTTATTTTTTTGGTATGTGAAGAACAATGCGCTATTATAGTTGATAGTATTTTAACTTTTAACAGTTTTTTGCATGTGTTCAAGGAATATATAAATACTATTATATTAAAACATATATTCCTGCAATATATAGATGAATACATATTCTATTTCATATATATATTCTATATTTGCATATAAAACAAAGGCTAAGACACTGTCATAACTAGCAGGTGTTTTAACATAATTTTAGACTTTTGCCATAATAGAATATTACCAAGAAACTGAACTCTCGTACAAATGAGAGGTAAAATTCAAGTCAAGCAGCTATATTTTTTTTCCTTCCCAAGAGGAGTCATGGTCATTTTAGACAAGATCAAAAAGTTCAGTCCTCCCAGATTTTGTGATTTTTTTTTTCTCTTTTGCAGAGATATTCAGTCAAAACATTTTGGCTGCAAGGAAAGGGGTTAACAACTGTTAATACCTTTCAACTGCAATGATTTCCATCATGATCATTTCTTGACTATGTGAATTTCATGTCTTAGAAAAGTATCTTAATTTCAGATTGAATACAATGGTTCAGCACTATAATTACACCCCACTCCCCCCTTTTCCTTCTCTTATGGAAATAAAATTCATAATTCTTCCTGTCATTTTTACACATTATACTCATGTCACCAGGAGTTTTAAAGTTTCTCTTTTTTAAGGTAGTTACTGGTGGTATAATAAAAGAGAGAAAATTAATTTCCTGCAGTTTGAATCGAAGTGCCCCAGTGTCTCAAGATGCAATGTTATAGTAAAACCGTAAAGTTAATGGAATATTAAAATCTTTCATTTGAGCTACACAGGGAAAAATAGTTCATCATCTGTAGATTGAGAGCATGATAGTAAAAGGGGCTATGTATTTCACCAATTAAATGCTCAAAATTAAAATGAGAGAGAGCCTGTCCTTTCTGTTTACAGAAACAAGAGCTGTGTTGCAACAATTAAAAGCTCCTTCACATTTTCAGGTAAATAATAATTACTGATTCTTTTTAAACATCATATGACAATAATAGTGCTCCAAACACAAACAGTTTTTCCATGCCTTTGGTGGAGTGATTAAAATGTTGAAGGCATCCCAGCAAGTCCCTGAGCTCCTTGACAGCTGTCATTGCTATTGAACACAACTATAACAGCCAGAGAGAGCTTTATTGGTAAACTGTTCTGCTTTGCCACAAAGGCAATCTCACAGGCATCTGCTGCCATATTTCGGAGCTTTATTCCTTTCCTCTCAGATGGAGGCGGTGATTCGGTGCCATGTGCAATTTCTCCCTCTTTATCAATACCATTTGGTGAGGTTTGTGCCACCAGAGCTCAGGAGGTTTTGTTTCCAGGAAAATGAGCAAGGAAAATACATTTTTGCCGAGTATAATGGCCTCTTTCTGCGCTAGTCATGTGCAACAATGGAGCCGAGGGCTTTTCAATAGGGAGTGGTGTGACTTCAATGTTTAAATATAAATGCAGAGTTTTTATGAGAAGTGCTGTACCCTTCCAATTTACATCTTTTTTTTATGGTAGGCAGAGGAGAAAGCTTCACTACAATGAGCTGCAGGCTCAATAAAGACAGGTCAGACAGCCCCATGTCTGGCTGAGCGCCATGCACAGCCGCAGCCCCAGCACTGCCAGAGCCCCCTGCCAAAGGCAGCCCCTCTTCCTCGGCTCCCCAAGCTGCCCTGCCCCTCACACCCCTGCACCCCAAAGCTTTCATCCCCACAAAGCCCCTCAGACAGTGGAAAGCACGTTTGCTCTACTTTCTGTATTCTACGGACAGCAAACCGAGGCACAGTGAAATAAGGTTACCTGCTCAAGGTCCCCCAGGCAGCCTGTGGCAGCTGGGAGCTGAACCTCAGCTTCCCAAATCTCAAAATTGTTTAACTGGGGGGCCATTCCTGGCCTCTCTGATGGCCTGTCCCAGCATCTCACTTGCACCCCAGGCAGACCAAGCATCACAATTCTCCAGTGGTAGGTAATGCTGTCCTATACCCTGTACCCAGTTCAGCTACCCTCTGCAGGTCCCCACATCCCCAAAGTCCCTTACCAGCACATCCCAGTATGCAGCAGCACCTCCCTAGGCTCTTCCAGCACCTACCCCAGTTACATTTAACACCTCTTCCTTCCTCCCTTCCCCACACTTCCACAGCTGGATAGCCGTGTAGCTGCAGGAATGTACCTGCAGAAGGTGGCTTAAGGTATCAGGAAGGACACAGTGTCTCAGGGAGCAGAGGGAGGGAGGTTGGCACAAGACCTGGGATTAAGCTGCACTGAATTATTTCAGCCATGAAAGAACTGTTGGGGCCTGTATATGTCAAAAATTTTTGGATGTTTGTGCTGTGTGCTCCTGGAACAATAACCAGATTGGTAGGGTACAAGTTTCATCTGCTAACACCTGAAATACTTCTTGGCTTCTCCCCCTTAGTGGAAAATGGGAAATCAGGAAAGAGTAATGTCCATCACAAAGACAAGGACTACTGCAATATCTAAAATATGTATAATCTCTGGGTGCTGAAAGCAGTTAATATCAACCTGTATTTATACAGTTCTAGTAACCCAAAAAGAGATCTTAAGAACAGCATGATTCGAACAGACATAAAAGGAATTTTTATTCTCCCAGTCCAGATAGTGCAATTCTTCAAATCTCTCTGCATAAAGCAGTAAGCAATTCTCTTTTCTGAATAAATCACTGCCTGAACAACACTTTCAAGTTAGAGAATTATGATGTCTTCCCTATGTTCTGCACCTTTAAATCTGTCAGACTACTGCTATCCATTTTAGACTATTGTGTTCATTCATGTGTGCAGACATACATTGTGTCACGGAGACTGCAGCACGCTCTTTCCTCTTTGGTGTTTTTAAATATAAAAGTTATTCTGACCACAATGATCTATTTACTGTACATTGAAATATATAAAGCTTTATCCAACACTGAAATGCATTCGTGCTTGAGGTGCAGTGTGAGAGCTGCTCAGCAGCACAAGGGAACAACAGAACTAGAGCTGGTTAGAAAATAGATTTTATGTCCTGCAAAACAGTCCAAGATTTCTTCTTCTTTGTTGTTGCTGCTGTTTTGAGTCAGGGCAAAAAGCTGTATTTCTAAATGTTTTCACTTGATTCAATTCTACAAGAGGGAAATTATTCTTTGTTTGATATATCAATTCTCTTCGCTTGTATGTAAAACTCTTATTTCAAATGAAAAGCATTTTATAGCTATATATTTGCGCTTCAGAAATGACAAAACCTGGTACAGTTGGATTCCTACCAAGTTCCCACTCCCTTTTTCTTTGTCCAGTCCTCATTTTGTGAAGAAGGGCCATTTTGTCAAAGTACTGTTTTCTACATAGGATCTGTTTTTTCAAAAAAGAGAAAAAAAGAGACCAGATTAAGGTAAACAGACGAGTCTCTGAGCAGTTAAAATTGCCAATCCACACAGTGAGAATGCAAGCATGTGGCCTTAGCATTCATTCTTCCCTAACTGCCAAGTACAGCCAGTAACTTCTCACAACCTGCAAGAGGTATCTAAATGTTTTTAGCTGCTCCCAAGAGACCTCCTAACCCCTACTTTAATATCTGTTCATTTCACCGTTATGAAGCCTCATCTTAAATTTCAGACTATCTCAAAAAGCTCCAGGAAATTCAACACTATCCCAAAGAACCAGCCCCACAAAGGGTTAAAAAAAGAAGTGAACAGAAGTACTGTTGCATTAAAATAAATGGCTAGCAAGTGGTCTAAATAAAGCATTGCTATCTGATGCCTGAAAACAGATTTGACTGAAAAGGTATGCTTTCAGACTAAGAAAGCAGAAAAAACTAATTAGACAAGAAGCAACCGTGAACAAACATGTTAGCAGAATCAATAACTGGAACTGATCAGCTATTTCTTTAATTGTGCCAGCTGGGCTCTAGCGATGTGCTTAGAGGAGCATAATTACCCGTTTCGGTTGTACAGCAGAGTTCTTTTTCTTTCCCCATCCTTTTATTCAACCTCTTTTCTTTCTTTTTACTTTAGGAGCTGGTCATATGCCATTAAAGAAAGAAAAATAGGGTTGAGAAATTAGTGGAAAATGGGCCATCCTCATACATAAGACAATATTATATGAATAATTAGAAGTAGCCCTAAACAGTTATACCAAATGTAACCTAATAAGAAAGTGAGTCATCAAGGAAACGTAACTAATTTCTTAATGTGAAAGGACATTGTGTGTGCTGTGTGCAAAGCAGTGCTGCAAAATAAAATAAGATGAAATAGGGACCGTTCTCTGTCCTATTTGGACATGCGTACCAGGGATTGTTCTAATTTGTAAGGCTGTGACTGATCCAGGCACAGAGTTCTGCTGCTAAAGCACTGAAGTCCACGCTGTACAGCTGCCTGCTACTATTA
The DNA here is from genome assembly GCF_041296385.1 of Aphelocoma coerulescens. NCBI lineage: Eukaryota > Metazoa > Chordata > Aves > Passeriformes > Corvidae > Aphelocoma > Aphelocoma coerulescens. Next base: position 8,865,562 of record NC_091023.1, read on the forward strand.
GAAAGAAACCAGGACAGATATAAAATAAAGCACAGAAAGGAAAGGGAAAGCATAGAGGAAAGAGAGAAGGGGCTCACTGATTAATTAACAAGCAAAAAACCAACCCACCCTTCCTTGACTGATGTTTACCCATCTTTAATTGACAGCAAAACAAAGGATTTAATAACTACAAGGCTTTTATGGGCAGCTCCATGGAAAATCCATAGCGGCACAGAGCAAGCTTGGCTTTTTTGATCTATAGCAATGGCTAAACGGGTCTCCATTAGAGCGATGGCTACCTCGAAAAGTGAAAATTAAAACCTGAAATATACATTTAATCAGCAACAGGCTAATATATCAAAAGCGTCAGCCTATCCCAACCAGGGGCCTGATCCAAAACACATTGACGTGAGTAGAAAAAAGATTCATGCCCCACAAAAGCTTGAGCTCAGAAACTTGTCCAAAGCTGATCTAAACCCTTTATACAGCTGAAAGCCTCAGAAAACCACGACTGGTCCTATTTTCTGGTTTCATGCAGGTCAGCCCCCCCTCCAGGGGCAGTCCTAATTGGTGGCATGACCAGAGGAGCCCAGCACTGTGCTGGCAGGATGGGGTGGCTCAGTTGTCTCCATCCCCTGGCAGGGCTCTGGAGCACTCTCTTCAGCACCAACCACTTCTGCCTCCTCTGATAACAGTGTGAGGGTGAGGTGAGGTGGTGACCACTGACCATGCCTGCTCTCTCCAGCCCTCCTGAAGCTGTAAACTGCTCACCTAAGGGGAAAAGCCCCTGGAGTGAGGTAGGAAGCTGAAGGGAAGTAGAAGTAGGAAAGAAGTGAGGTGCTTTGGGATTAAGATGTAAGAACAGGCACCAGTAGCAGACAGTGGCCCTCACCCACAACCTGAGGCTCGGGAATAAATTCCCAAGAAAGCCATGGAGGAATGCTGCTCACAGGGGTCCCTACAGCTGTAGATCATCCCCAAAACCCAGCAGAATGCATTCAACAGAATCAGTCCAGGCCGGCTTGTGTATGCCAAGAGGCTTGTGCAGGTTGGTATTTTATCTGAGACAAATATTTCTATGCTTATCATTTTCCTAGCTGAAGCCATTTAGTTTTATTGTGTGGCACATATGTCTCTTGATATGGAAAAGAAACTTTTGTGAGGCAATATTCAAAGGGGTATGCATTTATGTGGGCAGTTACGTCTGGCAGACGTCAGCTCTTTACAGAGAGGAGTAGCAGGATTCAGAGCTAATTAGGGAAATTATAAAACAAAAAGGTATTCTCTAACAATAAAAGATTCTTCAATCAGGATCAGTCAATCATCCTGACAAGGAAAATAATTTAAGATTACTTGCAGAGAGAATAAAAATGCATTAAATGGGGTTAAGTTACAACGACATTCATGTTATCTTTTAACATAAGTTGCTGTATAGGCACTTAGCAGCATATAATACACATAGAATATTATAACAGAAGATCTCAGTTTCATCTTTCAGCCTTTCAAAAAGTATCTAAGTTCCTGATCATTTAAATCTTTGCTGATTATTCATCACTACCGCATTTTCAGAAAGGAGATGCTAAATTAGCTACTTACTATGGATGATATTCACTATGCTGCTGAGTGCAGTCACAGAACAAGCCTCACAGAAGCAGTGGATGATAATGCCTTCTGTGCTCATCCTAGGTATGATGAGCTCCATTTCAGCACCAAACAGCCTGGCACAAAGGATGGTCACGGGGCCAGGGAGAATGGAGGTATCGGCTGTTAGCAACAGCTATCAGCACTGATACAGGTGATAACAGAGCACTGTTCCAAGGACTTCACCTTCAAACAGCCTGATCTGGACAAAACAAACTCTGAAGGGAGAAACTTGTGCCAAATTAAATTAAGGCATTGATTAGATTTCACTGGAACCCATTTCTTACACTGACAACAGACCTGGTTTGGCTGCTCATCATCAGGCCCAGTTAAGGTTCATTTCCACAAATATTGTAAGAGATGCAAAGACAGCAGAGCTCTGCCCAGGATTGCTCCACCTCCAGGAAGAACCCATGCTTCCACTGCTAGCCCGTGCCTGTGCCTTGGTGAGGTGTCCCAGGCAAGGGAGAGCTTTGATGAGCTCAGAGCAGCCTGGAGGAGGATGCTTGGGAAAGAGAGGGATAAGAGATTTCCCACTCCTTCCTGTCAGCAGACTCCCCTTTACTCCTGTCCAATGCAGGTGGCCTTCACAGGCAGGGAGGAGATGTTTGGAAGGCTCAGGCAGAAGAGGAGTCTCTGGGAAGCCTCTCAGGAGGCAGCAGGCAGGAGGGACACTGGTCCCTGCATCCAGAGCTCAGAAGAGCAGACTGGCTGTGCCACCACACTGCTGCTGAAAAGCAAACCTGAAGGCAATGGGTTTTCCCTTCTCTTCGAACAAGTCAAAAGTTCCTCTTTGCCTTCATATTACTGCTGTTGTCCTCAGAGGCTCCAGCTGGAATCAGGTACCCCCGTGCCAGGCACTGCTCAACCTTCAGGTTACAGGCCCCTTCTCCCAGGGTTTGCAGCCTAACAGAACCAGACAGACCAAATTAACATCAGTCCTACTTTCTAAGTAGGAAGCTGTTTCATAGAGGGATTTCAAATGGAGCTGGGAAATGTTTCTAAAGTATGGCTTTCAAGCTTTCTGAGTCTCAGAAGCAGAATAAAACGCTACCTTCTCCTCCTATAAAAATACAGTCGGACTTTGGAGTGACTTCAGAGCCTGAGATACAAAGGGAGCATTTGGCTTCATCCAGAGCATGAAACCCGGCCCCAGTCACACAGTCTGCTCTAACAACCGATAGGCTTTTACATCACTAAATGCCAAGGTGAGCATTTAGTGTGAAAGGGAAAATGTTTTAAAAACCAAAACAGCTCTGAGAACTGTTAAGCAAAGCTGTCATCAGTAAATTATTCCTTTCTGCCGTTACATTTTTTCCCCTCCTGTAGTATGATCGGAGAGCTAAGTGCAGCAGTCAATATGTAGTAATCAGGCTAATGATTGTCTAATAGCTAAATTAGAAGAGTGACTCTTAATCATGCAGTTGATGCCAGTAGTCTAGCACTGAAATCCAGACATGAAAACTCTTTGATTACACTTCACTTTTTTAAAGACCTAATTAACTTTTATAAGACTTCTTGATTTTTAAAATATCTTGAGCAAACAGTATTAACATGAAAGCTCTATAGAAAGCAGCAATTGTTTCCCTGACATTCACTTGCATGGTCTACAAAGATGGTGGACCCTCACACAAAACTGTTAAAATTATGTAGCCCAGAATCATATATAATGTTACAAATCTTTGTATATTTGTATTAATTTTCTATAAACCTAACCTCCCTAATAAATGCATTTTAAATGGTCTTGAAGAAATACAGTCCATTAAGCACTATATAACCTACTCCTGGACCATCTTATAATGAACCCTAAGTGAACTTGTTCAGTTGAAGCTCAGAAAAAAAGGTAAAGGGAAAATGGGAAAAAAAAGTATAATATAGACAATATAAAACATGGACAAAAAGACAAATGGGCCTGTGCAATCTCCCTTCTGTGCACTAATATATTTGATTAGTCATGTACTGGTTCTATCATTCATATTAGAAAGAGCTTCCATTAAATTAGGGTGATTTCAAACCCTTTATTACAAATCTGTAATTCTTCTAATGAAATAGGAATACAGAGATCCTAATTTTATAAAACAAAACCTCACAATATACTTTGCTGAGATTACTGACAGTGGAACAGGGGAACCGTCTGGCTTCAAATAATATTATAGTTCTTGTTGCCACGAAGAAAGAAAAAACAAAAAATCCAAACACCTCAAAACCCAAAAAAAACAAACAAACAAATGAATACATACCAAACTATAAGTATCCTACTTAGAGAGAGAGAGTTACTTGCAGTCTGGATGATCTTGCAGACTTCCTGCCAGAAAAACATCTCAGAAAACAGGAGGAATTTACCATAGCAAAAAATAAATAAACTATAAAACCTACATCTAATGCTCACAGAAATCAGTAGGGAAGTCTTTTGGATGAATATAGAAAAAAAAATGAGTGCAATTAATGCAGCTAGAGACCACTTTTCTTACTTAGAAAAATATTTCTGTTGGCTTCAAGCAAACCAACTGCATGGCTACAGCAAGCGGGACTTGGCCCATCACTGCTGGAGAGAGGCAAGGGAACACCATGGCAACTCAGAAAATTCCTTCAAGGGAAGGGGCAGAAAAGAGATTTAACATGCTTTTCCCCTACCTACACATTGAAGTTCCTGAAGTTTCGAAACTCTCTTCAATCACATCCAGCATGCTTTCCATCATGGGGAGACTGCAATGCACCCCTCTCACTTTAAAATAAATTTGGATCGCTATCCATCTGCCTAGATAATGAAAACAAGATCCTCAGGTACTACAGCATTTCAGAAATCAGATAATGAACTGAAATCATATGTTTCATGGATTAGTCTCTCCCTGAATCAATTTATGTTGAGTATTTTGTTGGAAAGCTGACCCAGATTCCATACATTTTTTTAATTACTGGAAAATCGCTTCATCCAATTCTCCTGTTATGGATGACATATTTCATCGTTGTTCAATATTAAATCATAAAGGAAAGAAAAAATTAATGGTGAGGTGTAGGAGTTTGCATTTCACTTCCCTGCACTGACTGCAGAATTTTATATGTGATTAGTCTGATGGGTCACTGAATTACCTTCAGATTACTAGGTCTCCAATTCAAAAGCATTTCTTCTATTATTATTACTTTAAAATTCAGTCTCCTGTTTTTTTAACAAAGGTGCAAGTCAAAATAGAGTTTTATAATATGTTATAATATGTTTTCCCTGGCCCCCTGCCTGTAGTTGTTTGGATAGCTGGCAGAGCATGGTATCTGACAGTACAGGAACAGTGTGGATAGTTTGCCATTCCTATGGGGATCTATCTTTGGCAATAAATTTGGACTGGATGTCTGTTAGCAAAGTGTGTCAAAACTGTGCCAAAAGCACCTTTGGACATATAATAATAATAAATGAGTGTTGCACTGCATTAGTAGAGGAATTCTAATACAAGTTGTCCATCATTTTGCACTAAGTTCTTTACCATGTTAGTGAATTTATGTCTCATAATAAATTAACCGTACCAAGTACTTCATCCCTTAGGTTCAGTAAAGTAAACATACATAAGTCTAGGCAACTTCCATGCCAACAGAACAATGCCCACATCCCTGCACATTCCCTTAGCACACAACTCAAACAAACACAAATCTCAAGGCCAAATCCATGGCAGGAGCAGGAGGGCACATTAGAGCACAACCCACAGAGCTGGGCGAGCTCAGAGCCACCTGCAAGCTTGGGGTTCTGCAGAAATCCTCAGCTCATGGGGTAAAAGCTCCCTCCACATTCCACTATTCTTACTCTGGAACAGCCAGTCTGAAATGGCTTATCTTTATATAGCTTTCCACTCTGATGCAGAAATGTAGACAATAAATCTCAGTTGGAAAAATATGACTTAATTGCTATGAGAACCATGCCAATCCTTCACAGTGTTGCAGCCAGTGTATAGAAAATAGGTACGTGTTCAAAGCAAACAAACACATCAGAAATATTGGGTGTTTGTTGAAAAGCCTCATAAATATAAGAATAGGTAAACACCCCAAAGGATTTTGGCACCTCCAAATTCTGAGAGCATTTGTGAGAACAGGTGATAGGAATCTGTAGATGCTGAGGTTTGGCACACATGAGGGCACCAACAAATGATCACTACACACAAGCAGCAGCCCAAAAAATTGTTACACTCATGAAAAATTTACACCATAATCTTCAGGTGGAAGAGTGAGAAAGGACTTAATTTGGAAAATTAAGTCACCAAAATCCAGACTGTCGAAGGAAAACACACATTAGTTTTAGCTTCTTTTTTTAACCATAATTTAAAAATTTGTTCTTTTAGAAGGCAAGACAGTTATTCACAAGCTCAGTAACATCCCTGAATAAAGCAGTACATGGCTGGAAGTCCATGATTCAGCTTTCACCCCATAGCTTTCCTACTATATGGTCATGATATGACATGAGAAATATTTTAAAATATTAGGCTTAAAATGCTGGCCAAAAGAATCACAGATTCATCCAACTTTAAGGAACATCATGAGCTCATCATTTCAAAGCCAACAGAAGTTACAGGTGGGCCTACTTGCCAAAATCCTGTTTTTTAAATCTGCTTAAATATGGATTGCAAAATGCTCATGTTTGAGCAGTGACTTGCATGCACTGACTCCCCAGGGATAGCCTGAGGGGTGCATGCAGGGAGGCAAATTGGCTGAATCAGGAACACAGCACGGCCTGCCTTTGCCAAGAGGCATCTTCCAGACGTATCACAGAGCCAGGAGCAGCATGGGAGGGTGGGTTTGAGATGGCATAATTTGCAATGCATCTTGCACAGCAACATGGCCTACAGACAGCAAGAGTACCTGGAATTTCTGCTGTGCTGTCTACAGAGAAGCACTTTTCCCAACCCGAAACACTAAGGAGAGAATTCCTTTCCACTCTCAAAAAACTCTCTACATGTCTTCTCAGGAAGAGTCACTGCCAAGAGATGCACATGGTGTATGAGACAGGCTGGAACTCTCCTCCACCCAGGTAAGAGCAGAAACCTTCTGAGAGAGATTGCAGAGTGCAGCTCCGAATGGAGCAGCAGGCAGGCAGCGAGCCAGGGTGCAGCTGTGATTGATGTGCACTCAGTGTGCTTTGTGCCTTGCTCTGTGATATTTCTGAGGGAAATTCTTCCGAGCAGTGACTGGCTCATCAGTTGTGCAGCTTCCCTCACCAACAACGGGAGCAGCACAGCTCAGCTCTCTCAGCCCCACTGGAAGGTACAGAGCACAGGGAGCCTCAGACCTCTGTCTAGATGGGGGCTGGGGTTGGCAAATGATATATTCAGGAATAACAGCTCAGCACCATGTAGTTTTTATTTGTATAGGTGTTTTCCTTTCTTAATTTATTGTGCCAAGGAGGTGATGGTGAGGGTTGTACTGTGGCAAATCGCACCAACATCAGCAAGAAGGGCAGGGCTGGGACCTCCCTCCACAGCTCAGGCAGCAAAGGGTCACTCACAGTGAGTCCAAGGGGGCTGACACAGAACACAAGGAAACTACACCTGCCGTTAACAGGCATCCAGTAGCAACCAGCAGAAGGAGCCCACCTGTTAAAACACCACTGCCACTGGGTAAAATGAAAATAGCCACAATTTTCACCCAGCCCTGATTTTGCTCCAGCACTAGCCACCTCTTAGGTCTGCTTTGGGGCAGCATAGTTGTGCGCTGCCTCCTACTACAGCAAAATGGGGGAAAATTTAGTTTAACTCTACAGTGGTAATTTTTAAGGTGTTTTTTTAAGGCTATAAAACACCCTTCCTCATGTAGTAGGCATAAATGTACTTCATCACTTAAGATGTTGGTTCAGCCAACTGAGATGGAGTAATTTTATTTCAATAAATGGTATTTTTCAACGGTCCCAGATGAATATTTGTATTTCTCATAATGGCTGAGGAAGGAAAAGTCAAAATGTTATACTGTGAGAGCACTCTCATTACCTTTTCTTTATAAATACTGTTATTTTAATTGAGACTCAAGTTCCTGCAGAAAAAGCTGCACATTTCTGAAATATACTTATTTTAGTGCTGAAGAACAAACAGCAGACATCTGAGTGAAAGTCACATTGTTTCCACTTTTTCATCTGAACACAAATACTGGCTTACTGTGCCTTGAGGAAAGCTATGAAGGATGGAGTGCTGTGGCTCAAATGTTCCCAAGAATTCTTCTGGACATCTGTTATAAAGCTCTTGGTGGTACTGAAGGTCTGGTCCAGAGCACTCCACCTCAGTTCCAAAGTTAGTATTTTTCTAAGGTCACCATGTAACCAACCCCTTTCTGTTGTATTCTGACACTGATTTAAAGGACCTCTGGTCAAACCAACACCCACACCAAGAGCAGGTTGTGGGGAAACCTGTACCCTGTGACAGCAATACAAGCATGGCAAAATAAGATTCCTTCAGCAAATACTGTACAAGCTACTTCAGGACAGCACAGTTTGGACAAAGCACCTGACTCTACCCCAGGGCTTTTGCTGGTGAGGGTCTGAGCTCTCCTGACCTCTCTGTCTGTACTGAGAGGTTAACAGCAGAGACCCAGCCCAGGCTCCACGGTTTCTCTCTCCAAAACTGTTGGGGGAAAATAAGTCTCCAAAAATGAAAATATGCCAAATCAACCAAACATTTTATGGAGGAAGAGAAGGTTGGAGGGTTCTCTTCAGCCCCTTCAGGGATGATGCAGCACAAGCCCTCCCACTGCTGCCAATGCTCCATCTCCCACTGAGGTAACAGCCAACCAACTGCTTGCTTTGGGTGCAGAGCCATCCCTGAACAGGACAGCTGGAGATCTAAACACCTAAATGGCAGGTGTCTCTAATAAATTCTGGACACACAAGCGCAAGCACTTTTCCTTCAAGCCCCTGGTAGTTCATTTTTCTAGCTGTGTGCTGAATTCTGCTCTTGGGCTCAGTACATTTTGGTCTCTAAGTCTCTCTATTACAGTTCTCAGTGTGCACACACACCACTGACAACTGGAAATTGGAAAACCTAAACCCTGCTTCATAAATTTAAAACCTGTAAAAGCCACCTAATAGCATTATAAAATTCTTAACATAATTTAATTTGTGTACATGCAACTCTTAAAAACTCTGATTTGCCTGACAAAGAGAGCTGATGTATTTTTATTCTGCTTTTGTTGTGTACACTAGCCCCTATTAGTACATCCTAATAATATACACAGAGCGATTAATTTGTGAAGTAAAAGCTTTTCTTCCTCTCTAAAAGCCACTTAATGTAAACTGTAAACATCATGAACACTCTCACTCAGACTGATTCCAAGTCCTTAGCTGGGGCTGAGAGGCACAAGATGAAACGTCTGTGAATGCTGATGGATGGCTCTAGGCAGGGATTGCTCAAATTTGCACTGGAACCACTCCTAGCACCTTACTGGAGTAAAGCAATCTGAAAACCACCAGCAATCAATCCAGCTAGGTTATAATGCCTTGAAAGAGCAGAGTTTTTCTTAGGGCAGCACCTGGTGTTGACAGGAACATTAAAAATCACCTCTCCCCAAAGCCACTATCCTTTGCATCACTTATGCATTCAGAATAACCCTTATACAATTCTTGCTACTGTTCATTAAGAGTCACAACATCTACTGTCACAATGCCTCTAATCATGGTCAAACTCAACATATTTTAAGGAATATTCAGTGGAACAAATATTGTGAACATAAGTGGATTTTTTTACATGTAATCAGAGCTATGTTTTCCAGAGATACTTACTAAGCTTGACCAATTCAGCTACAGGTCAGCAAGGTACATAACAACACCTGTAACTTCAAGCATATGTGTTTTACCCCTGATTACAGCTGGGCAAGTCATATATCTAAGTTAAGTACATACTTAAAGGTTTTATGGAAACATGAATTTAATACATCAGACTTCGAAGTTGGGGTTTGTTTGGATTATTTTACTTCTCCTGTTTGGACTGATTTCTCCACCACTTCTATAATTTTTGACTGATTATTACCCAATTTATTTTTAATTTAATTTCATACACGCCATATTTCCTTGCAGGCAGAACACTTACTTTCTGTCAAATAGATCTCTGTCTTGAAATACTGACCTATTTGCCACTGGAAAGAAGTAAAATATAGGCTCTGGTATAATGCCTACTGAAATGGGTCTGGAACAGGTGCAGGATCTGACACACAGAGAAGCCGGTAAAATGCAAATGGTATTTAGTTACTGAGGCAAATGGCAGGCTTTAAAGCACCACCTGTGTATATTTTGCAACATATCATGGAAGTGGTGAGAACCGTCCTCATTTATTCATGCGTTAACTTGTGACATTTGGCTCAGAACAAAAAGCTGTAGGAAAGGGTAAGTTATGAGATGTCAGGGAAAAATGATATGTCACACTGTAAGATGGGGCACTTTATATTTTACTGTTCACTTCAGTGTTATTCCCAGCCCTGTAGCAAGGAAAGAGTCAGCTGGGGGGGAAGGATGGGTCATTTTCCTTACACACTGAGAAAGAGAGCCCAGAGTTAAGTTCATCCCAGTGCCTTGCCAGCCCCACTTTCCCCTCCACTTGACCAGAAAAACACAAAACTGCCTTTTTCCCCGCTTATTTCTGCAATGCAAGCTTTTCTGTCTCCCATCTCCCAGAAATTTGGCAAGAGAGAAATCCACCCCCTTTCAGGAGGTCAGTGAAGGCAAATTGCACCCAAGATATTCTGAAGGTCTGTGAGCCAGCAGATCCCCTGCCACTGTGTAACATGCCAGGGGAGGATTAATCTCAGACCCACCAGTGGAGTGTCCCAAGCTCATGCTTCCATTAGTGCCACAAACTTCTGGAGAAGCAAACAAATCATATCCCATGTCAGCATTTTATATAAAGTTAAGTTTTATTTATTATTATGCATTTAGGCTGTTTTAATAGCTACAGAACCCTATTAACATAAGAAATTGCAATGCTGCTTCTCTATTTACTTCAATATACTTACCAGTAAAATCTGACAGCTGACAGCTTGTGAATGTGATGGTAATGTAATCATTACATTTACACTGGATAGAACACAACTTTCTGAAATCGTGTGACAATATTTTCAGACTTAAATGATGGTTTAGGGATAAAGACATAAGTATTTGTTTATAAGTAATCTATCTTGAATATGTTCATTAGTAATATTCCTGAAGGCGTCCAACAAAAGTTACTTGAGATTAATTAGAACAGAAACAGCTAATTTGTCTGCCTGAGTGGTTATCACATAAGCCCTGACTTGACATAGCACCTAAATAAAACAAATATAAACCTGCCACAAGGATGTGAACATGCTGTCCCAAAAGGCACAACCACTTAACTTGTGTAATTGTCAGTACAGTCAAGAAAAGCTGTTCTAAGATTTGGTTTTCAACACCGGATTAAACAGCATGTCCAAACAGAGCAAATTAAATTAGGCTGCATCTAAATTAGACTTCTTCCAATGGCAAGATTACTTTACATCAACAGAAACATTGATCTGCCCCAGCAGCATCTACTCAAGATGGCTGTGGAGCCAAGAGGAGAATTTAGAAAGCCACTCTCAGACCTGATCCAATTTCCCCCATCCTTAAAATAAGACCACACAAAACTCACTCTCGTAGGGTTCAAAGGACACCAACAAACCCCATTGTTCCTGTAATACCCCAATGTTTTCACGAAAAAATTGCCTATTATGGCTTATTCTGTTCGGTTCATCTCTTCTTGACATAAGCCAAATCTCTCTATTACTGCATTTATTTACTGAGTGCTTGAGCAGAACTTTATCACTTAAAAACATCTCCAGCGTTGCAAGGCAATAAACCCTAATGTTAGGAGATCAGTGTCAGTTTATACACTTCTCATTAAAGGATTCTAACAAAAAGAAAAGCCTTTAAAAGTCTCTGTTGCTGACCTGATTTTAGGATATAAAAAGATGACCCAGAAGGCTTGAATTTGAAGATATCCCTGCTTCATCTTTTCAAGACCTCTTGGTACACCATGTACAAGTGGTAGGAGCAGGGGAGGGAGAAGAGAGAGCACTTTCCCCTGCTTGGAGAGACCCTCCAAGTCTCTTTTAAGGATGTGCTTCTGAAAGTTCCATCTGCAGCTACAATTGAATTCAGCAGGAATTTGAGGCTGGCAGCCAAGCAGAGGGTCTGAGGTGGATCTTGTATGGAAACCAAGGTCTGACTGGGGGTAGGTGGGACTTTTCTGATTATTACTTTTTTTTCTTCACTTTGAGAACATCAGAATTTACTTCTCTAAAACTTGTAGCATGTGCTAAAATCCAGGCTGCCAGTTATTGATCAGTTCTGATCGACGGCTCTGCAATCAATAGTATATTGCAGAGGAAACCAAACTGCTAAAATGAGGGCAGAGTAAAGGATGGGAGATGCTTGGGGAACGCAAATCTCCCTGTCTGGGGGTTCTCCTGTTTTCAGTTGCTGCCAAAACTGGGAGGTGCACACAGCAGGCAGATGGCTGTGACCTGCCCTGTTGGATGTGGTTCACAGATCTGTGGCAAATATCCCTGAGCTCCTGACTGATACATTTTTAATTTCTTTTCAATTTTGTAGACAATAATTAAGGAAAAGGGGGCTTGCATGTTTTTACTGAAGCATGGAGTCTATATTTTCTGTTTTGGGTGGAAAAAAACATTATTGCTGTCTTTTCAGAAATAATGTCATGAAATAAAACCATGATAACAATTTATTCAATCTCCACATTATCAAAATAGATTGAACCTTTTGTCACAAATCCACATTTTACAGCTGCAGAAAAAAATTACAGAATTGGTACCAGCCACAGTAACAGACTGGGACTGGAACATATTTCTGAAATTTGCCGTATTCTAGAGGAAATAACAATAGACTAAGTAGCAATCTATGAATGTCATTAAACAATTCTTCTAATTTTAAAAAGGAGAAGAATGAGGTAAGAATAAAATCCAGAACAATCAGTCACAGCTGATAATGAAACAGGTAGCTGAGTCCAGACTAGATGACTGAAAAGATTCCTTACTCTCTATACTAATTTTTATGGAGGATTCTTACCTTCTTGGGGGAAAATTCTCCTGAACCTGCTTGTGTTTTGGATAATTAACCACCGACATTCTAAAATAGTCACTGAGACATTAGCTGCTGCACATGGACAAACTGAACCCTGATCTGCCTTTTGCCTCTGTCTACACTCTCCCCCTGACAGCACAGGGTATTTATAGGTGTTTTCTCAAGGAAAGCTCCACCATACCTTAACTCAGTAAGCAAGCCTCAATCAATGACAATACATTTTTGCCTGGGTTAATTGATGCTGTACACAAAACAAGGCTTGTTCCAATTTTCTAGAAAGGTGCTGGAGGTGAACTGTATGGTATGGACTTAATTCTTATCAGGCAGAATACAAAGGCAATATAACAGGTAAATGTGTCACAGGAATAATGGGGTTTATTGTTGATTAAAGCCTCATCTGTCTTGTGTCCATCTTTCATAAAGAGTACAGGTAACACAGAGTCACTGCTCACAGCTAGTTAGACAGCCAGCTCACTGCTACGTATTATTTAAACTGGGCTAATGCCCAAAAAACCTCACAAAATTGTTCTTTGCACAATCAAGTCCCTGAGAAGGGTAGATCCTACCCCAACAGCCACAGGTGAATGTAACAAGCAGACGAGAAAGGAACAAATATATTGTGTACCAAATATTACAGATTACCACCGGGGATCAGCAGATTGGTGTAAGCAGAAAAAAAACCCAAACCAAACCAAAAAATAAGTTTGCAGTAAATTATTTGCATCACTCCTACTAGCAAAAAATCTCCTTTTTATTAAATATGGAGCTTCATTATGCATCTAGACAATTGCCTGGATAAATCTGGGGCAGGCAGAAAAGTTAAGAACCACTGGAAAGTTAGTTTGAACATCCAGAGATGGCTCAGAAGTATTTTCTTCAGTTTTGAAACAGAGATCTTTCCTAGTAGACAAAAAATCCCTCTTCATCCAAAAATAGGTTAAAAATCATCCAGGAGAAGAGCAGGTGAACAAAAGGTCAATCTTTCCTCAGTTCTGTCACCCCTGTTTTGTATCACAAAGAGGTGGCATAATGTGTGGAAAGAGAAAAGGCACCAGAAAGCTTTAAGGGAAGAGGGGGAGTACCGAGGGGGCTTTTGCCAAAGAACAGCCCAGAAAGGAGGGGTCCCCACACAGCCAGGGATGCTCCAGACCACAGGCATCACACACTCCCTGTGTTCTCTCCTTTGCATGTTGCCAGTGTCCAAATCAATCATGGGAAACAACACCACACCATTCTGAGGCTTAAGTACAGTAAAATTTAAACTACTTATTATTATGCCTGTAAAAAAGTTTTCATTGTATTATTAACCAGACAACAGATTAACTTCTTAACATAGAAAGGTGACAGTGAAGGGAAAAGGAAGATAATGTTACTAATAACTAATTCTGCATGTTTGGGAGTTGATTATGAAAAAATCAGGAGGAGAGGAAGAGGACAAAAATCTAATTACAAAACCATCATCAGAAAGTGAAAACAGTACCAAGTTGTAAACAAACCAAGGAAAACAAATCATTCTTCTGTGGTATGGAAGGGGTATTTAAAACTAACAAAAATATGTATGGTCTCAAGAAATGACTGAAACCACATGAATTCTCAGCAGATTTCTTCTAAGAGAAAATACAGTATTCCCTGACTTAGAGGACAGTATTTGAAAGGATAATTAAATCCGCTCACAATGAGAAGTCCTGTATAAATACTAAGAGATGGGACTGATAAATAATGTGCTTATTGAAATGTTGTTTTTTATTTTCTGAGGAACCTATAAAATCTCCAGTCATTTGTCATCTCATTTTGTTTCAAAGACTTACATTTGTAATAACAATTTTATTAAGAACATTCAGAAAAAACTTCTCCACACAGGGACAATGCATCATATTGCATCTCACAGGATACAGGAAAGTTATTTTCAGGTACAAAAATATATCCTGTGAAACATCTTCCCATCAAGTTATTAGTGTAAGTACATTGGAAAGGGAAAGAAAATGTGAGCTGAAACATGGATCAGAAAAGAACTGAAGCACTGCCTTAACCATGTTTCTGAACTGGGACCTTCAGTTTAACTTTTTGTTGATGGAATTGCACATTGTTATGGGTCCTGTGTGAAGCATTCCAAGATTCATTTTGGTTTTAAGATCACTTTTGCATCTTCAGACCTAAAGACAGTGCCGTATTGGTGATAAACCTCTCAATGGTTTAAGCTGGCCCTTCTGTAAGTGTGCAATGTCTCTTCCTCCAGAGAAATAGAGGAGGTCCTTGAGGCTGTGGTTACCACTGGTCAGAGCAGGATTTAGCAGAACAATGCTGAATCTTATACAGAAACTGTGCAAATGATGCTAAAGTGAGTCCACTGGTAAGAAAACAAGAGAGAACAGCTTGCTCCCCATTCTGAAAGCTGTGGAAAACAGCACAGGAGTCAGAGTTCCCCACGTGCAAAGCCAGGATTGGAAAAAGTCCAGTAAGGAAGGCAATGGAGGAAATTGTGAAATAAGAAAGGGAGCGCATAAAAGGTGAAGAAATCAGCCCAGAGCTCTTTGACAGAAGAGATACCATTTTCTCCAGCCCTGCTGGAAGGAATAGTCTCCCATTGGTTTAAAATTAGGCTTCAAAGCCTTGATATTTGTAACACATAACCCCATTAAGATTGCTTAACTCTCACTCACAGAGATCCATTCTCCTGTAATCTCTGCATATTCACATGGGCTTTTTGCCCTCTTTCCCAAAAGGGCTGAGTACGATGCACAGGCTGGCAGGCAGAGCCCAGCTCCAGCAGGAATACCCCCTGGATTACAACTGGTCTCCTTGAAGGCAGGGCTTTAGCTGCTAACCCACCCTGTGGGGTTGGGCACCAACCAGACACTGGCACAACTGAGTAATTTCGTGGAAGAATTTTACTTGACATTATCCTGGGTGTCCATGTCAGCACTGACTGTTCTTCTGGCCACCCAAGTATCTAATGGTGCTTCATCAAGCTGTGGCTGCAATCTGAAAATACACATGTTTTCTAAACACAGCTATGCTTTAATTCCTTTTAACTCTACAGACAGCATGCAGCTGTTTTGAGCTAATGGATGTTACTTCAGTTGTAAGATTGCTTGCAAATATAATGGATCATGTAATGGCAAACGAACAAATACATTTTATCAGCCTCTGAAATTAGTCATTTATCTTCTGGGCTATGTACTGAATCATGACACCAAATGATAAGTTTTATCTCTTTTACTGTCAAACTCAATCTCAGTCAAGCCCCAAATTGCCACAAGTGAAGAGCGAGCTTTACTCCTGACTGAAAATGGAAGAAAAGCTAGCTAGCTGGCCTTTCCCTAAGCAGCTTTAATCTTTGTGGGGCTTGGCTTAAATGAAAGCGTATGGCAGCTCCATCCCCCAACACCCCAGCACGAGACCCCAGCACAGCTCCACTGGCTGGGAAGGTTATCAGCAAGCAGAGTGCCTGTCTGCCCTCTCTGCCTTCACCTCCTTACTTTTCCTAGGAAAAACATTAAGCACTCTCTAGTCACCCAACCCCACTCTGATACTCAGTTAAAGACATAAATTTCCTTTTATTACCTCTTTTAAACAAATCAAACTTTCCATCATACTGTGCAATTAAAACTTAATTTTGTGTTAATTCTTGATAAATGATACCTAATATAAAGGTTTACCCTTGGAATAGGCTAACCTTTAAGGCTTCGATGAAAACCAAGCACTTATGACCTATATAGCAACAGCTGTAATATCTTCATTTAACTCATGGATAGCCAGCTCATTTAAGAGCCATTGTATTGTAAAACTCAATCATTTCCTTCTGAATTACTTCATAAAGAATATCAAAATTTGATAGTGATGAAGGTACCCCATGCAGATATGCTAAAAATTACTGTTCACAACAAAAGAGAAGCAAGATGGCAAACATCCTTCTTGGGGGCAGGGCACAACTTCTGGTGCTACTAGGAAATTCTTCAAACATGGAAATTTACACTCTTGTGACTATCAGCTTAAGATCTATCCTAAAATAAGTGTATTTTAAAACATCTAAGACCACAGACATGGAAGCAAGAGCCTGTGGCAGAAAAGGAAGTGAAAGAAGATTTATGGCAGGCTAATTTCATTTGAAACAACCTGGTTTCAGCCAGCCGAAGAAAACAGAACCCAAAGGAAATTTAGAGGAAATAACCCTTAGGTCAATTTGATATCTGTTACACTATGTGTGAAGAAACGTCCTTCACAAAACCTGGACCCTCCAGTCACAGGAGAACTGGTAATCAAAAGTAATGTGGAGGAGAAATTGTTGTCATCATCAACAACCACAGGCAGCCACTGCTGTCACCTAAACCTGCAGGCAGGGCACTCCCGCACCAGCCCCTGCACGTGGGCTTTGGGGAAAGATTGTGGGAATGTGGGAAGTGCCCTGAGGCCATGAAGCTGGGGAGGTGACTGTGCAGATACAGCTCTTCCCAGCAGCATCCCCACTCCCCTCCTCTCCCAGGGCTGGCTTTGCTTTTCCCCACTCTCTCTTTGCCCAGTCAAGAAAAGCCTGCCCCAGCCCTCACCCCAGTGACAGGGATGCTGCAACGCCAGCTCAGACTGCTCACCTGTGGGAACCCCCAGGTTTGATATTGCACGATGCCAGCTGGTGTGTGGAGCGGGGATTTGCTTTTAAGGGACAGGATCTGTGACCTTTCCATCTTTGATCAGCACTATACTCCACGTATAGGCTTGGTTTTGGAGAGATGAGGGCTCCTTAAAGATTCTGCTCAGCACAAGAAGCATGGAAGAATCCAGGCATGAATGTTTTATTTTAATAAGTCACAATTTTAAATTGACAATATTGCCACTTGTTTTCCTCCTAGGATGATGGAAGTGCCTGGACATAATCTAGAGCACAAAATATTTCCTAATGACATTTTCTCTGTGTTCCTTTATTTGTAAGACAACAAGTAAATAATTTATCTGATCCTTCTGACAACAATACCAGAAAAGAAGCATTCTTCTACTAATTTTTTTGGTTTTATCTGCCTATAGTTTCTACAGAAAACAATGTCACCTGTGATCTATCTCTGTTATAACCTCTTGTGGCAGTCTGTTTTGCATTTTCTTACAATAACCTTCCTTACAGAATAGATCTGTCATGAATAATAGAAGTGCCACCACATTATGTATCTCTATTTCATAACATGTGATTCAATATCAAGAATGTTGGCTTTTAAAAAAAATCTATATCATTTTAAAATGACAAACCCTTGAAAATATTTTCCACCATGATTTTGAGGGCTGCATAAGTCATTGCAAAACTTCTGATCAACTAAAAGGACAAGAAATGGGGATCCAAATCAATGGGGAAATGGCAGAATACACAAAAAAAAAAATTATCTCAACAGTTCTGTGCAGAAACACCGAAAAACAGGTAACATTAAGCAAAAGAAACAAAGAACATTACACAGACTTCTAAAGAGAAATACCTAACAGTTGTGCACTTAGACTATGTAAAGTAGCTGTAATTATTGATCTCAGTTACACTCCAGGTAGTGCTCAATTTTACCTGCTTTGTAAGTACTGCTTCGTAAAGAGGAAGTGGTATAAGCTGTCCAGCTACTTGAGGGAGAGAGAGCATGAACATCTGAATTAAGGTACCAGCTTCTGCATGCTAAAAAATAGCTGCGGGTCAAATCCTCCACTCAGCACCTGCAGCAGAACATTCTTTCTGAAGATCCAATTTTAGTTGCAAGACATGCCAACTCTGCACTGATCATGAGCCAGTTCCTGAATAAAGGACTTTGGGCTCAGGCACCAAAATTCTATTTCAGGTGATGCCAAATTTTCTGTCCTGAAAGCCTGTGATCAAATAAATATACTGTAATCTTGATAGCAGTTACATTGAGGACAGGTGTGAATAGGAAGTGCCTTTACCACAGGCTTACCTCAGCTGCAGGTCTTCTTTTGAGTGAGGCAACTCCAAGCCATACCTGCCTTCTACAGGGAAATTCCTAACCCCGTGTAAATGTCCTTCTTCCAGGGCCAGGGTATTACTTCTGGATGTGTCCCAAACACATACGATTGAGGCAGGAAACAGGAGTGCTCACTCTTCTCCATAAAAGCGAATTTAAGAGAAAAATAATGGAGTTCACTGCTTCAGAGTGACTGGGAAAATCCAGAGAGCAGGGATCCCACTCTGCATAATCCACACCATGTCACAGCTGCAGTTCCTTGTCTAGCCTGACTCCCTGATCTCAATTTCTTGTCTTCATGATACCTTTCTCCACAACTGTCTACAGAGTATCCTTCCAGAGGATGTGTGGCTGAATTTATTCTGGTGGAAGACAGAATTGATCATGGTTAAATCACTGAAGAGTGAGCAGCATCACTCTTCCTTTTCTTCTTCTGATAATTTTATAGAAGCAGGGAGAGAGAACTGGGGAGAGAGAGCCCTGGTTGGCTTTTTGAGAAGTCTCTACCTTCAGGAGACATTTGCAAGCTCTGGATAATATGTTGCACAGAGTGTCTCTACTGCTGAAGAAAATGACTGAAAGTTACTGTCTTGCTCCCATTTTCCTGCTGCCTTGTTTTAACAACCATGCTCAACATCTTGCATGGTTTAGCACACTGTGAAACTGCCCTGTGCTTTCCCCATGCACTCTCAGGAAGCCTGAGGCACTGCAGCCATTCTGAAGCATTTTCTTAGATCTATTTCTGAGCTGAGCGATGCTACAGCAGTGTTTGTGACAATCAACCTGACCACTGAAAACATAAACACTTGGTTCTGAAGGTCCTAGTTAGCACAGATGTGATAGAAAGAGTTCAGAGTAGCAAGGTAGGAGTTGAACATTCAGCTTAAAATGAAAAGATTTTCTTCTACTGTGTCTCTGGCATTTACTTTATAGCATCAACAACCTACTCCAAATTAAGCACAAGTTTTACTTCTTCTGTCTGATACAGAAGCAGCTGGACTGTGTTTCTTTGATAAGCTCTCACCACCCTTAAACCTCTAACCCTTTCTGCCTATTTCCCTTCTCCTGAAACAAGCAGAGGAAGATGGATTTTAGCAGCCTCCTTGCTCCACCCCAGAGCCTTCTCTCACTGCACAGGCAGTATCTCCCACCCAACTATTTCCACACATGGTTGGAATCTGATTTCACCATCCACTTACCACACCTGCTCTTTCAGGCCAGGCATAGAAAAATGACCAACCTCCCTGCCCCCAGTACTGTGTTCAGTACTGGGAACTGCACATGGGAATTTTGCAAACCAGTGGACATGGTTTGTCACAGCAGCTAAAAAAAGGAATCTTGTAGAGCTAAAGGCGTTGCTGCTGCTAAGCCAGTTCCAGAGACACCCATCACAAGTCAGAGAGTAAACAGCAATGGAACTTGTCCTGCCTAAAGAAAAATGGAGGAACAATGATTAATATGTTGTAATGGACCTTTTCATCCTTATCACTTCCAGACTGTGGAATGTTATTTCTGGCACAGAAATCTTGGTAAAGTATGAAGAGTCATCGATTGGATAAAGTGCTTGATTTAGCCCATTTTTATTCTATTACAGAATGACAGAAAGAGGTTTTAGACAGGAATAAAATCAATAGAGGGGAAAAGTAGAACTTAGCAAAATAACTATAGCTTGAAATGAAAATGATCTATTTGTAATGTTGAATAAGGATTAATTAAAAAAAGAAGTAGAAATCTACTGTCAGAAATCAAATAATTATAAACAATAATATTTTAAATTTTAAAGTGTTCTTTACCCTTATTTCCCCCCCTAAAAACTGTACTTTGCATTCTTTGTCTTGAGCTGTCATACAAGGGTTCCTCCATGGAACCAACAAAGCAGGAGGCAGCATCTCTGCTGCTCATCCTGTTCCTCTTCTCTTCAGGAGACTTGGGTGCCATGAGATCCAGGAGCCTGGCATGTCCAGGAGGACCCTTCCCAAACAGCAGGACATGGTACAGATGATCCAAGGGGAGGAGATTGTCTTGACCCCAGAACTGGTACAGAAGAGGGGCAGGGGGGTTAGTTTAATGCAAAATCACAGTAACTCCTGACAGGCTGACACCAGATTTTTGGTCATACATCTGAGGTTTAGAAGGTTCTCCAAAGGTTATTAATTGTTATTTATGTGAAATAACATTACACTGTCCAGATTGAAATCATACACTCCACATACCTGCATTCATCAGGCACTTTCAGTGCCTTGAAATGTTCAAAATGTACTTTTTAAGGAAATTAAATTAGGGCAGTGGCAGACAAAGAGCAACGTTAGCTGTTACAACACTCCAGGACACTCATCACTATCATTTATTAAACAAAAACTCTCTATGAAACGTGTTCTTTCCTAAGTGCCACTAATCTACAGAGTTGACCAGCTGAACTTCTGTGCACAGCACATTACGGGGGTTCCTTGAGGCAGGTTTAAAAGACGGAGAGGGTTTGGACTTTTCAGATCACCCAAGGAAGAGCATTCCTTTTGGCATGGACAGACTGGCAAGAAGCAAGCTAACTGGATATTCCTCACACTGAAATAGATGGCGGGAGGATATGATCTCACCTGGAGCATCAGAAAGCAGCCTGGCTTTAGAGAAAAACAAGAACAGCAAAAGTAACAAACTTCAATTACTGAAAACATCACAGCCTGGCTATGGTGGCTAAACTGGCATGGTCCCTGTGGCAGGCAGAGTTCAGTGCCTTTGGAAAAACCCTACTTCTCCTGTGGAACTTCTCCCAGCTTAATGTGGGTAGCAAAACTGCACTGTGACCTCTGCGGGCTTTTCTCCCAGCACTCCCTTATAGGGGCTTTCTCCTCCTTGTCTTCCCCTACCTTTGCACAGACAATGGGGCCTGTAATGCTTTGGCACAGAACCAGCAAGGCAAACACTCTGCCAAACATCAAGATCCTCAGCAAGAATAAACACAGGCTTATTCTTCCTTCAGCTCTGTGATCAAAACTTCCACTGGGAGATTGATAAGACAAGGGGACTGTTATAGTTAAATACTGCAAGTACACATGGGGCAGATTAATCTCTACTTTACTCCAGGGTAACTGATAGCTTGAGTCAAGTTAGAGAGGTCGAGAAATGAGTTTCTTTCTTTGCTTAATATTACATTAAGTTTCTTGTTCACCAGAACAGGAATGCAGCTCATAGGAGAAAAAACTACTCATTCGTAACTTAAGGAAGGGGATATATGACAAGTGGTAAAATCACAGGAAGGAGTGGAGAGCACAAATATCCCATCACTGGAGAGGAAGGTTTCTAGTGAATGCGAAGAAAACTGCTCAAAACTGGCACCACTATGAAGCAGTGACATATTTGAAGGTCAGAAGGGACTGCTTTCATCCTTCTAGATTGATCCTTGAAGCACTGAGAACATTCCATTTTCCTCCCTCCAGCTGTCTTCATTGACTGAATTTCCCCATTTGCACAGACCTCTGTCCCAAGAGCTTTTCTCTGGGTGAAAGAGGAGAGCTCAGAGAAGCCCTGCAGGTTTTCATACCCACAGGAGAGTCCAGTCCCTGCTCTTGGCATGACAAAACCTTTGCCCTGGGATGCCATGGCTTTGTCTCTTTCTTAAATATTTGCTAGCTATTTGCCAGCTATTTTCTGCCATCCTCCTCCTCCCTACACTTCTCCTTCCGCTCTCTTCCAGCCCCTGTCCTCTATTTGTCCTTTACTGGAAGCCAGGGAGACTTGAAGGAGTGACACTGTGCCCTGCCCAGCACAGGTAAACATCACCAGTCTTCCCTCAGAACACGTAAGAGTCTATATCACAGGCCCTTTCCATTGTGCACCAAGGCCAGGGCCAAGGACAAACTTCTTTGTAAAATGGAGATCCAAGAGAGAGGGGGGAGAGGGTAAGTCAAGCACTTGTTGAAGTCAATGAGCAGGATCAAACCTCTAACCTGGGTAAACAAAATACAGAAAATGACATTGATTGCAGATTGACTTTAACAATGAATAATTGTGCTTTAACGTGTACATAAATGTGATAAAAATCAAAGCAATATATTTGAAACAAAATAGAAGAAAAAATACAAAGGGATATTTTACAACTAGGCTCCATTACCATCTATCTAACGAGATTAAGTAGTAATTGGTCTGTCAAGAAAAAATATAGTGGTCTCAGTGAATGAAAGATCGTGATAGGATCCTGTTGTGTTATAGGCTCAGGTCTTGCTTGAGAGCAGTGAAGGGATTTTTCCAGCATTGCACAGCCAACCCTTTTTTAGTTTTTTAGTATCAAAGGCTTTTCCCTGGAAATGCAATTCTTAACAACAAAAGCATTCCTCTTCAGCCATACCTGTAAGCCTTGTTGAAGTGACCAGCAGGTTCTTCATTCCTTCACTTTAGTACAAAATTATCTTGAAATCAGCAGTGCTTTAAAGCAAGCTTTTCTGCTCTGTTTTCTCACTGAGGATGTAAGGACTGGTTTGTCATGGGATTTTAGGTATTGCACTCAATCGTCTTAAAGTGCAAATTTCAGTATCATCTAACATTAATGAATAGTGGAGAAACAGTCTAAAGTTACTTGAACTTGCATTGCCCTGATGGTAACATGTTTGTTTAGGCTCATAGGCTACACAGAGTCTTCAAGACCAAGACACCAATATCACACTAGAATTCAATGAAAATTAAGTCATTTAAAGGTATCTTTAAAAGTTTCTTCCTTAATTATTCTTTGGACCTATACACAGAATATGAGGTGAACACAGGACAAAAGTTGAATTCATGCATTTTCTATAGGCAGAGAGTGCTGGATTTCTTTGGTATAACATTAAACTGCACTAAGATAAAAATAACAAGTCTAGAGTTAAGTAGTTGTTAGAAGAAATTCACATTTCCTTTTTTTCTTTTGTTATGGAAATCCTCTAGATGGGAAAGAAAATAAATTTTGACTTTCTGAAACACATCCATGTAGAATAACCTACTCCACAGAAGGCTTGGGGTTACTCACATCACTAAAGTGAATGTAATCTGACTATAATAGAATGATCTCTCCTGAAGATGGTGATAGACACCAGTTGTAAAGCTCACCTTAAGACATGAGCTTCCAGCCCACTTGTTTGAATCCTGCTTGTAATACAGTGTCAGTGCAATGTAGATGGAACACGTTTCTACAGGTAGCTGGCTTCAGGAAGAGAAGCTTGGGACAGAAAAGCCTGAGGAAAACAAAGAGGGTTGAACTGGTGCAAAAGATGAAAATGGAATTTAGGTTTGGTCCTCCTTATTTAAGGAACCAAAGCAAGTGAGCTTCACTGATAAAACAGGGAAGGAGCAAAGACTTCTTCTTTTGTTCTATTAACTCATCTGGAACCGATGAACTCACTCTCTCCCATTTTCCTGCTGGCTGCCTCCAAACAACTGTACTTGACAAATTACATCAGCAAGTCCAATCTCATGCCTTGTGCATGAGGCTCCATCATTTGATCCAGTCCAGCTGCTGCAGATTTTGTTCCCATCTGCTCTCTGCTAAGGTCTGTAAGACAACAGCCTCTCTTGGCACGAGCAGTGAGTGCCAAGAACCACCGCACTGCGCGGTGCTGAAACCCAGCCCTTCTGGGCTATGAAATGCCATATCAAAGAAAACCAGTCTCCTAATTCGCCCCTCCTTATCATGTGACCATGTCTGTTCTGTTGTGGGAACCCACCTGAGGAATGTCAACTCTAGGAAGAGCAAGCATGAGTGTCCTGTGTCCTGTGGTGGGTCCCTCACTGCACCAACACCCCTTTCAGGAGGTGCTGCATGAGCCATCCTCACTCTCATACCTTTAAAAACCAGACTTACAAACTGCTGAAGTCGCTCACCACAGACCATACAGGAACAAAAACAGGCAAGCTAAACACTCAGATTATAACAGTGTTCTAACAGCAATTGAAAACATCACAAATTAAAACTTTTTTTGCCTCTTTGTTTAAAGCTATCAAAATACCACAAAGTGCCAACACACCTTCAGCCAGCTGTATGGGATCACACAGGTGAAAGATAGCTCACTGCCACAGCTGAACCAAACAAGAACTGCAAACTGGAAATAAAAACCAAACAAAAACACCCCAAAGATTCAGGGTAATGATAACAACTGTAACAAAATAGTACACATTTTGGTTATCCTAAATATTCATAGTTGCTCAAACACTTTTCCCTAAGACATTTACATGGCTTTCTATTTTTATACACTGGTAATTGAAGTTTATAATTTACGTATTACAGTGCAGTAGAATCCAATTATAGCAAATCTACAGAGAGGCTGTATTTATGTCAGGAGGAAGATACCGAGGAACCATGTCAACACGTAGCAACATAATGACTTGCTCACTTTCTGGCTTTCATGCAAAACATTGTAATGATTAGGTTTCAGACACTGCACGAGGATACTTAAGGATGAGCTATAAAACCATTACACATCTGTGCTTGTTTTATTAGCAGAACCATTTCTGGGAAAAACAGGAAAGCAAATGCTGCTCCTACTGCTAATTCTAGATAACTCTTTTATGTCATTAACCTCATTACCAAACACTACTACTTGTAATCCTTTCTCCATATCCTCCATTCTCTGTTATATATAAATTTCTTGTCATTTCCCCCATCAGCACTGAAACACAATTATAACTAATGCTAATTGCATAGGTTTTACATTCCATGTAAACTCAGTTATGGAGATGGTTTGTCTATGGTAGATCAACAGAGAATAAATAATGGGAGAAGGAATGAAAAAGAATTCGTATCAATTCTGAGATCGTCCAGGTTGGAAGACTAAAATTCTTTTTATCCAGATAACCATTCAGATTACTGCTAAAGTGATCACAAATGACAAGCACCTTGTTCTGAGTGGGGCTGCTCACATGCAATTGCTGCTCAAGACAAGGGCTATTACTAGTGCTCATCAAATCCCAGACTCCAAAGTATTGTTTCTCACTGGATCAGCAACTGCAAGTCACCCTGCATGCATAATTTTATGCAGGTAAATTCAATGGGACTATTTAGCCTCCTGTGAATTAAGATATGCTTAACTGATTTTCTGATAGACTTTGCATGAGCCGAGATTACCAAAGCTGCTGAGGAAACGTGGGAATCCAACACCCCTATTCATTTTGAATACTTCAGGTTAATGACCCAAATATTTGCAATCTTTCCTTCCCTCTGAATCTGCTGTCTTTGGGAAAATATTGTCACATGCTACTGTTATATTTTTTATATCTCTTTCATCTCTCCTCCGCAAAATTAAAAAAAAAAAAAAAAAAAAAGCTGGTATGATTGTTCATGAGTCATTCTTCAGTCATTGTAATGAGCTTGTGCTTGATTAATTAATAACATCAGTCGAGGGTAATCAGAGAAGCATGCTACTCCCACTTCCCTATTGGTAAACCGACTCAGCGCTGGCTGGCTGCAAAGCCAGCTTGAACAATGACACTTTGAAGTCGATAACTCTCTGCTTTCTTCCAGAGTAGCAAAATTAATCACGTTACCCCTAAAAGCTCTGTTGTATCTTTAAAGTCTCAGAAAGCATTCGGCATTATGAGAAAACCAAGTTCTGTTTCTCTGTCTCTGCCAGTAGCTTCCATTTCAGTGCCTTGATAAAATGACGGTCCTGTCACAAAGAAGGGAAGGGAGCATCTGTGGCAGGATTTGCCAGCATCCTGAACAGCTGCATGCACTCCAACTTCATATACTTTTCCCACTAAAATTGCGCATAACTGAAAGTAATGCAAATAACAATAAAGCCTGCATTCAGGGAGACTGTAATATCTTTGTAGACAAATATATTTTTCTCCCAGAGACTGATGAGAAAGGACTATAAAATAAAAACCTGCTTCATTCCTATTACAAAAAAATTCAAAACCAATGCTGCCAGCTAACCATTAACTGAAAAATAATGAGGGCTAATGAAATAGCAAGAGTCCAGATCTTTCACTGCTCAGACAGGTCTCTTAAGGGAACTGAAAATGAATTAGCCTGAGTTTGACAGCAGAAAAAAAGGCACCCAAGACACTGGAAGGTGGGGACGAGCTGTCAGAGGAGTAAAGAACAGATTGACAGACAGCCTTATATGAAAAGGAGTAATTTAGGGGTTAGAGAATAACTCAGGAAAATGTTATAATAGTTGGAAATCATTATAGAAAAGTAGTGCTAAGCAGACTCTTATATCAGCATTAGGACTATTCAGTGGCTCTGTATCATCAAGAAGAGGGTCAGAACAGAGCATTGTAATGGTCCCCTCTGGCTTAAAAACCTATGACTGTATTGAAACCATCCCAACTCTATGCTGCTGCAATTCTGTGTTCCCAAGTAACTCAGTCAGGACATTTCCTTTTCTGTGTTATATAAAGCTCATCCTCCAGAGCTGTGAATTCCCCATGCCACCCATTTGCTTGTACACGGGTAACAGGATGGTCCTGACAGCTGGGCTTGGAAAAGGTCCAGCAAAGACTATGGAAACTGGTTCTCTGATATGTGGGTTATAAGCACTTTAACTCAGGACCTTCTGACTGTCCTGCCTTGTGCAGGGGACTGAACTAGATGAGTTCCAAAGGTCCCTTCCACCTGCATTTTTCTAAATATTTCAACAAACACTTTAGCACAGGAGCAGGTAAATGTAGTAATTTTTTTTGTTTCACCTGCAAGTGATATCTCTCTCTGCATTTTATTTTGCATTTATTTAAAACTGACCCAACCTGAGCATAGATAAAGATCTGCAGGCAGAGAGCAGAATGCCAGTCCTTTGGAAGGTGCCCCTTCCACTCCCCACATTCAGAGCAGGTGTAAGGAAAGTAGCCTTCAAAACGTATCTGTAGTGCCTTTGTTTTTTAGAGCAAGCATGGTCAGAGGAGAGGTAGTATCACTGCCAGCTTTAGTTTACACAGCAGCTGAGTAGTCAGAGGACTTGCAGGACTCTAAGGTCTTGTGTCTCGTGGGAGAGCAGTGCAATCCCAGATTGACAAGCTCAGAAAGCTTCACATTCCCTCCCACATACTGTGGCACTGCACAGAAGAAGATGCTGGTGTTAGAGGACATGCAGGATGTAGCAAAGTCCTGTTATCAGGGCCCTCAGGGGGTGGAATCACACTTTTTGATGTTTGAACCTGATCGTTGTTGCAAAGAGGAATCAGTAACCGGTGCCAGGACATGTGAAAAAGCAGCCCTGGTTCTGGCTGCACACAGGACATTAATAAATCTATGTCACTGAAGTGTGTGATTTCTAAGATATCGGGCTCTGGCCAAGACAACAAGAATCCAAAAACCAGGAATGTATGAGTCTAAATCTATCTCACATTAAAACACCAGGCAGCAGCAGGTATTCTGATTAGAGTAGGCTGTTTTGGATGGAGGGGCATGGAAGTAGGCCTGCACATTCAAATTAACAGACCCTTACTAGGACGGAATAGATGTTTGAGAGCAGACTGAGGCTCTGGAAGGATCAGCTCAACACCTTCCAAAAAATAAATGGAGCACCAAACAATGTAGTGCATGCAAATTTCTCAGATAAGACCCAAGAAGACTAAGAAAGGCAGGTCCCTCCGCTTGACTTCTTGTACTTTTGATTACAGAAGAAATTTACAGTGATGTCTTTGCTTAATAATATATCTCTCTGATATATCATTTACTGATTGTTTAGTGCCTGCAAAGCACTGCATTTCAATGATGCGCACAGTATGTACCCATATAATGCCTTACAGTCAGCTTGATTAAGAAAAGACACAGATACACAGATCTACTCCTTGTTTATGTTACGTTTCTCAGTCCAAGCCTATCTCCATCAGAGTTCCTTGGGAAGAGCTGGGATCATTAACCAAAGATCATAAACCCTTTTGTGGCATACAGGGAGCAAAAACGAAAACTGAGTGGGTGTAATCTCCTTTCAGAATTACTGCCCCACATTATGGCTATTTCAGGGACCCCTCTACTCACAGCAGTTTCATGCTTGTTAGAAAGGTCACAACAATAAGCTCAGCACCTTTTATTCAGATTCATAGGTCAAGATGTCTCAGCTAATTGAGAGCTCGCCTGGATAATCTGCTCAAGTACCTCATTATGATTTTGTGTAAAGCTATCAGATGCTGCTGCTGAAGAAGATTATAGCATGAAAAAACTGAAATAAACCCTGAAGTATTCTGTTTAAGCACTTAGACACATGCAGGAGATTGTTATTTCCAGTACTTCTTGGAATGAGCTGAGTCTGTCATATCCCCTGCTCAGAAGGCTCCAGCTAAGAGCTGGTGGGTACCCCATCCTGGCAAGGATAGTCTTTCCAAGGTCCAAATGTACAAGTGGAGAGAGTTCTCATGTCTGCATGTGTTCCAATAAACCAGCAGGGTGATTTCAGTCTTTGGTCCCTTCTCAACTGAAAACCCCAAGGATTTCTACAGGAGGAAACACAGCAGAAGACAGGACACACAATGTGTCTTGTCCACACTGTATTTGCAAGAAAGGTGCAGAAGGAAGGTGCAAGCATTGCAGTGATCCACATGTGGTGCTGTGAGAACCAGCATGGTTTCTAGAAACCATCACTTGCCAGTTCTGCAATGCACTCAGTGCCCTCTCTACAAGGCTTTCAATCATTTCTGGAGCTGAAATTATTGCTGGCTTTCATGGTGTGTAAAAAAAAAAAACGGGGAAAATGGAAGATTAGATTGAAAAGGCTTAGTCTATCCCTGGTTTGAAGAAAAGCTGGAAATTTCAATGATATCTTGCATTTTCAATCCCTGAAATTAAGGCCTGTCATTATACCTGGCAGCATCTGAGAGAGAGCAACATCCCTGGGTGTCCAAAGTTCCTCTGAAGAAAGGATCTGGAATATGAGCCAACTCCTGCAGATAAAATGGACCCTGAAGTGCTCTCTGCAGGGAATTTCTGCACACAGGGTACAGAACATGCATCCCAGAGTGATTACATCTCTTCCTTCCTGCTCCCCTATTTTTGGAGCACAGCCATGCCTTGCCCTTTCCAAGAGAATTTGCAGGGTGCCAGTACAGCCTCAGAAAAGCATTTCAGCTGGAATGGCAGATTCAAAATTTAGTGCCAGAAGAAGGAAAAAAGATTAGAAAGCCAGGATTATTCAGAGTTATTAATTTTACCTCATGAGTACAATTACTAATTAATCATAGAGGGAGAAGACTGAAAGAAAATCAATCATTATGAGCCTGCAACATGTGGGGACTTTCCATCCTCACAGAGTGGCAATACCACTACCTGATCTGGCATTGGGTCAGCTGATACTCAGTTTGAGGATAAAAGATGTCAGCATCTGTACTGGCATAAGCAGCTTTCCTTCTCATCCTTCCCCAGGCATTCCAGCCATTCTCTCAGCTGCCCTAGCACCGCTGGTTTGGGAGCCCTTTTGATGTGATTTTTAATCCAGATCATTCCCTGATCTGATTTACCAGGCAACTCTGCAAATAATTGCTTCAGTACAACCAAGGGGGAAAAATAAGACAGTAACTAAATTGTTTGGGGAAGGACCAAACAAAAACTTACCAGAGAACAACCTTAGATTTATATGAGGGAATTTCTTCCCAACGTTTTTATTAAATGTTTATGTTGAAAGTTTTGGATTAATACTAAAGAAACTTCATCTTAACAAGTGCAGGTCATTACATTTGTAATGATTGCTGAGAAGCAGATCCAGCACATCCAGCATCTCCATAGAAAAAGTATTTTGAAGTCAGGGACTAGTTCTGAGACTTGTTTTCCCTTTTAAAAAGACATTTAATGGAAGATAAAAGATTATAAACAGTGCAGCACAAATCTTCAATGCAGGAAAGAATCAATGCAAAATCTCAGACAAAGTCTGCAAATTGCAGTCATGTGCATCCTAGCCAAATCCCACTATGCTTTTACACCACAGCCTTATCGACTAAAGCAGGATTTCTCCTGTGAGAAAAGGGGATTCCAGAATTTTATTTAGAATATCTATAATTAAGTTAGTAGCAAATTATATATAATTACAATTTTATTGTCTTTGGATGTAGTATCATTGCATTTATCCCAGGTGGACTCTTAGAGATTCCAGCTTTCAGCAACCTCAGGCTCTTTTGGTGCTCTCATTGATTTTTAACGAGGGCAGAACTGACTTCGTGTACAATTAGAGCTAACAATGTATGGAGCCATTCTAGAAGTAGGAGCTGCATATTTGTTCATTGACAAAGCTCAGCAGGGAGAACCTGACATGCACACAGACAGAAAACTCTTTTTTTAAGAATACCAGGTGTTGCAAATAATAAAAACTCAGGCAAACAACACAGAGGAAATGCTGGCTTTCAGGTAAAGGTACTGTGAAATTAGTGGTTATCACATGTGCACATCTGTGGACAGAATTAGGTTTTTACAGAGCCACAATATTGAAATCATTTTATGATTTTAACTTGAAAGGACTAGTTCTAAAAATTAAACATATATCTATAAATATGATTAAAAGTTTAAATATTTCAGAGCAAAAACCTTTTCATACAATATTAATGTTTAAAAGTCTCCTGTGGATATTTCCAGTAAATAAAAATATCCAAAAAAATAACTCCAGCTGAAACAAATTCTGAAATATCATAAATAAAATGCATTCATGGTCCTTAATGTTCTACCTTACCATAAAAAGAGGGGAAATGTTAATGAAGCAAACCCTGGTCCATGGATAGGAATATGGTATCGCTGAAATAGTCTTTATTTCTCTGTCAAAACTACTTGTGACTCTGTGCTGATTCCTGTTCTCTCTGTTAAAGGGACAAAGCATGAGTATTGTTAGAATTTATTTCTAAATAAAGATGAGCTGCTAGAGATGCAGGATGTTCAGCAAACTGCATTTCAGAAAAGAATTCAAATTATTTGGAGTTTTTTTGCCTATATTCCCCTCTTAAGTTAGCTTAGACTGACAAAACATTTCCCCAGACAGCACTGGAATTGCAGGTGATATTTAGTCAGATCTACTCCTCAGAGCTGGCATCTGCTTCCACTGATTTTGGTGAAAGTGCTAATGTGCAATTTAACCTTAGCATACAAAGCAAGCTGCTTGCATTGCACAAGTTCTGGAACAATGTTTAGCGACAGTGAGACTGATTTACAGTTTTTACCAAAGTTTTTTTACCAAAGCTCCAGAGAACCCAAACTGATCTCCCCCTGAGGCATTACTGGGAATCAGAAGTTTGACAGCATCTGTACCCACAGATTCACTGCTTCAGGATCTAGTCCCAGAGAGGTTTGTACAGCTCACCTCATACTATGCTATTTTTACAACGTCTCTGTTTCCTGTGAGTGAAGCCTACAATCCTTTGTCATTAGCATGAAGGGGTTCTTTTTTGTGCATTTGCAGTGTTCAATTAACTTTGTTCAATGTACTTGCCATTCCTCATGCTGAGATATATGGGAGGTAAATCAGTACAAGATGGCAGTTCTTTGTCTCTCCTGGAAAGGCAAATTGCTACCCTCAATTACAGGTTTTCTTCCTTGTTGGACCAATACACACAACCCAGAATTAACTTACTGCAGATGTAAACACCATTGTGCATCCCTGGTGGGTTCTTTGCCCAAGTCCCAAGATTTTGGGGTTTGTCACCACCCAGGTATGGAAGCAGAAGTCATTGTCTCTCACCATCTAATCAAGATAATAATTACAGGCAGTGGATCTGGAGTGAAGAAGAGGAAAAAGGCTTTTCAATCACTGCCTCTGCATTTCAATCGAAGCCCCATGCTGTACAACACTGGAGAACAAGGTGTAAATCAGCTTAAGAACATAGTTCTGCATTCAATGCATTGTGGTTTACAGCTCCCAAATGACCTTCATCTATCTTCCTTAGCTGTAGAGGTG
This sequence comes from Aphelocoma coerulescens, assembly GCF_041296385.1. Taxonomy (NCBI): domain Eukaryota; kingdom Metazoa; phylum Chordata; class Aves; order Passeriformes; family Corvidae; genus Aphelocoma; species Aphelocoma coerulescens. Next base: position 8,898,009 of record NC_091023.1, read on the forward strand.
TATAATTGAACTAAAGAGAGCCTTGAATAATGAGGTTGAGAGTGGCAGCTCCGCTGCTGTTTCTTAATAGTGTACCAGCCTTGCACTTTGTTTTCTGATATGTAACAAAATACTGTAGTGGGTCCAATTCTTCAGGGTGACACTTGGTGATAGTCCCTCTTTTAAAATAGAAAAGAGCAGAGGTTTTGCAGGAAAAAAACTCCTATAAATCTTTGGCTCAACTAGGCTCCCAAAAATACAATTATATGAACCATTTTCTATTCAATATCTGCCCACAAAAGCTCAGAGAGACAAATAGCAATTATCTGCTCTTCTTTCAGTCATGGAATCTATTTTTTTAACTTTTCATCTTTCTTGTGAAAGATTCCCTGCTCAACTCAGAGGAGTACTATGTAACACCCTATAGCAAGATTCCTGTACCAGGACCCTGCCAGAATGAGCAGAGATGAAGTCTCTGAGAGCAGCCTTTCAAGCAACAGGACCTTGTTTTCAGATCATACTTTTCCTATATTTATGTGTGCTGGAGTCATCCTTTCTCTCTGTGGTGAGATTAACATTAGAGAGCCGCAGTCTCTTCAGCCCTTCAGACACTCCTTACCACCAGTTCATTACTGACAACTGCGCTGGAATAAAGGTCTGGCAGTCCAACAGCCTGGGATCAATGCAAGACACCTCCCAGCCAAGTGGCTGTAAAAAACAAATGTTCCTCTCGTGGCATTTGTGTTGATTTCACGGACACTAAAAGATTTACTTGTGCATTTACAGCACCAATTAAGCAGTCACTGCTAACTGCCTCCCTGTGCCCCAACAGCAGCTCCAAGCCAGTGTAGGATCTGAGAAACCCAAAGGAATCCAGGACAGAGCTCCCAGACCACACAAGCACAGCCCCAGAAGCACTCAAGTCCTCCACGGATCCACCCCGTGGGAGCAGGGTGGCGGAGGTGCCAACCCTTGAGCCAGTGAGGGAAGGAGAGAAGGAGGAATGTGTGATGCAGCCTCTGGAGCCTCTGGAGATGTATGTCCCCGTCTGAGGAAGAGAGAGACAACCTACTTTGCTCACATTTCCAGCTTGTGGGGTGAAACGCTACTCTTCATACCCCAAATCACCTCTACAAGACCACAGGAAGCAGAGTGGCAGTGTTCCCTCCAAAACCTGTGTCTGTCCACCTCACATCTCACACACATAAGAAAAAAAAAAACAAGTTATACATCATACTGTCTTCAGGATTTTCACTTACTAAATATTTTACTCTCCTCCACCCCCACTTTTGTTGTTTGTCTGCTTGAGAGGGCAAGTTTATTCAGGGTTGTTGGACTGGCATATTTCTTTTGCATTGTTCACAGAGACCATGGGAGAGAAGTGCTGCCTTCAACAGTCCCATAGCTGAGCTCTTAGGCAATGTGATTTCTCACACTTTCATCAGAAGGGTGATGCAGGTGACAGTAGTGATCCAAACAGCAAGACTAAGTCCTGTTGCCCAGAGAAATGTCAGGAGATAAAACTCATTATGAGTTTATTAATGCAGCAACTTTTCCTAGAGTGAGAGGCATGCACACTTGAGATACACAGAGTCACAAGGAAAATAAACCACCATGGCTTCGGATATTTCACAGGAAAATCTGCCATGTAAAATTGCAAAAATATAAAATAGATTTCATATATAAATGACCCAGTCTGGGTTTGTACAAGTCACTATTGATTGCTAAAATACACGTCTCTGACAGGAAAAAAAAATGGGCTTATCAAATTTATGTTTTTCCTGGCTCTAGTATTTCAAGTTGTGATTCTATCCTGTGCTAAATGCCTCCAAAAATATTAAACAGTCACCATGCCCACATAACTTTATTGTTCTTCATAGAAGTAAGCTCAGCTTGGCTTCACTTTACTCACATGTAAAATCTTTTGTAAAGTAAAATAGTAGTACCAAAGGCTGCAGGTATATGAAATTGTACTATATGAAGCTGTAAGTGAAGTGCAGTAATATATAAATGCTTGGGAGATTAAGTAATAGTGAATTAAAAGCCTTTAAGGGCAGTCTGATATAAGTACTGATTTAAGAGAGTAGATTTCCTTACTTTTTAATGGATTTTTATTTGCAAGCAAAGGGTACCCAGTCTACTCCCAAGCCTGATATGAAGCACAATTCTGAGCAAACTTCCCTCTACCCAAAGCCTGACTGATATAACAGTTTGCCAAGGCTGAATTTTTCCCCTTCAGAAAGGACAGTATCCCTGTGTCAAGGTTTAAATACACTAAAGAAAGATGAGGAAACACAGACTGGCAAGAGCTACAGCTGCCCCTTCCCTGGAAGGCACATCGAGCAATGCAGCAAACACTGGTGTCTCACTTCTGCATGGGATGTGGCTTTGCCACAAATCTGAAAAATCTCATTAGAGAGAAAGTAATAAAGGTGGTAACACTGTCCTTTGGGACTTCCGGCCTTTAGGTAAGTACAAGAAAACTGTCTAGAAAGAATAAGGCAGGAAGCATTCGTGACTTTTTCAATTTCACACCTCCGGTACCTGCCTACATTGGTTAAACTCAGCACTGTGCTCAGGGCCTGATGACTGACTCCTTTATAGGAAAGCACTGCTGGATATTATTTTCCAACGTGATAACACTGACACACCAGTGCATTTGCCCAGGAATAATGGAGAAACTGTCACTTTTCTGTCTGATGGCTTATGTTGCTGTAAAGAAGTGTAAAGGCAAACTTTACTTATCTTCAGATTCCTGCTTGTGAAAAAGGCTCTGCTCTCAGCTCTTCCCATGTGAGTTTGCCACAACATCTTTGGCTCCAGCTCAGGGGAGTTGCTTTGGGTTGAGACCAGTTTACCTGAAGCATAGGCTGTGCCTGTGGGCTGCTTCCCATCAGCCTAGAGCCTGCAGAGGACTTTAAAACTGAACAGAATGAGACCTCCCATCCCTTCCTTCATCAGCACAACCACTTGTGACAATAACACCAGCCTCGGACACTGTGAATCTTCAGAGCTACTGGTAAGTTTAGGCCTACAGAGGAACAAACACATTTGGTTTTGTGGGACTGGGCCTTGTATTCAAAAGTAAGAGATAAAGGCTTTGGTATCCCTCCTCTTCCTCATGCAGCAGGGCTTCAGCCATTTCCAGAATCCCAAGCTTTGTAGATATTGAAGTTACCCCAAATATGATGACACCAGGGAGGTTTATGCTCTGAGATGACTAAATTACCACCACTACTTGATTACACATTAAGTTTTTGGGCAGACTCTTAATTGTTCCAATTTACTACAGTCCCCCTGTACTCTGGAAAAAAACAGAACAGTTACAGAGGACATAATTCTTCCTTTTTCTGACAGAGGCAGAAGGATATCATGCATGGAGAACCTGAATCAGGACACAGGAAAACACTTTGAACTGGCATAATCAAGGCAGGTATTTTATTGATCTGACTTTGGTCCTCGGGGAGTTGGTACAGCTGGAGCAGGCTCAGAGGATGTGCTATATCCAGAACATTGGGGTTTCTGTTTGCAACCTGGCAATAGTGATCTTTAGCCTCAATTATCAATACAGAACTCAGTGCTGCAACTTTACAGGTTACTGCAGTATGTAATACAGTAGAAAAGGGGCTTGAATTCTAGCAGGGAACATCCACTGCCCACATAAAGTGATTTTGCAGCTGTTGCAAGCCATACAGACCCGTGAAATCTCAATCAGCAGCCTTGCTCTGGCTGGGAGATAGCTCGGTCACTGTCATAGACACACACATCTTGTTTAGCTGCACCTCACTTGAAGATTTTTCATTGTAAAAGTGGCTACCAAAGACTTGAGAAAGCTTTCCGTACACACACATGCTTCTTACTTGTGTGAGGACGAACAGATAAAGACACACAGAAGAAGCTTTGTCATCTATTTTGTCTGCAGCCAGAAACAGGAGGCACCCCCGAGCACATAGCTATGTTCTCACCTCCCATGTCACACATGAGGGCAAGGTTCTCCTGAATGACTGAGCTGCTTTTGCTCAGACACAGCCTGACAGTGGCACACAGGCAACTCCTGCCTGCTCCAGGCAGGACCTGCCAAGGAGGTGATGCCCAGTGGGGTCTGTCACTGCAACCTCCCCTCTCCCAGTTTTTTATTAAAAAGCCCACACCTACACTTCACCTCTGCCTTCACTCAGTATTTGCGCTGAGGCACAGAAGAGAATATTCCTCTTCCAAACATCTCCCCCTCAAATGGAAGAATCAATCAGGATCCAAATCCAAAGCTTTCCCCCCTGCCATTAGCTGAACCCCCTTTGCCTTGGTGAGCAGTGGTATCCCTTTGAGAGGTGTCCTCTCCCAGGGCTGCAGCCAGGCACCAAGGATTCACTGTACACAGAGGAACACCCCTCCTTTTTGAGGGTGGCCTCTCAGTCTAAGTGCACTTCAAACCTCAGTCAGGTATTAAAACTTTATTATAAGCAGCCAATACTTTAGTCAAAAGCATCAAAATTGATCTCCATTTCCTGTGGAAAATCCTGTGATTTACTGCAAATACTTATTAACTGCAATGGATAATGTGCTCTAATCATCTGAAATAACTGAAAACCCATCCCTCCTGCTAGGTCATCCATGAAAAGGGGCACCAACATTTGGCAAACTGATTAAGCTTTGCCAAATGCTGGATGCAGGCAGCTCATCAGGCGATCTGTTTGTTTTTGTGGGATGAAGACTCTGACCTAAGGAAGAAAACACAGAATTGTTATATCTTTTCCTAGGAATGCTTTGAAAATAAGTGCCTTTTGGTGCCTTTTGGACCCTTCCAAAGGCAAACAAGCTGCTCCTGAAAGGAAGTACCATAAGTGCTCTCTGACAAGAATGTTTCAGCTGACTGCAAAGGCAGCACAAGCTCCACCAAAGGCAAAGGATGCACAGCTCTCTCCATCCCCTCTTCATAGCCATCCCAGAAATACTGGGCACCTGGACGCCAAAGAGACACAGTCCCCCTCACTGCAGCCACCTGACAGGCAGAGTGACAACCTGAGTGTGTGCACTGGGCTCAAAGCATGCCATGGGTTTATGTACACATGAGCAGCATCTGAAAATCCCAGGCTGGTGGAAACACAGGGAAAAGGCAGATGATTAACTGACGCTCTTAAAAACATACTCTTTTCCTTACAATGGTAGATGGGGCACATCTGGCTAAATTGTTGTCTGGAGACTTACAGCAAAATTATTTATTGGGAGATTACAAAAGCAAACTATAAAAATAAAAGCAGCTAAAATACTGCTACATTAGGAAAGTCTGACTACCAAGCCAGCTCCTGAACTACTGCTATGTTTGGAAACCAATAGAATCTCTACAGTTTTACTGACAATTCTTACTTGTTTGAAAAACCCATTCTATTTCTAGAAATAGAAAGATCCTGTATGCAAATTTCTCAGTTTCTAAACTTTCAAATAATGCTTGATTACCTAATCACCTTCCCATCTTCACAACCTGCTTTCAACTCAGAACCAAGTCCATGTGATCCTCTTGGGAAGCACTACCATATCAGCTAAAGCTGCTCTCAGCACTTGGCAGTCTCTTAAGCTGTGCACTATAATTATAGCAGAGGGGAAAAAATGACTTTGCATAATGTAGGTGAGAGAGCCACATATCTCTGTACTTCATTCTAATTATAGAAAAATGAGAGATCTGCAGAGCTAAGTATGGACAAAAGAGTCCTAATTGTGTTACTTGGCTATTAAGCTGGACTAACCCCATGCTAAATTTGCTATCTTAGGCCCCTGGTTTTTAGCCACCCTCCCTCTTTTCTCTTTCTGTAATTTGAAGACCTCAGCTATAACAGTGGAGAATCCACATAATGTTAAATATAATTTCTAAAGAGAGAAAGAACTGACAAGGTATTTAAATAATTATTGAGCCCATTTCTTCATTACATCTTTAAGAGACACTGATCAATGTACTATTTTTGAATGTACACTTACAGTTCCATGGTAAAGACTTACAGAGCCCTCAGAAGCATAATACTAAAATCACCAAAATATCCATAATCTTTAAATATTTTATTTTCTTTAATGCAGTTTTTGTGCAATCAGTAAATCAGTTAATCCCAGCAATGCACTAACGGGCCCTGCTGATCAGTTTTGTCACAACCTGTTTTAGGAAAGAAGGTCCTCAGGAGCCAACAGTGACCTGTCTGAGTTCAGTGTAAATCAAGAGCAAGTCTACCAGAATTGTTGGTATAAATTTTTAATTTATACACAGGTATAAATTAGAAGAGTAAAGGTCAAAGATTAAGAAAAAGTGAAAATTATCAATTAACTCTCAGTGAGTGATTATTTGTTTTACAGTAGTCCTGAGAGGCCAAGGGAGACAGAGCATTCCTTGTGATAAAAATCACACATTAAGAAAACTGCTCATCTGGAGAGCTTAAATGAATTCACCACCATCCAGACTATCCTGTCTGCACTTCTAGAAAATTAAAACTGCAGGAGTTGTGGACTTTGTTTATATTTTATGAATATTTTCTCTATTTAAAAAAAAAAAATAGAGACAGTTGCCATGCAAGCTGCAGCAAGTCTGTGCTCCAGCACACCCAAGCTCCCAGCAGTGAGCAGACTAGCGCAGACCCCAAAACAAAGCCATTTTGTCACAGTTATTTAAGAGCTTTCCAGCTCACCTGGTGTTTACCCTGCCATAGAGGGAGCTGCTCTGACACAGTGGAAATGTGTTTGCATCGGTGCTTTTTCTAAGAAATAGTTAAGATTCATAGAGCAATGTCATGCTGTTATGAAAAACAACACATAATATTAGCATTATTGTGGGAAGCCAAAGAGGGACGCTCCTAACACAGACTGAACACAGCCTTTGTGGGCTGTTACCCAGATTTTTGATTCTTATCCATGCCCCTGGTTAGACACCAGTAACGTGTCTGAGGCGGTGGGCTGTGTACAGTATCAGGATTGGAAGTAACTGATCTGAACCAATTGTTCTCTGGAGACTGAGCAAACAACTCCACAGACTGGGCTTTCAATACTGATGATAAAAAGTGCAAACATTTTATTCAGCAGACAAGTGTGTGAAGAGGCTGCCACATACATTTGTCAATTGTTAAAATTTCTCACTTAACAGTTCTGCCTCTCTCAGGTTAATATTTTTCCAGAGCAGAGACTGAAAGAATTTAATGATCACAGCATCCTTCAGATCTTCTGAGCAAACCAAAATTCTTGTCAGGTAATTCGCGTTGGGCCCTGTTTACCAAATGCTCTTCAGTCTATAACCAATAAATGATTAACAGGGAACTTCTCAAGTCACTTTCCAGATGTTGTTTATTGAGACATCCTTGCACTGCAATGACAAATGGAGCAGAAATGAGCAATGCACAGCTTGGCAAGAATATCCCCACTCAGCAGAATATCCCCAAGGCTGAATTATTTGGGTGAAAACCACTGTAGAGAGGTTAAAGCTACTTTAGTTTGCACAAACAGAGATGTGTCCCAGCTGGTACTTGTTAGGTTTGAAGAACCAAACACTAGTATTTTCTCAAAACAGGTAGGAACAACAAGGCTTTATCACAAGAACAAAGGGTAACACTTCAGGGTAATACTGTTTAATGTGCCTAATGCTTTATTCTCTTTTTGCTGAAGAGGAAATCTTAAGACAGCCACAAAATTTGCTAGAATGAGCTGTGAAAATTTACACTCAAAACAAAGAGGGAGGGAGGCTCTTTTTTCCATTCTTTTGCACCTCATTACAGTCTCAAAAAAAAAAAAAATAGTGTTACTATAACAATAATTCCAATGCAAAGCTATTTATAGGGGACAAAGCTGCACACACACTGCACTGACCTAAGGACAACTCTGTACTACCAGGATTTAGAGGGACTCAAGTGGCCACTAAAACCGACAACACTTGGCACAATTAAAATGTCAAAAGTCATGGCAAGGGCTTTAGTGGATCAGCATGTATACAGGTGGAGTGCATGTCTGTAAGTATTCCATATAAATGCAGGGTGACAGAGCTCCATTCTCAGAACTACTGTGATGAAAATCTTGAAATCCATAAACAATTTTTTTCCCAGACTATCTAATGGGATGGGATAAAAAAAAAAAATTGACTCATATGTATACACAAAATAAATTCCAGACTTGAAATAATAAAACTATAATTCAAAGAGTTCTAGGAGAAAAAAAAAGTATATTTCAGTGACCAGATTTGCAGGTAGCACTGCATTAAGACAGTGAAATCTACTAGCTGGTTTTGCAAAACTGGAATCTCAGAAGCCTGAAATTCTACAGAAATTTGCATATTTTCAGTGCCTTATGTTACAATCTATAATGATTCAGGCAAATTTAAATACAGACAAAAAGAAGGATAATAGGGTCTGTCTGGCTTGGGATTAAATCAAAACCTGGGACCCTCCCTTCGATTTGGTTGTGATTCTCTACTCTGCATCAGACAAATAACAGTAACAGCTCCTGAGATAATGGGTGTTTCAGCAGGCAGAAAACAGCACAGAACAGCAACACAGCACAGCAAAAAAGATCCTCTTCCTTCCCCTCTCCCCCTCCTCAGTACTAATGCTTTGTGTATGACAACAGGAGACCCTTTTCAACCACTACAAGCGACCTGTGGTGATGTTCTAACAAATCTTGCTCTGATTTTCAAATCCCTGTGACCCTGTGATAACAAACAAGACCTGGGGATGAGAGAGGCTGGAGTGGATGCACCATTATTTGACTTCTGTTTCCTGTGGTTTCAGCCACGTACTGGCAGTTCCCCATCAATTTCACTGGCATTCTCTAGCCCCAGAGGATTTAGTTCTGCTAATCTCTGGATCCCATATAAGATTAGATATTTAGGCTGTGATCTCAGGCAAGGATTTGTCTCTAGAGTCATATTAGATTACTAAGCCACTGGGAAACCAAATAATTAAGGAAATGCATAATGAGGGGTAGTAGCTAGAGATGTATTCCATGCCACAAAATAAACCAGCCAAAAGACCCTGTATAAAAGGAAGAAGAATTTCCTTCAAAATGGAAAAATGGCCACTTTGTAGGCAGCATCAGCTGGAGGCAACTGGAGGCAGCTGGACACAGATTTGGGCAGCAAGGCCACCATGAGGTCAGCTGGACTGCACAGCCCAGGCAGAGCCTTGTTTTTGAGGCTCCATAGGTAGATGCTGGTAAATCCTTTACTGCCCATACTGGAAGTGGGTAAACTTTATTTACCTGCATTCACTGCCAGCTGCTGCACCAGCACTATCAGCACTACAGATGGTGAACTTGAGGAGGCAGTACCCTCCCCAGGTTTAGGTAACTCAAACATTTGGCCCTCCTTTCTCATTTCACTCCTGCACACATGCCCCAGCACAGCGAAGCAGGTTATTTATCTGGTGACCTCTAGATGCTGGAGTTTGATAGGTGATGATTTCACTGCAAAGCAGTTAATAAATAGGCTCAGTTTCTTTCTGATTCAGGTAACGACACAACTGCAGAAGGGCCTGGAAGAGCTGTGTGATAATGTATTGATTATAAACAATCCAAGAGCCATTGTCAAAAGCAGTAGGCATTGTTCTTTCCAACAATCAGATCCATACTTTAACGATCTGTTTTCCCTCATTAAACACTTGAAAGGCTTTCTTAGCAGCACTTTTTAGTACACAGATGTCCTATTTCATTTTGACACATACAACATGCTCCTGTCATTCTCTTCATTCTTTAGTGGCTTGTTTTGTTTATTGTAACATGGAGATGTTAGTTTCTGTCATATCTTCTCCTTTGTAATGCTCATTTACAAATGGAAAATCCACGTAGACCTTTGTCTCCTCTGTCTTTAGCAATCAAATGAACCAATCAAAACCTCTGAGTAGGAAAAGAAAAGTCACACCAGAAAAAAAAAATGGGGAAAATAGCAGAATTTGGTTGAAAAATATTTGGAATATTCGGTTCTGATTTTTCTTTTGAGGTTCATATGACTCTCGTCTTTGATGAAATGGTAATGACTGCAGATAACCATGGAAGCAGATGTGATGCAAGCAGATCACCTTCCTTTGCTGTATTCTCTTATGCTTATTTTCAGCAATCTCATGTGAAATGATGACAAAGAATGTGAAAACGTTGACAAAGAAGATTTCATTTTTTGCCTCATCTAGGACTAGTCATTTCACCCCCGAATGGCTTCATGACCTTTCGTAGGGACTTCAATTTTACTTACTAATACTCTGACTCTACAACAAAAAGTTATTTTCTCAGTAGAAACAGATCAGTGGGAATAAGGTTCTGGGTTCTGCCTAAGCGGATTCTGTATTAACAAAACATTCACTCCAGTAGCAGACAGGACACGTCTCTCTTTCCAACTACAGCTGTCTGGTGCTGAAATTCAGGAGTCATCATAAGCAAAAAAATCTTTTCTCCCTCAGATCAGCCCAAGTCATGTTGGGCTGCAGAAGACAGAGGGGAACACATCTCAGCCATCTGGACCAGTTGTCATTTCCACAAGAACCATGGCTGACTTCTGTAAAAAGCTGGGTTGTGAAAAGCTAAGACACCTACAGGAGCCAACACAGACAAGAGAATTTGGTTGATACAGCTGCAGGATGTTTAATATAAACTTGAGCTTCTGCCACCTAATTACCCCTTGTGTATTTCTTGTTTAATGCTCTTAGGATCAAGGGCTATTCCCCAGAGCTCCTGCTGAGATGTAGCCTCCCAAATGTTTTTGAAGTATGCACATGTTGAAACTCACTACCCACAACCTTACAGATGAAACGGGCTGAAAAAGTACTTTGTCAGCATGAGACATTATTGACTCTTGTAACATATCATGCTATTTAATGGTGAAGCAAAAAAGTATGCTAATTGGGAAATACATGTAGTGCAGTCAATGAGTTGCAATGGTCACATCACAGTAACCAAGATCATCATCTGGTCTATTATTATTAATTATTTACAATAATCTTGGCTTCTGTGTATGAATACATCATCAAGCACAGCCTTCTCTTTGCCCTGACGCTCTGTGCAGTGCACATCCTCAGATCTGGCACAGAACACAGATACAAACAGAAGGGCTGAAGGAGAGCCTGGGAGAAGCTGGCTCTGCTGCCCATTCATCACAGAGCCACATGGAAACAGCATATCAGGCTTTGTTCATGGATTCCAAGGCTTTTCCTCCCCATCTAGGAAGCATAGACACTTTGAATTACTTTCAGTCACTCCCACAGCTGTTTCAGAAGGAGATTAGACAATGTTTGTACAGATCTTTGAGAACAAAGCCCTGCATATGCATTAAGCACTATCTTTATTAGTTTCATGGGCAGGTCTGCAGTAGAAAAACTACAGTAATTTTATTGTGCATTCCCCCATGTTAACTCCTCGCTCCTGTTTTTTCCTCGCTGTAACAGAGCTGCTCTCACTGCCCTTGTATTCGCTGACTTCCCTCAAATAGCTGAACAAACAGAGTGGCAGTGTTTGCCAGTCCTGAACCCCTCGGGTTTACAACCTACAAGTGGGCTGGCAGCAGCGCCTTGAAACGACTCGCTTGCCACAAGCACCCCAAGAGAACAGATCAGGTCAGAAGAAAGGAAAACTGAAAACCAACATCCGCTGGAGCTCTTTTTTTTATTTCAAAAGTGTTTGAGCGAATGAGTGGAAGGAAGAAGTCTAAAGCTCCCAAACTACACTTTAAAGTATTTTACTTAAGTGTCAAGGACCAAAGCCCAAATGTCAGCTCTTCAGGGCTTTTTTAATGAATCACTGCAAATAGAGCCTGAGACAAGAAGGGGAAGACAGTATAAAGATGTTAGGCAAATTCTCATGAGGTTGCCCTGCTTTTCTCTCTTTTCAATATTTATAGGCATAACAGAGCATGCTTTTAAAACAGTTCTGATTTAGTGCACTATTTGCAGTACTGTTCTGCTTATTATTATAATTAACCAGAAACCCGTTCTGTTAGAATTTGCCTCAACTCTCCCATGTTAGGAGTAAACTACACGGATATTTCCTAATACCTTGATGCACAACTGGAAAGTGCTCTACCTGATGAGCTTTCCAATGCCTTTTGTGTTAAATAACTATTTCTGGATTCATTTTACCCTCATACACACCAAACACTGGAACACTCACCCCTGCTGCCATTCTGATGTTAAGCAGTACTCCCCGCAGGAAACACGCCCATTCAAACCAACATAAAATCATCACTGCTGCTGGGATTCAGCTTTTTTGGGTCACAGAGGATGGAAAACTATGCCAGGAATGAAGTCCTGCTAACAATGGAGAATTCAAGACTCTTACCCCAGGGATCATGAACAGCTCTTCAGGTCTTCCAAAGAGCTCCTGCTGCCTAAAATACCAAGGACAAGGACTCTCAGCTCTGTGTCCAGGACAGAGCCATCAGTTCAGATGGGAACAGGGTTCAGTGTTGCCAGCTCCTACTCTCATCACTCTGTGGTGCCACGGTTACTCAAACTGACCTTACCACACAGGAGCAGGAGTTGCTCTCCAGAGCCCATCCTCAAACACTTCCAGAGGGCAAGGCCAGCTTCAGTGCTCCCCCCCACATGACAGAAAACATGCATAAAGTTTTATACATTTAAAAAGTTAGCTTTTGTCGTGTCACTATTTAGAGAGGAAACTGAGAGTGAGAAGGAGAGGGAGAAAGGAAACACGACACTTGAGAAATGAGGATTTCAATGTCAAATTGTAGAAGGTTTGTATAAAAGGACAAAAACCCATAAAATCAAAACATGATAAATTATCAAAAAAGCTAATCAAATTCCAGGCAGTGGGCTAGAGCTGACTTGTAACAAGCTACAAAGGCTTCTTCTATTCAGTGAAAAAAGAAAATCTCTGTTACTATTTCACTTTGTATCTGACTTATTTTGGCACATGTTGCTGGAAACTCAAACAGAACTCTGTAACCTAGATAGTAAATAATCTCCAGCCTTTTCCTCAGGTCATGCAAATAATCTGTGTGCAACAGAAGTCAAAGGTACTTTTGTGAGAAGAGCACTTGAAAAGATTTATTTAAACTGCACTTCCAGTTTCACATTCCTTTAAATTCTTCAAATTCAGTATTCTTTCAGTAATATCAGTTAGAGTTTCACTGCTCCTTGTGATGTTATGCAGCATTATTAGCATTTAGAGAGAAAGAGGAAATTCTGTAATATTCATTACTGGTCAATTATCAGTTACATCATGTGTTCATTTTAAAAGATCCATCTGTACAGTATCTATAGGCACAAAAGCAACACTGAAAGCAGTTGTAATAGGCACCCTCCTCTCCTACCCATCTTCCTGATGACTTCCTGAGGGAGACAGCAATAACTTTGCTGTAGCATCACCTTCAGCTATTCAAGTGTCGGACTGAGTTCACACTAGAGGAATTTCCTTCAAGCTTTTCTACCTCATTTGCCAGCAGTTACCCTGAGTATAGGCACCCAGTTCAGTGCTGATTCTCTCCTTGAAGACCTCTAACACTGCACAAGACAAATGCCTGGCTGTAGCCTCTGGGACAGGGCTCTGCTCTCTGACTGTACAGCAGATCCTGACTAGGGCATTTCAATGCTGCCTGGATATGCCAATCCTGGTGATACTTTTGATACTGAAAAGTCAGTAGAACTGAAGTTCTTTTGATAAAACTGCTTGTAGATAAATTGTTAAGTATATTTTCATAACTTTAAATTACCCTGAATCTGCTAATCCCTGTCTGTGCTGAGAAGACTGTGTTGTGGTGAGCACCAAAGCCAGCAAGTTCATACACCGACCACAGGAGTTAGGGTAGGCAGTGGTTATGCAGTGTGTGAGAAGCTGTTCTGGCCACACTTCCCCACCTCTTCAGCTCCAGACCAGCCTATTTGGGTAGTCCCTGGGACAAGCTCTGCCAGGGACTGGAAGCAGAGGAGACGGAGCCTGAAGTCCCTTGGAAGCAGAGGCTCTGCACACACAGACTGTGCAGTGCAGAGCCTCAAAAGAGAAGCACAAAGGAAGCAGGGCTGCAGCTCTAAGCTGCTTCAGCAACCCACTGATACTGGACAATCAAAGAGAAGAAAATTGTACCAACTAATGCACAGGAGCATGGTCTTCTCCACACTAGAACCCTAAGGAGGGGCTGCACTACTCAGGACACAATTCTTGCTCTATCATTACTAAACAGGATCTAGCTGGGAATGACTGCAGAAGAATCTGTGGCTGAATTTCTGGCTCTCAGTTGGAGCTGCACCAGCACAGACACAGAGCTTTCATTCCCTCACTTGGACTTTTCCAGACTATCTCATCCCAGCAAAATTAAATTGCATAGAAAACAAAAGCCAGTAAAAACATTAAACACAGTAATTAGTCAATAGAACCAAGGGTAGGAAACCATTTATTATGAGAATTAAGGGAATGATTCACACTGAATAATTTATCTAGCAAATTTAGTTTTGGGTTTTGTTTTTTTCCCTGCTGGGAGAGAATTCAGTAACAGTTTTGCTCACTGCCTTAACACTGGTTTGGTCCCCAGGAGTCAGCAGTTTAAACTAGCTGTGCCTCAGCAAGAAGCCCATCTTATACAATGGGACAGATGAAACTAAAATAAAGGTTCTTATGCACCTGAATTTAACCATTTACATTTATTTTGTAACATCTGCTTAGAACAGGTATTATTAAGGCCACCTTACGCACAACATACCAGTACTCCTCCCTTCCCCTCTCTCATTCAGAAAATGACTGCGAAGCTCAGCAACCTTCATGCCAGATGAAAGACTGGAACCAAAGAAGAGTCATTATGATCTGCAATATTGAACACAAGGCACAAATAACTCCCACATAACAACACTATAGATTCCAACCCTTCCTTCATATTTCACTGCTCAAATGACAAATAAATGAACCTATCAGAGCTCCTCAGATGTATCATAAAGTGGAAATATTGCAGATAGAATAAATAAAACATTTTTATTGTACTTAATAGCACCAGAGTGGATAGAGTTACATTTTAATAAAAGTCTCTATTATTTGAATCAGTGTTGGACTCACTGTGACTAGTCCCACCTTTCTTTTGTGCAGATAGAGCAGTTTGATCTCCTATCCCCCATCTGAGGAGGCTGCAGCAGCTCTGCCCTACACTCATCTTGAAGAGGGCCAATGACAAGACAAAATCTTCTGCAGCACACAGAGGGCATCCCAAGCTATGGGGCCTGAACTGTATACACCCCATGTGCAGGGCACTTCATGGTTTGCATCCCAGCAGAGCCTGAAGCATGAGCCCCATGGCCAGAGCTGAGAACTGCCACCATTGCTGCTCCTGAGAGTAGAACCTGGCCTTCCCCACTACTGAGAGTGGCACGTGGTACCAGGGCTGTGTGACCAGCCACAGAGTACCCACAGAATTTACCCAACTAAACACGGTTGTCCTAGGAGATGAGATTGCAGAGAAAGGCAGAAAAGGATGAAGATTCCCTTTACAGGTACTGACAACTCCCTTGCAGTTATACACAAAAAAATTCCTTACATACACAAATTTTGTAATAATCTCTGCTGCTCTTTAGTAAGCACTGCCTTTTGACTGGCATATCTGAAAGGCACATCAGCTTTCATATATGCTAAGCAGTCTTTATCCTGATTAGTCCTTTTTTTTCTTTTTCTATTCATAGATCAGATAACATTGAAAATACCTGCACACAAACTGAAAAGACATTTGAAGGTTTAGCCCTGCTTGTCCTCCTCCAGAGGTGATGAACTGTAATACAGCATTTCATTAAGAAGCTCAATATATGTCCCACATCAACAAAATGTTTCTGAAGTAGTAGAAACATATACATTTTATATATTCTTACTTCGTCTCCACAGAAATTTACTTCAGGTCAAAGCATTCTTGCTCTGAAGTCCTTGAACCCGGGTATGTAATTTGCAACAGTGTCTGTGTGTCAGTGCTCCAATGCCACAGGGCACAGAAGTATGGCTTGGCCAGGAAAATTCAGCAAAATAAATTACTCCCCAAAAATGCTTACAAAGGTAAGCACAGAGCAGCAGACACCGGAGTCTCCAGCAGCAGGTCAGGCTAGAGGCCCCTCTACACACATGAGGCTTGATGAGCTTGAAATAACAGATAAAGACAGTAATTCTGCAGCTGATGCTTGTGGTTTCCAAAGTTTTTTCTTTCAAACTAGAGGGACTTCTTTTTGATTCCTAGGAAAGGCATGGCTAAAATGCAACAAAACACAGCTGCACATGAGTGCAGCACACAGACCTGTGGGAAAGAATGTCATTTTCTACTTAGAAAAAAAGTTTGAGATAAAAAGATTGCTTTAGCTTTGGGAACATCTTTTACCTTCTGAAATGGCACATGTTGACTTTGGACCTTTCTCTAGTGTGAATATTGTTAAAGGCAGAGCAGAATTGTTGTCAGACCTTGTATCCATCATGAGATATGTCAAAGAAGAATTACACCAGACACCCTCTAACTTTGCCTGAGCTTGTAAGATCCGCTTGGAAAATGCTGGGAGAAGAATAAAAGGGAAAGAGAGCTGTAGACAGACCCTCTTTTCAAAGAAACCAGTCACTGTAGATTCAGTGGGAGCACAAGGATCACTGTTTGGAGGGCAGAGAAAGGGTAACCACTGCTGAAGAGGGAGAGATTTGCACTGCACTAGTTCAGTTAGGACAGCAGCCTGAGACCACAGGCAGCCAGGCTGTGAGGTGCTGAGCACTACGTCCACACACATGTCCAGCAGGCTGCTTCTAATTGCAGTGTGCCCAGTGCTCCTGGTCAGCTGGATAAATCAGATGCAAAAAGTGTCCCTTTGATTCACTCATCTACTGCCATGGTTCACAGCAGAGGAACATCAAGGCTTTTACTACAGTTGTAGAACATTTTTAGCTGAGATGATTAACTTAAAACAGGCATGTAGAGCATGATGCTTCTGTGGAGACAAAGCAAAATAGTGAGGTGATATCATTGGAGCCTTCTCTGCTGCCTTCTCTTTTTGCTAAAACGACAGAGCCTTGTTCTCACTTGGGTTCCAGCTGGAAGATTGCTCACACATACAGGTTATCCCACAGTTAAATAAAGCAAGCACGGTTCCCATCATAAAAATGACACTGATACTTGGAACAAGAAAGCAAATTGTTTAATTTCTACTGCTTGCTTTTAAAGCATTGAATGATTAATAAAAATCCTTTAGAGTCACCACAAGAGAATGATACTCATGAGACCTGTTGGTTTTTTCCCTTCTGGAGGACAGGATTCCTTTTAGGGTCTTTTTCTGAAGAGAGAAGTTTGTTATTCCCTTTGTGCCTCTAATTCTCGTAAAACATAAATCAACCCATGGTACAACCCTCAACACCATTAACATTAGATAGAAAAACAAAAAATGCTGATGCTTTAAGGCAGTTCTTCAGCATGTTAATCATGGGTGTTGCCCCCACTGACTCCTAGAGACAAACATAGATTTCAGAGTTTATCAGTGCCCTGAGAGTTAGATTTGTGCTCATGCTCACAGCAGCATAATCACTGCCCTGCATTTTAGCTGCCTGCGAAGCCATAGGCACTTTTTGCTCTTCCATCTCGCTTTTTTGTCACGGCTGTTTTTCTGGTTTGGGCTTTGTAGTCGCGCCGTGTTTGCTGATCACACACCAGCTTGCTGTCTGGGAGGGCATTGTTTGATTTAAGCATCTGTTGCTATTCAGAAGGGGCCGAGGAGCGACACATGGCTGACAGGGCTCCTCCTCCAGGTAGGGCTCCGCAGGAGCCCGGCGTGCATGAGCCAGATAAGGGCCAGCACAGGAGGCAGCCGCTGTCCCCAGCCCCGACGGGCGCAGGCAGGGAGGAGGGGGCGTGAGGAACCCGGGCTGCGGGGTCTCATCCTGGCCTCGCCAGCGGGATGCTGCAGACAACGGATTCCTTCCACCAGATTAAACTTGCAAATTTCCTACCTTGCCCGCCTGGCATTGTAATTCAAACTCTGCGCCACGGAAAGTTAATGATTTACCGCTCCCCACAACCCACACAAACTGACACCAGAGATTTGTGAGTAATTAATTGATAGCGCATTACAATCTGAGATAAGTAATAAGCACTTTTGCTCACAGAGCTGGCAGCACACGTTGCAAAGCTTCCTGATTTGGCCCAATCAGTGAAATATGCACCGAACTGCATCTTTAATAGCGTTATTCACCATCTAATTATCATTATTTGCATTTTTGATAGGTTAAATGCAGTGAATAGGATCAGACACACAGGAAACACTCAGCACTGGGGATACAGAAACAGTAAAAGAGAGATCTCCCTTTTGGAATGTGACATTGCCAAATAGAACAGGTCCAAAATTTGACCTAAAATGCAATGCTGAAGACAATAAAACCAGAAAACAAAGCAATAAACCAGGGAACGTAATGCAGTGGGATGTTATCATAGCTCTGGGTTGAACCCAGAGATACAGATGCAAAAATGAAAAGCAAGCAAGCAAGCAAATGTAGCACCAGCTCAGATCCTAACATGCCACCCCCACCAGCAGCATCAGCTCAAGGAGCTCCCACCTACACTTGCCTGGTACAAACATTGCTCTTCGGTCCCTGTGCAGCTCTCCTGTAAAACTTCAGCAACAAGTACTACAAAGTCCATATCATAAAACTCAAGCTGTTCTGAACTATCAGAGCAGTTAGAAAATTATAAAATATGCAGCTTGGGAATCCCCTCTCTAGGCCTGAAGGCTTGGCTGAGAAGCAGAGGAACAATAAAGAGCTAGGAAGAGGGTGTCAAAGGTGTTCCAGCCATTGAACGTATCTTACATAAAGCATTTTAAAGAAAACACAAAAAGCCCATGGAGCATGGACCAGTGTGCCCCCTGCCAAAAAGAAAATCCCAAATTACTAGGGCACAGAGCAATTGCCACCCTTTGCCTAGTCCTGTGCTTTACACAGTGTATCCTGCACACTTTAATTGAGGGCGCTCCATCCAAGGCTGCACAGAAGGTGCTTCCTGGGCTCCTGGCTCCCCACAATGCACACCAGACCTGCTTAAATGCACTTCAGCTCCCTCACTGCACTCACCCTGGTCCATAGCACCCTGGATTCCCTCTGAAGGAAAGCAGGGCATGTGAAGGGATGGATTTCATCCCCATGTATGACTGAGAGGATGCCTGTGAGGCACAGCACAGAGCCATCCACAGGCACAGCCCTGTTGCCCTGGGCTGGCCCAGGAAAACACACAAACCCCTGAAACATGAGGTTCTGACTTTCCCTACCAAAAAAGAGAGGAACATTCATCTTCCTCCTCCTAGATTTCTAAGCACTGGGCTGTTGTGCAAAAGGTCCATTGCACCAACATGACTCTTTGAGAGAATCAAGGAGTTAGCCCGAGCAGTTTCTGTTAAAAAAGGCTACGGCAATTTCCTTCAGGGGCCATAAATCCCAAGTAGAGAGAGGCACCTCCTGGCAGCACTGAGAAAAGCACCTGTGTGTCCTGCTTCTCAAGAGCCCGATGCACCCTCTGCCCTCTTCCGTGTACTTATTTGGGGTTAGCAATCACTCTGACTCCCTGAAATCCACCCCAACATACCCAGACTCTGCCCCTCACTTCCCAGGACCTGACTGACTCAGAGCTGTCAAGTCCATCACTAGCCCCGGCTGCCTCATAGTCAGTGGCTGCCATCCTGATGGGTCTAAAATTCAACCCCTGTGGCTCAGTTTTCAAGCAGAAAATAGGAGTGTTCCCACTGCCACCTCTGAGCGCCTTTGTGGCACATATGTGTGCCCAAAGACTACTCCCCATACAGATATAGGACTCATGATACCTCTGCAGACACCAAGGGTAGCTGACAAAACATCTTCATAAAACACAGACAGACTTCTGCTCCAAACCTGCAGAAAGCCAGGCAAATGGGCTATTTCATCACAGGCTGGAACAGTTATGGGAAGCACAGGTTACCCCAAGAGAACTCAGGCAGGTACGTGCTGCGACACTGTATGGAGAGGACACACAAGCACCTTTCACCCAACACTGAGACAAACAAGCAAGTCCACAGGGCTGACCCCAGTGCACTGGAACAAATCACCTTTCTGATCATCTCCCTTTAAAAGTTTACTAAATCAAGCAGGATTGATAGGACAGGGCCACAATACCTGCAAACAGACTGCTTCTCATTTCTAGCTAGAGTCACAGCAATCTTCATGATGCTAATGCATCAATTATGCTGTTTCATACTAATTTGTTTTGCAGGAATTCTGCACCAACCTCTGTGTGAAAATTGAGAAAAATAAATGCCTTTAAATATCTTCTCACCACAGATTCTGCTTTGGTGGTCAAATCTGCTGAGGAGTTGTGAAGGGAACTCTAGAAACCAGGGGTAAATACTACAGCAGTGCAAATTCATCCAGGGTACAGCCTCAAGTTTCCTTCAGCTCCAGCCAGTGACAAAGCCAATAATTCCACCAGCCCTGGTAACATCAAACCAAGTATTCCAATGCATAATCAGGTTCAAGAGCTTTCCTGTAGATCTGGAGGCCAGGAAGCTGGACTACCCCTGACAGTCAGGGAAGAAGGTATCATTACACCAGAGTGCAGACTTTACCAGTTATCATTAAAGAACATGTATTCAACTAATTTTGTATTTTTACCTACAAAGCCAGTAAGAAAAAGAAATTCAAAACCTAAACCAAAATACTTAATTTATTCCACTCTGTTTAAAACACATAATCAGCTGGTCAATTCTCTTTCCGTCTTCACACCAAATTCCATCCCGTTCCTCCCAATAGCAGATATCAGGAAAAACCCCAGAGAGACCCTTCAGTACCGTACCAGGCCCTGAAACAAATCACCACAAAAGAACAGCTCCAGTTCACAGAATTAGCCACACATCTGCTGATGGCAGCATCTCATGGTGATGGACATCCATGTTGTGCCAAGGTTTGGGCACTTAGACAAAATAAAAATACCAATAAAAAAATCCACAAGATTTTGCTGCCTTTGACCTTCAAGACCCCCTTTGATTTAGATATTCTCTCTGACAGCTAATGATGATGTGACTTTATAAGTCTGAGGTTGTCCATGCACCCAAATGTTCCCTGTTCTGCACTGTACTGGTGTGTAGTGAAGCACTGTCCCTGCCAGAGGGATACAGCTGCTGTCCTTTGGCCTCTTGACAACACACTGGGTTCATGGAATTAGTGTGCCAGCCTCTGAAGCAGGAAAACCCAAGCTCTATGAACTCTGTCATGGTTTTCAGCATGTTAATTATTTCACTTTCAGGGATAATTATGCACACATTGCAGTGTGCTTCTGTGCCAGAGCAGGCACTATCTCTCACACAAAAATGCTCATTGTGGCCAAGCTAGTAGACTCTCTCCTTATCTTCTGAAAGGAAATTTATTTTCCTCCAGTGTGGATGTTCCTCTTGCCTTCCATGAAATCCCTGATGGAAGAAAAGCCAAAGGGGAAAAGGAAGAAACATCCTCATTCTATTTTTTTTTGTTATACAAGAAGCCAGTTCTCCAGGATTACAGACTAGCACTCAGTTCTGTAATGAATTATTTATCCTAGGAAAACAAAAATGTTTTATTTAAGATGACAGAGAGCCTGTAAATTTGCTTCTTATATATGCATTGACTAATTAGATTAATTAAGCATGCATACACTTCTGAACAATCAGGCAGGTGGCAAATCATATTTAAGAGAACTTATAATATTCCTTCTCTCATCCTTACACTTGATAAATGACATCTATTCCATCAAGAAGCCAGGGCAGAAAATAGCCTATTATTTGCAATGTGCTATACCATTACTTTCACATTTTATTTACTTCTTTAAAGAAACTGCAAGACAAATAAACGGCTTCCAGCAGCTAATCGTCTTTCATATGAGACCCCAGAAATATAATTCAGTGTGCTGCATTAAAACAACAAAACCTAGCAAAGCTATTAACACCATGACTGAAACTGAAATCTGTGAGATAAAGGAACTCTGTAGCAAGGCTGAAAAACTGTGCTGAAGCTCTTGCAGGGAGTTCTGTGAAACTTCGCTATTTCAACCTGTGAAGATTCACACAACCTTTCATTTTCTCTTCAAGCAGCAAAACAAAAGAAGGGAATAGCGGGAGATTTCTTTCCTGGATCTACAGCTTTGCTGCTTTTGACAGCTGCGAGCACACTTGGAGCCCCCCAGGATGCTGCAGCCTGGAATGGCAGCCAGCCTAGGGAAGGGAAATTGCAGCCAAGTGCACAAGCACTGAGCTCTGGATGCAGCTCAAGCCCTCAGAGATGCGAGCCCTGCATATCCTGTGCCAGGAGGAGATGGAGATGGGCAGAGGTTGAGTGTGGCAGCTCTCAGCCAGCAGTGCTGCCCTGGAACCTGCCCACACTCAGAGATGCTCCAGGCTGCCACATGCACAAGCCAAGTGACAAAGCCCATCTCCACCTCCAGCCAGCCCCAGCCCTCACAATGTCACCACCGACAGCATGGAACCAGAGCAGCACTACCGGAGCACAGAGGTAATGGAAGCTCAGCAAGAATAGGAGCATAATCAACACTTCAACTGGTTATTTCCACAAAACCAAGGCAGGCGCCTAAAAAACCCCCAAACCAGCCAAATCTGAATGGAAAGGATTTAACAGAGTCTTTCCTCATCTTTATGAAGTTAAATGCTGAGGCTTTCACTATGAGTTAATGACTGGTTTGCACTACTCCTTTCTTTGTGCGTGCTGTCACTAATCAGGAGCAGCGAGCTACCTCAAAGCCTCATTACTAGCCAACAAAAAAAGCCAATGAATCCTCAAACAGAAGTTTTGCTGCAGTGGCATATTGCCATTTAGCTGGAGGGAGGCAGGAGAAAGCAAGTCAGCAGTGACATATTCTGTGCATCCAGCTGGGAGAAAAAGAAAACCCAAGTATAATACCGCATCTTATCGGAAGTAGTTAATCTGACATAACTTACTTAACAAAAATTACAGTCTATTAAAAAGGCATGTAAGCAATGCAGCTGAAAACAAGTCTACACGGGAATCAGCTAGCATAATTACGGCTGGCTAAAAAATAGCAAAGCCAGAAGAAAACTGTGCATAATTTACCAGCTGACAAATGCTAATGACAAATAGAAGAAAACAGGTCCTTGACAAAGAAGAAATAATAGCTGCTCACTTTGGAGTTTCACTCCAGAACTCAAATATTTTTATCAGGGGAAAAAAATTTAAAACAACAAAAAAAAGACCATCTTGCATCTTTGTGAAACAAACAGATAAGCACAAGATAAGGTCTCCAGGGGAGGGGTTCAAACTGGCTTTGGTCTAGTGCTGGTTACAAGCAGGTTGCACATGAAGAAAATACATTTGTGTCTACAATCTTGTAAGATTATTATTTTTCTCTTCCTCCTAACAAGGTAATCACATATTTTGCGTAACACTGAGCATATGAGCAGCCCTTCTGGAGCCACACTTTAAATTCAGGACACACTGAGCTACTTTGCTGAGCTGGAGCCAGGGGAAAGGCACAGGGCTTGTTCTGTATGTTTTCTGCAGACAGATGAGAGAGCTATGAGGATATAAGCACCACATACTGCTACCCACAAATATCTCTCGTTACAGTGTAGAAAAGGAGCCATTGTCATTTCCAGGTGTTACATTTTTGTTGCTTAGTTTTAGGATAATTTCATATATTGGAATCATAACAATGATTCACAGAGCAGCCTTCAGTTGAGCAGTTTTAGGATGGGCTGCATAGAGGTTGGAGGTCCCATGCTCCTTATTAAACTTTTTTTTTCCCCCCTCACATTAAATGCAGCCAACGTTATTCACCTGTAATTATGTATCTGCCATGTGAAAACTAATCCTGGATGGAGGTCCAGGCCATCCATCTGGAAAAGGAAAAACTGTCCTGCAGCAGAAGGTACTCAGGCATAAGGCACAGTACGAGAGCTGGGGTGGCATAGAAGCATCGAAGAGAACAACTGCTTTTGTGGTATTGAAAACATGCAGAGTTATCTTGGGAAGGAGACAGGCTAAAATCCAATCTCGGGCCGGGACTAAACAGCAGCTTGGTTTTTAAAGGTGTATTGGTGCCTAATAAGCAGCTAGTAGGATTTCCTGCATCATTAGGCCTCCAAATACCATGGCCTGAGGAAGCAAGCATGCCCATTCTGCTCTTGAATTGTCCATGTGCTCCACAGTCAGACTGTTACCTAGATAAGCACATGCTTGGGATAAATTCCCACTACCTTTTCATGGATGCAAATGATTTGATCATACTTTAAAAAAAAAAAAAAGGGGGGGGGGTAATTACATCATTACCAAGATGTCAGTGATCAAGATCTAATTACTAGAACCTACTTTACTATCTGAAAAAAGGAACCCAGTGTGACAAGTAATTATTTTACACACTCACATATTCACATGGTCTTTCAGGAGGCAAATTTTCCATAGCAGAAGGCAATCATTAACAATATTCAAAACTGTTACGCATAATTAGGATTTTTGGAAAGTGCCTTATTAGATACCTAAATGCACAGTTCTGTTTATAGGAGATATATTGTCAGGTAAGGGAAATCTTGATTAGGAAAGGAAGGGGCAAAAGAAATAGGACTAAAAGCAATATGAAACAAGAGAAAGTCCAGAAACAAGTAATAATCAGAAGAGTCTTTTGATATGTAATTTGTAAGACGACAGAAAACTATCAGTGAAATTTCATAACCAGAAAGGGGAAAAAATAAAATAAAAATAGCTGGAAAATTGTCCAGATTAGGTACAAAAGGCAGCAATCTGTAGGGAGAGAAAGGCAAGGGTTGTGTGCATGGCTAACACCTGACCCAGGATCAGGGTATACAGTTGTGTCTCCCCAAGCCCCTGAACTGGCAAAGCAGCTCCTATGCAGCTCCTATACAGCTGTGGGCACTCAGCCACTGGTACAGGGCTGTGATGGTGTGGCTTAAACCATTCAGTCTTATTCTTCAGAAAACCCACACCATTTCACAGTGCTGAACCAGAGGTTACAGAAAACTCTGAGGATTCCCAGGGGCACTTCAGGCATCTTTGCAGGAAAGAAATACACTGTCCAGTGTGATTTTACAGCATGATTCCCATCTACCCTGGCTGAAGAGCTGATCCTTTACTTTACCGTTTCAAGAAAACATGACATTATATTATTTAGTGTATATGCCTTATAAAAGGTATTTTGGAGGAATGAAATAACTGGTGACCACAATAAGATTTTTCTTGAAAAAATGCTCCTCCTGCATTGATTTGCTGAGCAAAGAATGGGAGGAAGAGGCCCTAGATAGCACCTTCAAAATCTTTACCAAATACTGTAAAATGTTTTTTGGACAACTCTGATAAACACAAGGAACAGAATACAAACATTACAAATATATGTTAGCACAGAACATGGAACAGCATGCATGTAATAACCTTGGCAATTTTTGCTTCATGAACTCTAGTTTTCAAATGTTGTTTCTCTGCTCCCCCAACTCTGGCATGAGCACTGCACATTTCATGTCTGAGGCTTTTTTTAATTCCTCCCCCACTCCCCTTTAGAGGTCAGTCTCAAGTAATAGCTTCTGCATTTTAGCTGTCAGCAGTATTTCCTCTTCTCCTGCTGCTCAGGTCAATCATCTTTTCCCACTGAGGTTGGAAAACCTGCCTGCTCCTTTGCTTTCTAATTATAATCTCCAATTCATCTTCCTTCACTTTCATTCAATTCTTGAACCCCATTTGTCTTTTTCTTTCTCTCTCTGCACTAAAATATGCTTTTTCCCTTCTCTCAGGATTTTTTTACAGTTAACCAGTAATACATAACTAGTAACTAGCATTTAGTTCCATTCACTAGATACCTGTCCCTTCCTAAGTGTCACCGTGCAGTTTAAGCATACACAGCTGAACATTTATTATGTGGAAAGAGCTGCTAAACATTTCAGCCTGTAGCAGAGGACCACATGTGTTGTGCCTTCCAAGTCCCAATCCTTCTTTTTTAGCCTCCTACAGCAACCGGCTCCAAAGACCCCACTCATCCCCCATGCTGAGTGGCCAGAGGAGAGCCTGCCATTCCTGTCAGGAATGCTGCCTGCTTCCACGGAGGAGCTGCCAAAAAAACAGACCAAGAAGCCACCAGAGAAACCACATGATGATGCACACAGCATATCCTGGGTCCTACAAACCCAGTAAACATCCCACCTTTTGATCCCTGACAGTGGTATAAGCAGTCTTGCAAGTGGGGTTGAAAAAGAAAGATTCAAGAAACTTCAATATACTGCAACCATCAGATTTAGTAGCCTGATTTTTTAATAACTTTGTCATTATAGATATGTATTAAAGCTTTCCTGGGTATATACATTTCCATCTCATGAAGCAAAATTAGCCTTGGGAATTGCCAATAGACAAATAATTCTTTTTAATCCTTGTCTTTTCAACTTCTCATTAGTTTTTATAAGTAGCTCAACCAAAACACTGGTGTTATTTAAGAGAATTTAATCTCTGAGTCGTTCTGAAAGACATGTTACATTTACTTGACTTCATGAATCGCATTCAGAGCTTTCCAATGTTACCAGCAGGCTGGCCAGAGAACATTTACTAGAAAGACCCTGTCAGAAACAGTAACCCCACCCACCCCTCTGGCTGTCTGGTCAGGATGAGTGCCAGCTTTCCTCAGACTGTCACAAACAGCTTCAAAACTCTTCAGCAGTCAGTTTTCCAGCAGCTAGGTCAATTCAGACAGTATGTGAAGGAGCTCTATTCTCTATTTTTAACACGTTGCTTGAAAGCTCGGTGAGAAGGAAGGTGGCTCTCGGGATCATAGATCCCGCTGGGGCACTCCTCAGGACACACAGCAGAAACTTCCATCGCTTCCTTTTACAAACCTCCAGTACCCACCTCAGGGCACCTTCCCCAGAGCACTGGTGAGGAACAGCCTCCTTACTCCATGGTTCTGCTCCTCTTCCTGGCCAGCCTGAACGACCTGGCCCCTCCAGCCTGGGAGGAAAGGCCGGTGCCAGCACTTGCCTGAGAGGACAGTCGAGATGCACTGAGTCTCTATTCAGAGCCCTCTTGCTGGAGCCAGCTGTACCAAGGCAGAATCCACTTCTCAGTCTGTTAGGGCCATTTTTCCCCCTCCTGACAATTAAAGCTAATATAAAGACTTTTATTAGACCTTTGGAGCCAACAAGTCCAGCGATCTCAGTGTTCTGACAAATACAAGATGCATTAGTGTGCCTATATGGATTGAAAGCAAAAAGGTCTCGTGACTATCAAGAATCAGGAAACATGGCCATAAGGGTTTCTTTAACCCTTTTTATTAAAGCCCACATTTTTTCCATGCTGCATTTTTCCTGTAAAGAAGCAGAATACTGCCACAAAATGTGGCCATAAAACAGAAAATAGTGAAAACAAATGGCATTTCTTGTGGGTTCCCCTTCTGGGCTACAGTTTTGCACAAAGTCAAGTTCTCATTAACACTCCAAAGGACTGACAGTAACACTAGCTCACACAGAGAGAGGAGAAAGCAGAACTCGTTCTATCAGTAGTACTCATGAAATATTGAGTAACTAGACCCACAACGAACAGGGAGTAGAAACTTGCAATAAGAACAACATTCCTTGGGTAAGGCCTGAGACAAAAATAAAAGTTCAGGGTACCAAAGATCAGAAACTCCAGAGAAAGTCATGGAACACACATTTAAGTGAAAACCGGTGCACTGTATGGGGACACTGAAATAAAACATCACAGTAAGATAATGATCCTCGTCTCAGTCAAACCAGCAGAATCACAGAATGGTTTGGGTGGGAAAGTCACCCTGTTCCAAGCCCTCTGCCATGGGCAGGGACAACTCTCCCTAGACCAGGTTGCTCTGAGCTCCATCCAGCCTGGCCTGTATTATCATTCCTGATCATTTCAGTGGGAATATATTTCCACCCAAATTCTAAGTGTGCCACATGCTACAAAGGAATATACATGGAAATCTAGAGTCTATTTTTGTCTGCCATCATTAAATAGCATCTTAATTAATCAAAAACTTGTGGCAGCTCACTCATCACAGAACAGAAAAATAAATATCAAAATACATGATAAACTGGTCATCACAAGTCACAGAAAAGAAGCAAGGAACAAGTTCCAAGTCAGTATCCAGAAGATCTGCTCACATAGCAAAGGAAACGGAGAAAACCACATCAAATCTCTGTTGAGTTTTTCTAGTAGGTTAATTCTGAATTATAATAGAGTTTCCAAATTAGGCTGTGCAGGCAGGTGTAATCATTACAAAGACTGATAGACTGTACAGCACCAGTGTTCAAACCTTAATTTAAATCTCTGGTAGAATTCATATTAAGAAACATATCAGCTGGTTTCTGTTAGACTGCTGTGAACTTTCCATTATATTAAGTAGTCTATAAAATATTTTCCAGTAGACTGTTGGCTGTCCTAATTATACAGTGGCTATATAATCTATATCATTTGTAGTTCATTCTCTCCTTGGCAAATTTCCAGCAGTAAAATAGTAAACCCGTTGTGTGGTTTTTAAGTCAATAAGTAGTTCAAAAATAAAGTAAATTTCTTTTTAGAGATCTCTCTTTTATTTGTTTTTCTTTAAAAGGAAGCTTTTTAGTCTGATAGAGATCAAATAAGGATCAAAATTGACAGTTTTAATACTACCAAATCTAGAAGAGAAGGCTGACAGAGATTATAAAATACGAGTCTGAGGGCTTGTGCTTAAAACTGGAATTGTTTAGGTTCAAAGGACAGTGAATTCATTAAAGAAGCTACTAATAAAAATCGTTGTGGCCTTTTATTTAGTTTTCATTATAAAAATTATTTGACATTAGCATTACAAGCTCTGCCCTCCCTAAGGGAACAGTCATTTCTCTGTACACAGTGTATGCTCTCTGGAATACAAAAAGGTTACTGCAAGGTAATCAATCATTCCCACCACCCAACAGTCTTGTAAACAGCCAGCCAAACTGTTCACTCCAGGTTGCCTTGCAGCTGCTTTTTGATTTGTGCAGGGCATAAATACATATGCATAATCAATATTGTAATTTAATTCCCACCCTCTAATGCTACTGTAATTCCTGGCAGATCAATTCTTAAAGGACTGCACCTGGAAAGAGTACGAGACAATAACGACAGCTCAGTACTTTTTAGGGCCATCAGGAAAACACTCTCAATCACAACAGGCTGCTCGTGCCACAGTGATGACTGGTTAGTGGCTCCATTACAGCTGCCAGGTGCTTACAGTTAGTTTAATTCCACATAAATCCTAGGGCTGATCAGAGTAAAATTTCAACAGTGATAGTATTAGTAACAGTAGGGAAACAGGAAACATCCCCCTGTCCCAAGCCATGTGACTGCCATCAACCTTGCTGCTGCTGCAGCCCTGAGCCCTGGTAATGTTGATGGCTGTGAAGGAGGAAAGGGAGGAGGAGGAAGGAGAGGGAGGAAGAAGAGGAAGGAAGATAGATTGGTTCCAGGTGCTCCACGCCAGATGCAAAACTTGCAGAAGTGTCAGTTCACCCTGATTTTCAGGCAGTTTCTCAGTCAGTTCATGGGCCCAGCTCCACTTGACTTCAGCAGGGATGTGTCAGGACATGCCTCTCTGAAATGTCAGACTGCCTGCCAGGGTCAGGGTGTGCAGAAGGGAGCACAATTTGCTATCACGCTATCCATGCAAAGACAGAACAGCCTGCTCCTGCCAGCAATGGGTTTGTGAACACAAATGTATACACAGAACACACAAACAGAATTACTTGAGAACAAAAATATTTGTGATACTATTCTGGGGTGTCAGAGTAAACAGTAAAGTTGAGAAACATTTGTTCTTCATGGAGGCAGTTGTTTTTGTTTAAGAAAAAGCTTATTTTAAAATCCCAGGAGGAAAACTCCTCAAAGGCTTTTCAATCCTAGATTTCAACATACCTGATAAAAAGAAAAACCACCATTCCTCCTTTTACAAGCAAGTCAAGAGGTATAATGGACTTATCAAGGGTCAACATAGAAATGGAGAAGAGCTGGGAATAGAACCCATTTCCCAAGCCTAGCAAAATGGTTTTCCAAACCATAGAACTCTCAGAATTAGAATGAATATACCTGTATATATAACACACATAGAATACTGTTAGGCCCGTGTAAGGCTATCATAATTCCATGCCTTGTCTTTTAGAGTCTATTCATAAGTGGTAACATTTAAGGGCCAACCTCAGCAAGTGAAACACATGTGCTGAACCTAGTAATTTCTGACAGTTTTAGTAACTGCATTCTGATTTCACAGGGTGTGAACAATTTAAAAGAACTGGGGATTCTCTTCATGTTACATTAATTATTTACTACAGTCCTGCCACAGACTCAGTGCTTGAAGAGAAACTCCAACCTCTTTAGGTCACTGTCCTTAAATTACTTTCCCAAAAAGAAAAAAAACAACAGAAAACCCACAAAAATGCTAGACTATTTATGTAAGTTTATTTCACTAAAAGTCCCATTAAAGTCAAAGGGGCCATTGTGAAAATGCTGCAAGTTTTCCAAAGGGATGCACAGATCGCTGGACTCAATGCAGCTTGGGGATGCACCCGCAGCTCTAGGCATTAATAGGATAATAAAGCCCCCAGTTACTGAAGATATACAATATACTGGTGCAGGTGAAAGCATGCACTGGTTTAAGCTTCACAAACAGAATTTCCTCTCTCTCTCTCTCTCCCTCCTTCCCACATGGAGCTCACCTTTCTCATTCAACTCACAAACTTCCTCAGCTAAAGAAATCAAAGAACAGCACCACCACAGGTAATCTCCACTGGGATATTTAGAAAAGCAACTTGTGAATCAGAGAAATTTGTGTGTGTACTCCCTGTTCCTGTTTGTACAGCTACCCCCTCCCACACACAGAGATAGGAAGATGACTGTCCAAAGAAGCAGGAGTGAAGCAGGCCAGCTCTGCATCCCTGTGCTTAACAGCTCCTGCATTGCACTGGAAGTGACACAGTAAAGGTTACAGGTGGCTGGCTCCCAGCTTTGGTCCATGTTGAATGGGTTAGAACCATCTCGGCTGGAAAACCCAGCTTCTCTCTCCTGTCTTCCAGGAGGTTCCTTCTCATAAAGTGTCTCAGATGATTCACGATGCTTACGGGGTCATTACTAACAGACCTTCTCACTGGTCAAAATTAGGCTTGTACAAAACCCACAGAATACCTCGTGTGGGTAAACATGTTAAAAATCTTATTATCTCCATAGTTTTTGTCAGTTGGCTGTAAGGAAACCATCCCTAGAGTACCACCAGGAAAGAAACAATAGGGTTCATCAAATGAAGGGCTATCACTATTTTTTTTTTCACATTCATGTTCAAACTGTACTAATTGATCAACATTCTCCAAAACAAAACTGCTCTGGAGCAAAGGATCTGTCTTCTGCCATCTGTATTTCCTAGCAGGGAGATCATGTTTCTCCCAATAAAACCAAGACTCTCTTTCAAAAGCACTAACAAAAGAGTAGATTCTTCTAAAGGCATCCAAAAGAGCAGAGGAGCAGAGTGAGCCCACCTTCCATTACAGATGAGGCAAATAAAACGCATTCCTGTCTGTACCAACATCCTAACTCTCATCTCACCTGTGGCAATTGCTCCTCAGAATAGCTCAATTCCCTTCAGAGACGTTGCTATAACACATGTCAATTTAAATGAGATCAGAAACTGTGTGACATTGAACAGCAGAACAGACTGGTGCCAACAACCACTTGGATTTATTTCTTTTTTTACATCTGGTAGTATTATTTTGCATCTTATATAATCATTAGCTGTTTACATATTCTCTATATTTTTAAAGACTGCTATATAGCTTTAAATGAAATAAAAAACATATGAAGAGGAAGCATATCTAGACTAAAAATGCCTCTGGAATTACTTTGAAAAGTCATATTTTTATCTTTTCTCTATCACAAAAAGATACTTTATTTTAAAGGGAGTGCATTCAGGTGATGAATCATGGCCTCAGCAGAGATTTTACAGTCTGTGATTGAGTCATAAAGGAGAACAAAGCAGTCAGGGTAGCTGGCAGTTGAGAGGACAGGGACACAGGCAGCAGGATGTGGGTGAAAACATACCAACACTGCACAAAGGATAAAAGAACAATTATCAAGGCCAAATAGAGGCATTCAACTCTCACAGTCCAACCCCATGAGACTGAATATAAGCTTTTCTTTTTTTTTATGTTTCATTCTAATCTGATATTGACAAAGATTTTTATATCTTCTGATGCTTCCTCTGAAAAAAAACCTAATGCTCTTTCAAACTTAATGTTTCATATTACATACCTCTCTATTTTTCAGGAAACACAGCAATTATACTTTTTCAAAAGCTTCACACAGGTTTTGTATTGTCCCAGATTTCAACTTTCCCATCACTGGAGCAAAGATCATGTATAACAGACTTTTTTCCTGTTTGTTTAATAATGTTTTAAGAATTGAAGGTCTGACGCCTTCTTTGGGGCTGGGGTAGGGTTAGGGTGTAAATTTTATATTTATGTCTCCTCAGCCCTAGGCCTTCACATCGACCAATTTATTTTTCCACTTACTTCAAGCCATCAACCTATCTCTGCCATTAGCTCTGATTTATAATGCCTAAGAACATAATCCAATCATGAATCTTCCTTGGGAATGCTGTAGTGGCATGAAAAAAGAACCCCATTTAGTACTCTTCCTAGGGTAGGAAACATGAAGTTTCCAGGGCTATCAAAAACATGAGAGGCTCTTTTGTCTGACATTCCCATTCCAACCCTCACAAAGTATCTGCTCAGCAGAGAGCAAGCACATCAGGCACTTACAGGTAGGGAGGAAAGGGATTGCCTGTCTCACAAAACTGAGACTTCAAAACACTCCCTTCTCACAACCAGATTTAGCAGAGAAGAGAAAGAGATTTAACAGGAAAGAGAAAGACCAGTTGACCAAATTAACCAAAGGCCATAATGAGGGAGGATCCAGAGCTCAGACTCACAGCCTGAACTGGGCAGAGCAGTCTCAGTTTCTACAAGAGCATCTCACTTGGGTCATTCAGAGGTCTCTGTGCAGCTAACCCCTCTTAGATTTCCAGTTCCAAATTAAGAAATCTTATTGTTTTCTGTCTCTTACTGAGACTAAATAATTTTAACAAATCCCAAATTTTTCCACCTAAACACTTCTTCTTAAAATTCCATATCTTGTTTGTTGTCAGCCCATGCTTTTGTCACATATTTCATAGGATTGGTATGGGGTGGGATATTCTATTTTTAAAACAATGTAGAGGAAGGCTGGAAAGTGTTGCCTCACTAAACCTCAAAGCTTGCAAAATGAGGATTACAAACAAAGAGAGCAGGATTTATTTATTCAGTCAATGTCACGATCTTGCTGATGTTATTCCTTACTTTTTCCTGTCTTTATCACTTGGCCACTTCTGCTGTAAATCGTCTACACAGAGTGGAGGAGGGCTGTAAAGTGATCTTAGGATTTATTACACTGCTTTTGCGGGATAAGGTTCTGTGAAGCAGAATACAGAAGATTCCTATGTAAACCTGAGCCCTCTTTGGTTATTTTGATCTTTTCAGCTAAAACTTTCTGAAGTCACATAAGTGACATAGGAGCCTAACCCCTGAGCTTTCAGTGCAACTTGTGCCTCGCTGTTCCCTTTTCAAAGGGAATTTAGAATAAAGATGTAGTCAATACTACATGAAAATATCAAATACAGTTCACTTAAATGTTGTTAGAAGAGTTCTGCAATGTAGTTTTATAGCCAGGAGTCACCATTTCAGTCTGAACTATTTGGCAATTTTATATAGGAAGTGCCCTATATTCCTGTGCAGTATCACATTATGTTCTCCTGAATACCATCTCCTGAAGATTCATCTTGGACACTGCAGTGCAATGAAGAGCAAATTAATATCCACTGATCTGCCACTTGTCATAAAAAGTCTTGCCAACAGTTCTCACACATCTCTTCTCTATTGTTTTGTCCAATCAATAAAAAGACTTATCACTGACTTTCACATGAAAATGGAGTGGAGTGAGCCCTTACCCATCTTGTAAAGCACTGCGCTCTTCTGAGAAATGTTTGGCAGGCTCTGTTTCTTACAGTAACACTTTGCTTTAATGGCACTTTAATGCTGACTTGACAATGGAAATCCCATAGAAATGTTCAAGGCATCCACATTAATACTAAATAAAAGTCACTATGAATTCAGAGATATGCCAGGACAGAAATATCTAATCTGGCAGACTCCCTGGGAGCACGAGTGGGAGATGCTTGCTAACCTTTGGAAAGGGCTGCCAGCCTGCAGAGGCAACAGTCTCCTGCACGACACAGCACTTTCCTCACCAGGGTACCCAACCCTCCTTAAGGCTCCTTCACATTCACTCTTCAAATCAAAGTTGCTCTCAGGTTGTTCCTGGGGTGAAGGGGCAGCAGACAGGCAGGCAACAGGAACCTGAGACACAAACAGCACCAGTAGTAACAGAGATGTTTTGCCAAGGATGAGCTCTGTGAAAGCTCCTGCAGAAGCTTGGAGCAGACAGAAGAGATCTTGCTGTTGCAGACTGATAGTTTATCTTAAGTGTGCAAGAGAGAAATGCAGCATAAAATTTGCTAAGATTTGGATTGAAATTCAAAACTTAATGAGTGTAAATCATTCATGGTTTGAATCCCTTACTAGAACACAGAAACCCTGAGTCAGTTCCTGGATTTATTCCCTGCTCCTGCCTGCCTCTGCTTCCTCCTCACAATGAGAGGGGAGTTAATCTTTGAGATTCCCTGGCTACTACTCCAGAGAGGGGACACATATCTTCCCCAGCTGTGTATAGAAAGAGATGCATTAACATACTGTTATGCTTACTATAGCTGGAAAAAATATAATGACCTTTTTTCAAACGCTACAAAGGCCAAGACCAGAGCCACTGACTTTGTATTTTACATTTACACACATTTTTCTTTCCCTTTCCTCCACACACACACCTGAACAAGCACAGAAAGAACCAGACAAGCAGGTGGTTCTCCAGTTCTCTATTTTTTTTCTCCCAAAGTCAAAGGCAG
This sequence comes from Aphelocoma coerulescens, assembly GCF_041296385.1. Lineage (NCBI taxonomy): Eukaryota > Metazoa > Chordata > Aves > Passeriformes > Corvidae > Aphelocoma > Aphelocoma coerulescens. The sequence goes on from NC_091023.1 coordinate 8,932,954, forward strand.
ATTTTCAAGAAGAAAGGGTGTAAGCCAGGCAAAAGTAAGGTCATGCAGCTACTGAGGGGAGTCCCATCTTTGGAACAAAAAATAGGTTGGATCCTGTCCTTCCAAAACTTGTCCTTTAAATGCTAAATATTGCTGACCCTGACACCCATATCTATACCAAATTACACTTTTAATCTTACTCATCTCCAGCTCTTTATTTAAACTGCTTTGTCTTAAGCCAAGCCTAAACAAGCCATCAGTTTTTAAGTAAGTCATGTGTAAAAATCACCAGTTGAAAGCTGAAACACTCCAGCTGCTTGGAGCATATCAGCCTCATGTTTCAGCATGACTCGATGGGTAGAGAGTAGGCTGGTGTGCAATTTCCCATCATTTTTCTGCCCCACAAACTTTCTCCACTGAGGCTGCTGGACATTTAGAGCTCAAATAAATCTGAAAAATTAATCCTTACTTTTCTTCAAATCAAATTTCTGTGTTGAGAGAGGAAATTACTCATAAAGAGTGGACACACATAGCCCTCACTGCAGTACTATTTCTGAGCATTGGCTACATGATGCTGGTAGGAAAATACTGCCAATTAAAAAAAAAATGAGCAGCTTAATTAAACGACCTTCATTTCAAATAATACAGATCAAAAATAATTACTAAAAGGGATGCTGCAATCTCTGCAATAATATTTCATATTTACTGTTGGAGAAATAATCCTTTAAAAAGGTCAAATGGGCTCCAAAGGTGCAATTGAAAAGAATAAATTCTCATGCAAGTTTAAATTCAGTTATGGGCTACAGAGCAGGTTCCAGGCAACGTCTGTTTGGCGAGACAGCTTCCCTGTTTGCAGTAACTACAGAGACAGTTTCTCCATCTACAAAAGAGATAATGGTGTTGACCTTCTTTGTGCATTCCTCTGACATCCACTGATGAAAAAGATGCCATAATAAATACACTTTCTCCTCAGACTGTAATCCTGTGAAGTTTCTGTGCAACAAAGCAAGAGTTATATCATCTTTTTCTGCCCCAGAATACAGAGACTGTCCTTGAGAACAGAGCAAGAAAAACAGAGAAGAAAATATCCTGCTAGAGAATAGAGATATTTTTTTGCTAAACCAAAACTGGCAACTAGGAACCAAGCAATAGGGTAGATGCCACCAGTGCTAAGCCACCTCCTTTTCCATGAGCAAGCCTGAAGTGAACAGCAGCTCATGATTCACAGCTCTCTCTATGTAGTTAAAAAACACTTAAATTTTAAAAATTCCAGAACCTGGGTGCTGTCTTCTGCAACCATGGCAGACCCCAGCAGGTAACACAAGAGCTGTGCCTATTATTCTACATATAGAAGAGTAGAGGTTAGAATATCATTAGCCTTCATTTCATAGTCAAAAATCAGGGCAAATATTATTAAAAACATCTCCCCAGAGCAGAGCATGCAGCCCTGGGACATATCCACTGCAGGGCAGGGCCTCAGATTTGCCTGCAGCAGCATGGGCCCAGAACTAGAAAATTCCTCATGGACATAGGACACATTGTCAGGCCTTTTATAACCTCTCTTTTTATATACATTTTAAAATATATGTAGTTCTTTGCTGAAAGGCACAAAGTGTTTTGCATCAGGGATTGCCCATTAAAGTCCTTCCTGCTTTACAGATGTCATGACTGATTCAGTTTTTCCAAGCAGCCCACAGATATGTTTTAAAGACTATCAGACCTTTACTATGATTCAAAAGTTGAAGTCACTAAGCAAGTTCAGAGCCTAAGAAATAAATCACAGGTCTCATTTAAAATATACATGAAACAGGTCTAACTTATTTGCCAACACACAGAGATGTGTCAGGTCATCTTGCTGACAGCCCGATCTTCCTGTGCCTCACTACCTGGGTGAAAAGTTGAAGCACCCAGTGGAGGGACTAAACCACTGTTCTTTTACCCCAAGAATGGGAGCAACACTGACAGCAGTGGGGCACAGCTCCCACACAGCCCTGCTGGCGTTTGCTTCAGCTGGGAACCGTAGGGATCAGCACTTCTATAGCAGAGAAATTAACCCATTCTTCATGCCTCTCCCAAGCCACAGTATCCTCTTTCTGAGGCTGCCAGGAGCACAGTCTCACAGGCCACTTTTCATTATGCTCACCTAATGCAGCTACAGTATGTGATGCATTCCCATTAGAAATGTAGGGCATTTGGATACTGCCAGCCCAGCTAAATTTACCCACTGAAAGTTGCAGTATTTATTTAATAGGAGACAATAAAACAATCCACTTTACTTTTGCTGTGTCTTATTCCAGTCTATAAGATTTCTTCCCTCAGTTTCAAATAGAGGGAGTGAAAGCTCTTAAAGAGAAAGTTTATTTGCTAAGAACACAGTTTCTATAGCTTTTCAGGACTTGAGAGAAAAAATGCAATAGCATAGAAAATGAAAAGGCAGGAGAGCTAGCATATTTGGAATAGTATTATCCCAAACTGCAGTTCTTATATTGCACAAATCCTGTCCAGCCTCAGTGGATTATTAGGCCTGAATTTGATAGTTTAATAGCAGAGAGTACAAAAACTCACACATAAAACCAGCAGTTGGGAAGTGCAGAAATTGACTTCTAGCATTAGCTACATTCTTGAGAGGGGTAATGTTAAATCTGCCAGGCAAAGGTCAAGACCACACAAAGAAAATAAATCAAGGCATCGCTATGTGGACCTGTCTAAAGGTTAAGGATCTAAAGGATATGCAGATACTCTAACATATAAACAGCTCCTGGGGGATAATTGCTTAACCAAGTCCATTTGAGCAGTTCTGAACAGATGGTTTAGTAGGTATATCAACTATTGCTGTGCTTTGTGACACTATTTATTACCTGCTGAGACTGGGAACAAGTGATACTGTAGACATGTAGCTGGTTCCCTCTCTAATCATGTGTATCCTTGCAATATCCAGTGACCCAGAAATACATTCCCAGAGGTAACATCTCCCACAGGCAGCAAGTACATAAAGCAACATCAGATAACTTCCTGGAGGAATAAAGCCTGAATAGATTAAGCACAAAACAGGTTGTTTGGCTGAATTTTCTCTTCACTGTAAATTACAGCTGTATTGTTAAATACACCTGAGATAATACTGAAGCTGCTGGAAGTATATAAAAGACTCATCAGCTTTATTCTTGGCTCTGAATGCAGGTCCTAAGGCTGTTCAGCTTGTTGGCCCAAGTTTCTTCAACCACAAATACTTTTCCACTTCGTCCAGGCATCACACGTATCAATGCTGTATGTTTTACCTGAACTTCTTCTAGTTCAGGCTGGGAATAGGCTCACACCAGTTTATTCAGGGCAAGCATAACCACGGTGGAAGTGCAACAGGAAGAAACGTAACCTCTCCCTGCTGATCCCATCAGGGGACTAGGAAGACAAAAAAAAACCACTCCTGCCTGCACAGGTGGCCAAAGCCAGGTTTATGCATCACTAACTCCCCTGTTACAACGACAGTGAGTAGTAAATTGGGTTACACTCCTGTTGCCTCCAGTGTAACAAGCAATGATGCTTGAAATAAATCAGCAATTTGAATAGGACATGTAGTAGCTGTGCTGGACACAAGCTCAGAAGCTGTCAGCTCAGAGAATTCTTACCAGGACAGTGACTTTTCAGTGTTGACCTTAAAAGCCCCCACCTTTGTAATAATGTCCTGCAATTCAGCCCTAAACTACTTTTTCTAGGATCCACTCTTTAGAATCATTAATTCCTATCAAACCTGCAATTTGCAGTTTTGCTCTTCTTTATCTGTGCTTCAGCTTTGCAAAACAAGTGCACCAAAGATGCACCCCCCTCCCCTGCACAGCCATGAGCAATACTCCAGCACCTTTCTGTCACAGAGGCAGCTTTCCCAAGGGAAAATTTTGATCCAATAAAACCTGAATTTGACATTTGGTTGTGACTTTTGGACATCTGGCATACACAAGGGTCTGCTGGAAAGCTCAGCCATGTCTGCAGTGTACAGACAGATCCACTGCACACAGCCCACACAGTGCACCTGAGCCTGTCCAGGAGCAGTGGATTTACTGTCCAGCCTGTGCTGGACAAATTATTCATGGGAATGGGCTGAGCTGACATGTCACAAAAGCAGTGCACTCATGGTACACATGTTGATCATATGTGTAGTGTGTGGCAGTGAGACCTGGCCCTTTCCCTTAATATTTGATCAGTGACTTTGCTTAATCAAGAGGAATTTTACCCCTTAGCAGAGCCCAGTATCACTGCACTGCAGGGGACAGGGGAGAACAATCAGAACAGTGATGAAAACAGAAACTGAACAGATATTAATTTGGAATACCAAGAGAGAGAAAGCAATTTACAGTAGAAGTACAAAATAAGGTGTCTCCAATGGAAGACAAAGACATACTCAGTATATTTTATCAAAGCTAGAGCAGGCAGTCCTGCGAAAGATACATTGAATATTTAAGTTCCCTGATTTCTGATTCTGGGTAAGCACAAAATGCTCAAAGTTCATGCTTTAGGTCTCAATGGGCTGGGCCAGATACTTAGAATTGGAATTGAGAAACAGGGCTGCACATGGCTTGTGATCAGTGCCTTAAACAGAGGGAATGTCACCATTCCTGCTCGTTCACCACCTTCCCCCCATAAACAGACCTTTTCTTTTCTAAGCCGATGCGAGAAAATGGTTGCTAAAAAAGAATTCAGAACCTTGACAATTTGGACAATCCTCCACTAATCTTCCCTTCGGGGTGCCCACAATCCTTTAAAGCATGACAAACTGACAGAGGGAGCTCCTTTACAGTCACTGGGCTCTATATCTTTATAAACTGGCTTTTCTGTATGCGGCAGAAAACCTGGGAAGGCAGACACTGCACAAAGGAAGGTGGAAACAGGCACATTTAAGGGCTCTTGAGGGGCCACCAGATGAAAGGAAAAGATCTATGCACAGTAATATGACTCTTCAGGTACAAAGAGGGAAAAAGCTACTACAGCCTTGTTGAAGAATCCCACATGCCTGCTAATCTACCCACCAAAGGTTAATTGACACTTAAAAACAATATTTGGAAGGCTCTCAAAGCCAAAAAACCAGCTGCCAGAGAGAAAAATCCTCCCCCCCATCACCGTTCTGCAGGTTTAGATGTTATTTGTAGCAGAGCCAAACTGATACACCCCTGACACTTGAAGAACGTTACAGCTCCAGGCAGCTTTTGGTTCAGTGGGGCTGAGAAAGTTGTGTAATGACAACCAAGTTCATTCTCCCCCTCCATATTTTATTTTCTTTTTAGGATTATCTCTGTTTTGATAATGCCACTCTGATGCTTCCAAACAGGAGGAGGGCGCACACTGAAACACACCAGCTGCTAACAAGCTCATTCTGAGCTGTACCCGGCCTAGAGAAATTCTTCTATAGATTGGAAAGGCACATGTCAAACACAACTTTTAAGAAGCCAACTCTGACACATTTCCAACTGCAAATTTCACACCAATTTTTTTTCTACTGGCTATCTGATATTGAGTTCAAAAACATTGCAGTAATAAACTAGTCACCTGCCATATGGCATTCCAATTGCTGAAGATGACCAAGCCTGAGTTCACAAATTATTTTTCATTTAGACACCAGAAATAGCATTATAACTGTGGACAGAATGGATATCATGCTGTTGGGTTACAACATACTGTGATGCAGACATAGCCCTTTCTGTTGTACATAAACACACGCACACCTTTATACATATATATATATATATATATAAGAGCTTTCCTCCCAGTCTCGATTTAGAGATTAGGACTGTCATGAATAAACTTGGAAGATGAGAAACTAGATATCTCAGATATCCATGTGAAACTTAAAAGCTGAATTGTATTACCAAAGACAGCTTTTTCATTATTACTGCATATAGTAAAAAGTAGTACAAGAACTGGACAACTTAATACTAAGATTGTTTCCAAATGAACTATTACATGAACTCTAATACCATTCCCAATTTTCAAGATTATATATGTTATTACAAGAGACTTAAACAAAAAACAAAAAAGGATATGGATGTCTGAAAATAAGACCTCTCAGTTAATAAACCAACTTCCAAACCTATTCATTTACTTTGTCTTTTTTTTTTTATTATTATGGCAATAAATTTAGAAGTATGTCAGCAAACACACGTGCTGCACCTGTGGAAAAGCAGAATTAAGGTTAACACCTATGCTTAAAAAAAAGATTGCTTTTAAAGATTATAATTCACAAGCTGTGCATACTAATTCTACCTCATCCTTCTCAGCAATTAACAAAGATGAAAAGAGAGACTGACTAAACATATAGACTTTGAAGCATCCTTTCATCTATTTAAAAAAACTGCTGGGATCTTATTGACATCACTTTGCTGTGTTTTATAGCTTCCTGAGATTCTTAACTAAAAAAAAAAAAAAAAAAAAAAAAAAAAAAAAAAAAATCAAAAAATCCATCTGCTTGGAGCAAGTCCTACAGGTATTTTTCAAATTAGAAATACCTGAAAGTTTATCATCCCTCTCTCATTCATAGAGCTCTTGACAAATATGATTGGAAAAGATTGATATTTTGTTTCCTCATTTCCTGTACTTGAAAAATATTTTCTCCATGAGTCACTATTTCAACTTGTCATTCTTCCATTCTGGGGCAAGCAGGAACAGCTCCTGCCAAGAACCAGCCTCTCTCATCCTGAAAGGCCAGGAGAGGAGACACATCCACAGGGATCACCTGGGTGGAACACAGGGGGGGAAAGTCACTTGGGAATATTGTGAGCTGAATAAATCCTGTGAGAAAATGAGAAAATTTGTTACTAGAGCAAATTTAAAAAGAAAAAAAAAAAAAAAAAGAAGAAGGGGAAAGCACCCTGTTTTGTGTTCCAGGACAATTTAAATTATCACCAATTACACCAGCAGTAACAATGGTACCTGCATACGTGCAAAGGTACAAGCAGACTAATCATGCAGCAAGATAAAAATATCCATCTCAAAAGAGCTGCTGCACCCCATCTGAGAAAGTAATTAAAAAACCTAAAATTCATTTCTCCTTTTTGCTTTTTTCCAGGAAAATTTTTGGTCAGGATTTGGGAAAAATGAGCATTGCAATATAGGTAAGCAGTTAATAGTAGAAAAATGGGAAATAAAATTGATAAATTTTGATAAATAAAATTAATAAATTAAGAAAATAAAGTATCTTGCTTAACTGCTTCCCTGTCCTCACAAAATGGAGGAAGACTTGAAATGAATCTTGAAGTTCACACTGTATGTGAGAGAAGAAGCGGGGAAAAAATAAAGAAAGAAAGGAAAGAAAACCCTCAATGGACTCTGACACTTCAGAAATTCAAAATCTCAGCAGTCTGCTCAGGGATGCCAAATGCAGGTTATCACTGTGGCAGGTGACCCCCGAGCACAGGGCAAAGCCCAGGTGAGGCCAGGACAAGGCTGGCACAGGGATTCAAAGCAGGCACTGAAGAGCTCTTCCAACAGAGCTCCTAAGCCTGTGCACAATTTAAGCAGTCCCATATTTAAATGTTCTGCTGAAAGAAGACTTTTGTTTTGAAAGTTCCTGTCAGTGCTCTCTTTTAATAGGAAATCAATATATCATTTGTTTTCTAGAAAGTAGACACCCGTCCTTCAGGACTTGTGCAGCCAAGTTTAGCTCTTGGTGAAAAATTGAGAAGTTTTGACCTAACTTTTCTTTTTTCATGAATGTCACTTTCCTTACCCTGGGGATAGGAGGTAAGTGAAAAGCAAAGGGAATGAACATTATGGTATAAGTTATATCTAGTCCTAACCATGGCCGAATTACCAGCTCTTAATTATTTTCAATGCTAGCAGAGCAGAAATCCAATGTGAGCAAAAAACCGATCAAAAGATAAGAAAAACGTGATCTGTTTCCATTGTGTTTGGCTCCTACACCAGCAGCAGGAGGAAGAAAGTTGATAGGGCTGCTTGCCAAGAACTCTGCCCTGCAAGTAGACACAGATGAGGCTTGACAAAGACTTGGCAACAGGAGGGCCTCAGAATAATCTTCTCCTTTAATATCAATTCAGGTCACATAAAAGAGAATCTTGGTTCAAAAAATAAAGGAGTGAAGTGCCTCACTCATCCCCAGAACAAAATGAGGGGTTCTTGGGCTTTCTGGAAGGAACTGAAGGGGCAAGAAACAAGGAGCACACTCTGGTCAGTTCCCAGGCACATGTGGCAGTTCACCACCTTAGGCAGATTGGAACATCAAAGCAGCCTGAAGAAAGCAACTTGAATCCCTCCTTCTCTTCCTTCCTGAACTGCAGACAAAACCATGGCCTTGTTGCAAGATGTTTATTTACAGCTGCTTACAGTAGAATGCAAACAAACATGTTGTAACACAAGCTGCTTGACAGCTTTCTATTACACATACAGAGCTCAGCAGTGCTTCAGCAGGTACTCAGCAGTGCTGCTCAAAGACTAAGTCACTGTGAGAATATGCAGAATTAAATTTGATGTCATTTGCCCACCTTCATCATTCTTCCCATGGAAGGCTAACATTCAAAGACAGAACATCTGATCCGCAATCTTAGTAAGAAATAAATCACTGAACAGTCAATGATAAAAAGGGAACAATTTCAAAAGCAGCAGTTCATATTCACAAGGTACTAGAGTTGAAGGAATAAAATATGATAAATGGCAGTTCCATAGTCACACATAAGAAATCCACACTTAAAAGGAAGACATTGAAAATTAGATTCAAACATTGGATAAGTAATACTGAATTGTGTATACAGAGTACTGGATCACTCTTCAGTCACAAGTTAGCTGACTTACCTGACTTTTGGGGGCTTTTTAAAATATTGACACTATTAAAATTTGTAAACTGGGATAACCTGTTTGGTGTGTCTTTTACTTTTACATAAAAGCAAGCTTGCCTATCTATGACCAAAAAAAAGTCCTTGAAGAGAGAAAATTCAGCCCTTTGATCCAGAATGACAGTCCTTGCAGATGGGCACAGACCTTACAGACAGAATTTCTCCCTTTGGCTCCCTGACCACACCATGCCCCTTCCATGGCAGATATAAATATCTGCTTCAGTGTTAAGTATCTGTGCTGCTGTTCACAGCACGAAGTTCCAGGGTGCTGGACACTGCACAGCTGAGGACACGACGCCTGGTGTGAAGTGCTAACAGTCCACATTCCTCACAACTTACACTCCAAACCTCCCAAGCCTTCACAATCTGAGGTTTTGATATAAAGCCACTAGTTAAATTATTTCTTCTGAAGAAACCTACTTTTCTTACAACTAGAAGATGCTTAAAGGGAATGGGCACCAACGATGCCAAAGTCATGGATTCAATCCTGTATGGGCCATTCAGCCAGGAGCTGGACTTGATGATCCCTGTGGGTCCCTTCCAAATCAGGACATTCTGTAAAATCTGTAAAATTCTGTAAAATTCTTACCATTCTGAGTACACGATTCATCCAAGACAAGAAAAATGGGACCTTGATGAAGTTCTGTTGCTGGAGAAGGCTACAGCATATCCTAGCACTGCTGGTACCTTGTTAGGCTGGTGGTAGGTCTGTATGGATCTGAAACAAGAGCCAGGGAAGCAGTTGGTCTCTACATACTCAGGGCAGGAGCAGACAAATTGAACACCTTGCAACATCACGTTCCTGATGCCCAGCATGTGAACATGGGCACATTTGAGTATCAGGTAAAGGAGAAGGTTATCAAGGTTACTTTCTAGAGCTGAAGTTGGCAGATGTGCAGTTTTTACACAGCACAGCTTTACTAGCAGGATTGCATCCATTCAGCCCAGCAATTTAAGAATCTTAGGAATCAAAGTTGTTAACTTGTGTAAACGTTGGGATACCTAAACAGGATTGAAACAGGCTTGGATTTGTTCGCCAGAACAAGATAAGGTATTTAAACACACTGACATTAAGGATTCACACAAATTTAATGGGACCAGTTTTTAAGTGAATTGTGAAACTAGTTTGTTGTTTGAGGGTTTTCTTTGTGTATATAGTGTAAAATATAAATTTCTATACAATTCCTATACAAGCACTTCTATCCCTCCTGGCAAAAACCTGATTAACATGCCAGGACTGCCATGTTTCTACAAGTCCTTTTTGTATGGTCTGACTGCAGCTCTTAAGTATTTAGCCTGCTTTCACCTCACTCCTGCTTTGCTGCTCTCAGCTATTAATCCCCAAAGTAATAATCCCTGACCTGAACTTGTTCCGATTTCTTTCTTGTTTTGCCTCAGGTTATTCACTTTCCACTGCTATACAACTTCTCATGGAATAATTTCCCCACCCAAATGTCTTCAGTAACACTGTCACACAATAATTTCAATAGAGAAGAAAAAAGTAAAAGTATCCTAAATTCACATTTACATTCCAAATAATAAAGAATATGATGTTTTCAGTACTCCAGAAAGCTGCCATTCAAGACACTGACCCAATTTCCTTTTCAAATGGACAAATTAGATTCCCTTTAATCCTCAGAAGACAGTATGGATCCAAAATTTCCAGAATTTTGATAATAGCAGGCTTTTCCACAGAATGAGTTTGGTTTATTTATATTTTATATGTTTATTTTTAATGTCTACAAAGACTGTTGCAATTAAGACTCAGGAGATTCAGAACAGATGCCCAAAAACCTGCAAAGAATATCTGTGGGAAAAGGCCTTTACTTAAAAAAAATTCCTTATAGATATAGAAAATTTTTTTAAAAGAAAAGAAAAACCTTCTTTTGGCTGTTCTGTTTGAAAATCATTTAAAAAATTAAAATTCTGTCAAAAGCAAATAGTTTAGATTTATCAGTATCTTATTCCATCAGTTGGTTCAATTAGAATCACACTGCTTCAGTGACTTCTATGAAAGTCAGTAATTCCATTTCCCCAATTATTCAAAGAGTCCATTTCATTTTTGTCTTATTTAAATAACTACTTCAAACAGAAATTAAAAGCAAGAACCTAAGAACCCTCCCCCCAATCTATTACGTACTCAAAAGTAATCAAGTATTGTAAATGGACAAGCATATCATTGAGTCATGAAAACAGAAGTCCCCACTGTATGTGAAGAATCATGGAGAGAAAATAAAAGCTTCCAACTGTTGGCTATAAAAACAGGCAAAAAAAGCCTTCCAGAATCTACTAGTAAGGAAAGGAAATAGGCTATTGTCTCCTACTGTGTGGAGGGGCCTGGGGGGGTGGGGGAACAGCACTGAAACAATTCTCAGGTCCTACTTTTTGTGTACAAAGCTAAGAAAATCTCAGAGGAAATTACTTCCAGAATCAGTGATAAGTGCTGAAATGTTTCCAGTGGAGAACAGGGTACAAATCCTTATTTTTCTTTTGTGGGTGAAGAGGTCACTAATGTGAGCCCAAACAGACCCTTCTCAAGCAGCAGAATGCTACAGAGAGACACCAAGATCTCAGGAGTGGTGCTTGCCTTTCATGGTTAAATGAAAGTCACTCGTGGAAGCAAGCCTCTTGTTAGGTGCAGGCTCAGATCTCTCTGTGCATAGCAACTACATTCAGTCTGCTGCATCCATCTACTGGGGAAGGATGAAAAAAAAAAAGTGAAGAGTTCTTTTCCCAGAAAAACATGAAATAGAAAGAAAAACTATTTTTAAGGACCAATTTGTTGTTGCTGCTACAACTTGTGAAGCCACAGCCTCTGATCAACCTTGCCTACAACCTCCTGGTGGGAAACTGAGTATCAGTAATGGAGAGGTGAGAGTGGGAGAGCACCAAGATTAAAGAACTTCCTTTGCTGTCCAAAATGCTAGAAAACAAAACAACAAGACAAACTGTTCCAAATGCTTTCTTATTTGTTGCAAACATTTAGCTGTGTACTTAGCACACTTCTGCCTTACAAGAAATTCAGGAAAGCTTTGGGATTTGTGATGTTACACCCGGTCTGAGCAACACTGAAGGGAAGACTCTTTTCCTGTGCCTGAACAAGGAGGGAAGAAAGCATTCAGCACCCCACAGCTCCCTACAGAGCTCATCTTCACTGCACAGCACAACAAACTCTTACTCCACAACTCCTCATCCCACTGGGGTACCTGAAAATGAGTTGAGCCTTTGATGGTGTTTCCTTCACATCTTAATCCAACAAAGCATGGGAAGCCAGCCATGCCCCCACCTGCTCTGCTCAGGCTGATATGGTTAAAGAAAAAGAGATGCTGAAGGCTAATTGAGGAGATAAAACCCAGGAATATATATACATATACGTATATATATGTATTTTCTAATTCTTTGAGGTGCTTTTCAACTTGTATCAGAGCTGATACAGTGGGGCTGAATCAAAAAAATAGTCTCTTTGGGGGTGCAGTCCTCCTTGGAGACAGCGGCACAAATACTGAGAAAATAAATGATCCAGAGCTGATTAACTGAATAACCTGCAGCTTTTAACAGGACCTTTAAAAGGTGCAACAGCGTTGCCTGGTCATCTTTAAATAGTTGCATCATCAATGTAGTTTGAACCACAGCAGCCCTGGCTGCTGACTCAGACTTCCTGGCTATGGTGGGAAGCAGAGGCAGATGTGGGAGCATCACAGTTCCATCTTTGCCCCATCCTTCACTGGGCACATCAGGTCTTTAGGATGCCCATTAGCATCTCCTGCCTCTGCACTGAGCCAGAAATTTCCAACCCCTCAGCTCTTGAGGACAAATGGTATTTCTTTGTAACATTCCCTGTGGAGTCGGGAGCCTAAGACAAGAACAGACAGGAACCACTGCCATCCTTCACAAGAACAGTTGGGCCCATTTCTCTTCTAGATATTGCTGCATTCCAAACAGGTCTTTCCAGGAAAATGCTGTTCCATTCCAGACCTTGAGTCTACTGTCGGTGGCACTTAATATAAACTTTGACTTATAAAAGTATAGCCAAAATCACAAACCCTTGAAATCATCTGAGAGACCAGTTCAAAACTAAAATGTGAGCAGAGGAACAGATCCCTTGCAGCTTACAAAGCTTCTGTATTTACCCAAGAGTCTTGGGAATAAAAAAAATGCCCTCTACACATTTGCTGTGCTATGGTCCCAAATAGTTGCCTCATCTCTAGCATTTCAAGAGAGGTGCCTTTTCTTTTCCCTTCCCTCACCACCCCATTGCCTCTTTCTTCTTCCTTGTAAAATCATCATCTGTACAACATCTTTCATCAGTTTTGCAGGAACAAAATATTACCAAAACCACAAAGAACAGGAAAAAAGTGAACAAATTTCAAGACCTTCTATATGCAATATAGAACAAAATAAAGTAACTATGCCAAAATGCAAACTAAATCCCACTAGTTAATCACAACCAGGGAAGGTTTTCATGACATAATCAAAATAAAAGGATCAAATTAAAAAAAAAAAAAAAATCATAACAAATGCAAAATTTGAAACAGAAATATCCAGAGAATTTAGAATTCAGTTCTGTAGTTCACTCATGCAGCCTGAATTTTTATTTACTTCACATTTTCTGGGAAACTTCAATGTTTACTTGACAGATATAGATACAGGTAGAATCAGACCTAAGCCTTCCAGTTTGCTCTGACATTGCCCCCTTAACAAACATGACTCAACTGTGGATCCCTAAAACCTGAGCCCATAGAAGAGAGTTCTGGGCAGGAGTTCAAGTGGGCTGCCAGTCAATAGTGGTGGTTTTTTACTACAGGATCAATTATTCCACCATCATTCTTGGTGAACGCACAAGAACAGGTTTGGTGGGAACTCCCAAATTTTTCAAAGTACTCCATTCCAGCACTGCAGATGCTACGCTGAAACCAACGTCATTGCTAGCAAATGGCACAAGTGCCAGAATAAAGTGCCGTTTGACAGATGGAAGTGCAGTTTTTGTTAAAAAGGCTCTTCATCTTACTATTTTAAAAGCAGACTTCTCTCTCCGTTACTCTTGTACGGCAAGCCAGTTACATTTTATCTGAACAATTCATCTGGTTCTCAAGTCAGATTTATAGCGTAAACTTGCAGTAGCAATAAAAAATGTGAGGAAGATGTCACTCTCACAGTTTTCCTATAAAGCCAACACCTTAAACACCATACCAAACCAATGCTGGAGCCTCCTTCTGTGTAAGCAGTCCCAGTGAAAACAACTGAGTCAGAAATGTTCACGTTATGAACACAGCAGAGAACATATTAACTGTGATCTACACCATCAAGAAGGTCATACAAAATACAGCTTTAAGCTGCTTTATAACATACATGAAAATAAAAGGGGGGGGAAAAAAATCATTGTCAGAAAGCTGCACTTCAGTCTAACAGACTTTTTTTCCTTCTTTTTTTTTTTTTTAAGAAAACAGCTATAGCTGCTTTGTTCTTTTTATAACTCCTGTACTTATTTCCAACTGCTATAAAATAAGCCCAGTCTTCCACTAGTTTGCTTATTATGATTCTTTCACCTTTTCTTTTTAGTGCAGATTATTCAGAACATTTTAGCTTCAGGGAAGCTGTTCTCATCATCTTTCTTGCCATGCGGAACTAGCCGAAAAATATTAATGAAAGATTCACTAGGCCAAATTTTCTATAAGTATAAGCAACATCAATATTTCAATGTCTGAAAAATGTGGCTATTCTCTTGCCTTAAGTATGTTGTTAGAAATCATTGGACTTTAATGGATTCAAAATTTCTTGCCAGATTCAGTACGTATCTTTCTTACGAAAATTCATAGGGGGAAAAGATATTTTTCTTTCTAAACAATATTTGGGGACTAAGAACCTGCTCATGTTTTACAATATACTGGTGGTAGTGTAGGTGGAAATATGACTGCTGATCTTTTCATCGTGGTCCTCGTAGACTGCTGGTTTCCCAGGCAGTTTCAGCTGTCACAGTTGCTTAGAGTCCACTGAGCTGTTTTTAGTTACTCATTCAAATATTCATAAGAACCGAGGGCTGCAGTTTGCTGTCTGGTAACAACTTCATTTTCCGCTCACACTGAGCTCGTCCTTGTGGGCTGCCTTTTCCCACTCAGATTGGCTTTTCCACAGCCACGTGACCCTTGAAGGATAATGGAGCTTCCCTGGGAGCAGGCGAGAGAGGCATGTTCTACCTTTTATCTTTGCTTGGCTGCATGATGAAAATAATTGCAGAAGACAGTTATGGATTACCAAAGAGACATGTGAAATGATCAAACCTGTATCAAGCATTGGTTTCTGCTACTGGAGAAAGCACATGCTTTAATTATTTACCTCGCAGGACAGCTCACACCTTAGGATGGCCACATTTTTGTGCAAATATTTACTTAACAATATTGTACTTGAGCAGAGTAATGAAAATAGGTGTAATCTCATGTAACATCCCTGGGAAAGACCAATGGTCTGTGACATTTCTCTGCATGGGGGAAATCACTAGAGTGCAACATTTCTATTATTTCATTAAAACTCTTGCTAAATAACCCTTCAGGGCAGCACAGTTTTGCATGTTTAGGTAAAGGAAATAGCTGAAGAAAAGGAATCCACAACTGCTGCCAGTTAATAATAGTGTGTGGTAGGATTTCTCAGAGAAAATACTACTTAGCACACATGAAAACGCAGACACACTTCAATTAACGCAGTATTTACAGGAAGCTACACAACATCCTGCAGTTACGAGGGCGGCTTCCACCCCGTCGGGTATTTCCAGAGCCAGGAGAAGGCACAAAAGAGGAAACCTAGGCACCACCCCTGGCTGTCTGCACATCATTGCTGCTGTCTCACCTCTGTCTTCTCACTGCTTTGTACCAGCAATTTTCCTGGAGGAGCCTGTGGGCAGCTCCCACATTATCACCCACACAGAAGAGGACGAGCTCCTTCCAGCTTCATCTCTCCATGAAATTGCAGCCCAAATTATGGGCTTTCCAGAGAGAATTTTAAATTAATGTAACAGGTCAGCCTTTCCCTGGGTATCAGTTAAACAAGCTACAGAGGGGTTTTTTGTGCTTTATGGAAAAAGGTTTCATTTCTGTCAATACATCGTACTAGAAATACGGCATTTTAAAATGATCATCCACTTAATTACACTGTCATGACACTTTCTTTAAAGATTGTCTCCATCAAGGCTTCGATTGAAAGTGTTTATTTATACACTTACTGAACATAAGTACATAATAACATCAGACAGCAGGGAAGTCTTCTGGATAAGCTACAATCTAAATCTTCCCTGTCTGTCCTGTTCCACTCCAGATTCAACAGGGAAAACAAAACAAACAAACCCTGTTGCAGGTTAAGCAAAAAAGATTATGGTTTTGAAGCTAATGAATGATAAAACCACCTTTGAAAGAAAGCAGGGGGAGTGGGGGAAAAAAAAAGAGTCCAATAACACCATTTGTTTATATTAGAGAAACACCCACTACTGCAGACACTGTTAAGATACTGTCAGCGTTTCTATTATGATCCCATATTTCAAAGGCTTATAACCCGGCCATGAGAAGTCACTTTTAAAATTGAATCCAGAATATAGAGTGAGTTTAGCTACATTCAGTATATTATTGTCACCATGTGGACACCAAAAATAGGTAATAGAAATAAATAAAAGAAAAAACAGGTACAGCTAAATTAAAACCAGGTGTACTGAAGAGCTATCAATGCCAGAGGCATCTCAGGCCCAAGTCACTCAGGTAACCCCTTGTTCTGTTGTATTTAAGACAAAAGAGTGGACAAAAAAGTACATTTTTTCTGGATTTTTGGTTTGTATTGTTTCTTTTTTGGTTGTTACTATAGCTTCCATTCAAGAACAAGAAAAAACCTAAATAAGAAAATCATGCAAGAGCATTATAAAATACATTAAAACCACAAACAAGGAATAAGCACCAAAATAATCTCTGCTTCTGCAGCACCTGCAAGACTTATTTGTTTCTTTGTGGAGACAGAAGGAGCAGAAGCTGTTTAGTCGAAGGAGGGGGCAGCGAGAGCCAACTTGCTGGATTTTGACCTTTGATGAAATCCCTTCAGCCTGCTCTCCCAATCTATTTTTCCTTCAAGTTTTTTTCTTTGCAAGGCTTCTGAAGAGCAAAGGTTAATGAAGTAATCTGAGTGAATGCTAACATATGCAACGTATGTACAGAAAAATGCACATCCCATTTTTAACATTTCTCTGGAAACAACTATGGCCTCTTATAGCTGCAATTTTGAAAGAATGCAATTATGGTATAGAATTTCAGCTACCTTTGGGCTGAGGCCTCTGGAGAGATGCAAAGAATTAGTGCATTGTTGTGTGATACATTTGTGAAATCATGTTCCCCTAACATTCTCCTCTAAAACTACAATGCAATTCCTCCCAGCTAAAAATTATGTCTGTCTTTACTTTTGTTTGTAAAAATGTCTCTTAACAGCCTAAAGGCTTATTTTCAGTTTCCAAAAATCAAAGACGCATGTCAGCTAAATTAGCAATAACTAATGCAGCTAAAGGACTGATCTGCTGATGACAAGAAGCACTCACTGGGAATAAAGCACCAAAGGTGACAGATGTGGTGGTGCAGGTCTCCTGGAGAAGAGGGAATCTCACAGATGAGGGTTCTCCACCAAACTGGCTTGTGCACACTGGTCAGCTCTGCCAGCCTTTTCTAAGTTTTGGTGTGAGCAGAGATAAAATGTGAGGAAAGAGGTTGGACCAAAGCTGATTGAACAAGTCTAAATGACAGGCAAATCTAACATGTAAAACTGCACCTCTCATCACCATCAGACCTGACTCCTGGAGTGTTAAAACCAATGACCTTTTGCTGTTTTCCTTCATGCAAATACCAGTGCACCCAGGCATTAAGTTCACTGGCAGAAAGGAAGTCCAGGTATTCCTCTCCTTGTGCAACTGGCTTGATGATTCTGCATCAGGAATATAGTTGTCCCAGAGAGCTCCAAGTCTAACATGGCTTAGGCTTATCTTATTGACAGCATCTTATGTGCAGGAACTCAGAGACCAGATATATTGCTCAGAATAGCCTAAACTTCAACCATGAAAGCTGGAAATCCACTTTACAACCAAATTGTTCCTAGTATCTGTTTTACTTCAGCTATGCTTCTGCTCAAGGTGTTTGTTTAAAATATATTTACAGCACTGATATTAATGATACCTAATGAAAGAAAAAGTCAATTACTATCATCAAGTCAGCTCCTTAATACCATTTTGAGGTCATTGGATTGCAAAGTAACTTCAGAAATTTTGCTTTACCTGACAGGAAAGCCTGACTATTGCAGGCAGCTGGTCAACTGCTGAAGATACCTGATTACTACAGATACCATACACATTCATAAAGCCCCAGAAGAACAAAATCAGCACCTAGTAACTAAGAAAAAGAAAATTACATTTTCATCAAGCAGTATCACTGGTCACTAACACTGCCATGCCTAAGCCTGCAAGAACTCAGGATAAAGACTGGGATTTGAGTGTGGCACAGATGCGGTACTTAGGTGCACACCAGGGCTTTGCAAGGCACATGAGTAACGAGGTGAGCCTTCATTTTGCACCATTCCCTGCACATCAAGCCCGCAAATTTTCACCAAGTCTGTTCCCAGTTTCCCCAGACTATCAAGTGGTTGCAAGTTAGGTGCTGAAGTGAAGTGCGTAATTATTGACCCAGATACTGCCCACCAGTTTTAGCCAGATCCTGGTTTGGTCAGAGCTCCTCTTTACATTGAAAGAGGAAGGAAACTCTTACTTAAACCTGTTTAAGCCTGAAGATTTGTGGCTAAAGTCTGTTGTGGGTCTTCAACACTCTGGGAGTCCACAGGATCACTTGAAATTTCAGCTTTCTGAGCTGCAAGAGCTCAGAAAATATATATATATACACACACACACGCTGAGACCCTCTGCCCAAAACACTACACCAGCAAGACTACATTGCTTTTTCTCCGCTTTTACCTTCTAGGCACTGCTATAGTCTGAGTACAGCCTGATTCATGCAGAACACAAAGCTTTTCCCTCCTTTAAGTCTTCCCATAGAGATAAAAGAATTCCCCTTACACCAACTTTTCAGGATGTATCCTCAACACTTGCATGAGGTCTCACAAACTCTGAGCAGCCTAGTCAAACAACAAAATACTTCATGTTTTACATAGTAAACCAGATTTCCCATGTTTTCAAAACAGTTACCTGTGATACACTTGATGTACTAATAAACAGCAAAGCCGTCTCCTTTCAATCCCCCACGTATGGCACAACATACACATTACATCAAAGTTTCTTCCTGCAGCATCTTCCTTCATTTCTAACAGAATTTACTAGCAGCAGCCTGCATTATTCTTTAATAATGGTTAAAAAAAAAAAAAGAAATTCAAAACTATGCACTGGAAGAATCCCTAAAAAATAACTATTTGTATGTAAATGCAAGAGTCTTGGAAATTTTCATTAATAAAAATATCTATGATGTTACATACGAAGGCCATAACCACTATGATGTCATTTCTTCGCTTACCTTGGCAAAAATAAGAAGGGGTGGAAATTTAGCCATGGTAAACAAAAGAGCTTGGGTTGACTTTTTATCTTAAATGATAGGTATGTAGGTAGAATGATTATTAAAATTTTCTGGTTGGTAAGGATTACACTTCTGCAAGTTAATCACAATAGCTACATTTGCTTTTTCTTTACACTTGGTCCTGAACCACAACACTGAATCATGATAGTGTTGCCCAGCTTATTAAAAAAAAAAAAATAAAATAGCATAAGGCACAGTTGCAATATAAAGAATACTCCCAGGAATACTGCAAGGGTCAGAGTGCAACCCTCTTGTTTCCATTTAGCAGCTGCAGCCTCGCTAAGAGCAGCACTGGCAGAGCACAGCCCCAGCCAACACGGCCCGTGCTGGGTGTGCCGAGCCCTGGCAGAACCGTGACAGACATCCCACGGCTGTGGGAAGGATGCACAGGGACCAAACCCGGCCTTGCACCTGGCAGTCCCTCAGGAGATGGGAATTACACCCATAAACTGTATGTTAGATCCCAGTCTAACAGTAATAAACTGTGTTAGATCCCAGTCCCTGCACACCCCGGCTGCACAGAGCACAGAGACACAACCGAGGACCACTTCCAGCCGACCCTGAAAATGACCAAACAAAACCTAGCCAAAAACACTACCCAAACCCCACCCGCCAGCACACCCACATTCACAATAAACACAGAGGAACCCATGCTTGGGGAGAAAGCTGCCTGCGTAGAACAAGGCGTTTTCCAGCACCAACAGTAAATCCTAAACCCAGAGCGCCTGCCAGACATTTAATTTCTCCTCTTTTACAAGATTTTTCAAAACCACGGGGTTTCGGCCGCTCAGCCCTATCCGCGGTGCTTCCCTGCTCCTTCTCACGTAGCCCTTATCCCCTCGCACAGGCTTCCCCGGGAGAGGCGGCCCGCGCTTCCCGGGAGCGGCGCGGCTGCCGGAGCCCGGCCCGACGCTGCCCCCTGCCCGCGCTCCGGAGCCGCGCAGCCCCGCCCGCCCGGCGCGACGCACCAGCAGCTCCCGAGGGGCTCTTCCCAGGCCTTCCGGGCATCCTTTCCTTGATAAACACCTGAAGGGTTTCAGGCTTTTCCCCTAAACAAGGGAGGAATAGGAAGAGCAGCTCAAAAGCTCGCTCCTCCCCTTCTTCTCCCCTTACCCCCCATCTCTCTCCCCTGTACCTGTTCATTTAGAGACTGACTTTCAAAATTATGTGGGAAAAAAAACTTTAGAGAAGCTTACCTCCCCACCATGCAACAATTCCAAATATTCCCAACCGCAGCCAGAAAGCATTGCTGCTGCTGCTGTGCACCCTGTCATGCCAAAAACATCTCCAAAATCCACATCAAGTGGCCTCTTCTCCCACTTCCCCATTAACAATTGCTAATGTCCTAAAAGATTTGATTAGAATACATTGGATTTTATAGTACTTTGATTAAGACTTTTTTTTTTTTTTAAGCTAAGAAAATTAGTAGTCAGAGCACTGACTGAAACACAAAGCAGCCTTACAGGAAGGACACCTTCTCCAGCAGGAAGGACAAGGGACCCTTTGGGACTTTCACCTGTGCGTTCTCCAGAGCAGCCTCTCTGGAACAGCATCACAATAGGCAGCACATGCAGCTCTCCTCATCTGCTCATTTGCACTCTGCAAATACACAGTTTATGAAATCCAGTGCCATCACCACCTCATAGACTTGCACAAAATAAACTCTTGAATAAATAATTACACAAATCTCTGCTTTGCTTCCAAACCAAGCACAAACAGCTCCCAATCCTGATAAAGTTTGCTAAACCCACCTACTGAAGCTGCTAATCCGCCTGTTCATGCCATTCACCAGCTGCAATTAATTTCCGCAAGCAGCTGACATTAAAACTGATTTACTGATGGTCCTGCATGGTCCTCCCTGCTGTCAGACCCAGCAGAGCCTCCTGTGTTGCCTGTGGGTGCTTTGCCATGGGCTGCACAGGCACAGCTGGGCAGGGGCTGAGCTCCTGGGACACCAACTTAGCTCAGGGGACAGGATGAGATAACTGGAAATGAAGCAAGACCATCCCTGTGCTCCTGGCATTGTTCTGGACAAACCAAACCCTCACTAATACTCTGCAAAGAATTCCTCCTCTCCTAGAAAGAGGGTTTCAAGGAGTTCAGTCATATTGGTGATTTTCTTCCCAGTAACTACAAAGTCCACTCTTTCCCCCATTTTTGGAAGACTAAGTTATTTAAGTAATTTTAAAAAATAACTAAGAGCAGGGGTGTTCCCCTCCCTTTTTCTTTTGTTTTTAAATAAAACCAATCAGCATCTAATAGAAGGCACATCTTTACCTCAGCAAAAGAATGTCTTTCCCCATATTTAGTAGGAAAACTGAGTTTTTTTACCCCATTTCAAAGGATCAACAATGTTATCTGAAGAAAATCTCAAATGACCTTTAAGATCAGTTTTATTATTCCAAGGGACATTTTCAGTCACAAATCACTACAGGTTGCTCAGCTCTGATTTTCTTAGAGGAAGATCAGCTGTACAGATAAAGGGATGTTTGCTCCAAAACAGCAGTGATCTGAGTTTCCAGAGCAGTCTCATTATCAGTGCAAGGAGCAAAGAGGATTTCTTAAAATTACCTGGCAATTTGTTCTGAGATTTGATCCTTTGTACTTCACTTAAATCCTACTTATTTTACTCACATTCTAAGCTGATTCCACACAATCTTAAAAGAGACTTTCATTCCCTTCATTTTACACATTTTTGATTACTCTTTTCTTTTGTTTCTAGGTTGGGTGAACTGGGTCTCATCAAAACAGCTTAGAAACCTGACAATAATAAAATCTGCCCTTAAATTGCTCTAAACGCACTTTGTAATGAGTTAGTCCTCTTAGCAGAAATTCACTTTAAGAAGGATACTAGGAGACATCAAGGTCTCCAGACTCAAGAGGTGCAACAATGTTTTCACTCTGCAGCACTAACGGGCAATAGACCCTGCAGGCAAAATAGCTAAACTCCTTCAAAACTCTTCTTTCCAACTCACAGCTACATTTGAGCAAACCCACAGCACTGGAGCACGAACTCAAGGAGCCTTCTTGTTTTGTGCCCTTACCTAGGGGCAAAGGGAATGGCAGGGGCATGGCTTGGGCCAGTGAGGCTCCATCCTGGGCTGATCTCCATAGCGCAGCACAGCCCCCTTTGCCAGCAGAGCAGGGGCTCCTGCAGGGCTGCACCCCTCTGTGTGACACAGCAGGGCTCTTACAGGGGCAGAGCACCCTCGTGCCCTTCCCTGGACACAGTCTCACCTGGAACACACCAGGGTGGTGGTAAGGGGGAGCATCATCACTCCAATCCCTTACTCCTGGAGCATTTGTCAAGCATACCAGGTTACTCTGAACTACAGGGCCTTGCCTAAAGAATCAGACTTAGATCTGACACTGCCTTCCCCTGCCATGCTCCCTCCTCTACTGCGCATTCAAATATAAAACAGAGAGGTCCAGTCCTCCTGGCCTTGTGCAGAAGTGGAAGCCCAGCTCATTTATTGAGGTCTCATTTTCTTTTCCCCTCATCTCCCCTTTCCCTGTATTTGAAAAGGAGAGAGCAGTGCTCCCTTCAAAGAGGGCCTAAAGTTTGTAAAGTGGTTCACGAGGCTGAGACAGTAAGGTTGCAAAGGGAAAAATTTCATTTTCTTGTACTTGTATTGATTTGATCTCTGTGTACATTTGTTATGCTTGAGGATACAGAATACCTTCCATACACAAAGTTATTTGGGGAGGCCAAGATGACGTATTATTTTAATCAAAACATCTGGGAAGAAGTTCCACTCCAGGAAAAGTTTTGGTACATCAGCAACAGCAGAAAGAATGAATGGCTGGTTGAAGAACAGAGCTGTTCCAGGACATCTAATTAAAAACAAAAAATCTTGAAAAACAAGCTAATTATTGGTCTTCCTACCACAGGAGATGGGTTCTTTCCAGAAGCATTGCCCAGGCACACGAGGTTCTGTTTGTTTCTCACACAAAAGACATTTAGCACAAGATACTGCTCTGAAAAGGTAATTAAAGACCTTCACTTCACTATTTGTTGCTAGTCATTGAGGACTTCACCACTGTTGCCATCCTGGGGAGCCTTCTAAAGCCATTGCCAGGTCACAAATTCAGTTCTGAAAAAGACTGGCTCAGTCTTTATCATAAAACTTTTCATCAGCTGAATATTTCAACGTGTTCATTTCCATCATAAGGAAGCATTAATGGTGATAAAATAATCAGTCAGCAAAAATTCTATTACTTCTCCCTTAGTAAATGTGATCATTACATCCTCACTCAAAAGTTTCTCATTTCCTGAGGGATCAGAACAACTATCAGCTAAAAAGCACAGAGAAGGTGCAACTGACACCCATTAAACGCATACAATTCCATTGCCGTAGAGAAACCCCACAGAAATTGCACCCTGAATATCTGTTTCAGGTAGGTGGCTTAAAGTATTCTTGCTTTTATTAGGATTAAGAACAAAAAATGTAGCAGGGAAAGATATAATTGTATAACACAGCCCTTCTCTTCTGCTCCCTCTTGTATTTTGCCTTTCTGTGCATTGAAAATTTATTCTTTTAACTGGATTAGTTAGTTAAAATGCACAGTATTCTTTTTAAATGGCTCTCCATATTTCTCTCTATGGATTACTTTGAAGCACAACATGTCTGTTCTTTTGAACAGATTCACTCTCTTCACAGGTGTTCATTAAAGTGTGCTCAACTCTAATCCCCTTAGCACTGAAGTATGCAGCTTTTAAAAAGGACCCAAGATAAACCAGCATTGCTGAACTCTTCAGTGCTGAAAAATTGAGATTTTCAAAAGGAAAATCAGTGTCTTAAAGACCACACATGCTCCTCCTGAAACAAATACTGACCTACTTAGTAAACCAACTTTTAAAAAGCCATTTTATCTTTGACATTCACAAAGGAGAAGAGCCACAGCAGAATACAGTCAACGTGTAAATCTCCCCTTGTTGGTGAGAGTACACATTGGAAAACCCACCACCCTATAAATAATAGAGGTGATTTTCTCAGCATCTTGTTTACTGAAAAGCTGACGTCATGGAGGAGAAAGGTTGAATAAATAACCAGCTCCTCAGATGCTTTCCTCAGTACTCTTTGCAAACATTTACACAGCACTTGCAAGAATGTAGTTCCTCACACATCACCCTTCCCAAACTGTCCTAGATTTTGTCCAGATTAAGTACCACTAGGACAGGTCCACATCAGCAAGTATTTTGGCACAGCAATGAATCAATAGGTGAAAGTGGCTGGTGCTCCACCCCCTGACACCTCCACTATCTGTATTTCAGATTTGCCTCCCTGTAGGTTTAGTCTGGCCCTGGACTAAACACCCTCAGTGCACATGTGGTTTGATGTTTCACCTCTCGGGTCTCCTCCTAAGAGGCAACAAAGCGACATAAAAATTGCATTCTGGCAGTTTTCCTCATGGCTGTGCTGACAAGAGTCACCCAGAGATGCTGGGCTTGAGACACAAACTGATGGGTCTGTGTTGCCCTTCAGATGCAGCTTTACCTGTAAGGGCTTGAAAACTTTTGGTTGGGGGAAACACTGAGCCCAGTCAGTGAATGTACCCTCCTAAGACAGTCATTACCAACAGCACCCAAAATTAAAAAGCAAGAACCACCTCTTTCTAGTTTTCCTCAGATATTGCAAGATTTTGCTATACAGCATCTTCATTGACAGAAATGGATGGAAAGACAGACAAGCCTTTTGAAAGTTTCCCTTCTTTTGTAACTGTTCAAGTACCTCCTGTATGTGCCAGTTAGTTTAGGCTGGCAATCTGAAACATGGCAGGAGGCATCTGCTATATGTGCCAATAGAGTTTTGCACTGCAAATTCATTTTATAATTCAATAAACATTCATAGGCCTTAGTGGAGTGCACTCCCTATCGGCAGCAGCAGCAGTCATCCCCCACCAGTTTTGAAAATAACCCTTTGTGGTGCACAGAAAATGCTGGATCCCTTTACAACTGAATTTGTCTCATTTCAAGCTCTTCTTGTGTCCTTCTTTGAAGATTTCAAAGCTCTTAACAAATATTAAATACGTTTCTCTTATTTGAGGAGATTATTAGAATACCCTTTACAAAGAGGGTAAAGAGACAAAGGCAGAGTCACTGCTAAATGCTGCATGCCATTGGTAGGAGAGGAAAAAAAATGGGGAAGAAAAAGGAAAAAAATAGTAAGAATCCTCATTGGTATCCCCCAACTTTATCAGAAAATGCTGTCCTGTCACACAGATTCAGGCAAAAAGAGAACTCAAGCACCCACAACCATCACCTAAATACTCCACACTGAAACAGGGTAACTGTCTGCTCAAAGGATATTTATGTAGCTTACATAAAACCACACTAATCAGCCTACCAGCACAATTTGACACCTGCCCTGCCTAGGTAGGGATCTGCTCCAACCCTGTGCAAAAGGCATCACACTTTTAACTCAGTCTTTCTGACTCAGCAGCAACTGTGAAGCAAATAACCCAAAAGAGCAACATCTGGAATTAATCATTCTGCAACTGTTGGGCTACCTTGCATTAGAGATGCTGAGATCTTGATCCCTCAAACATAGTCTTGAACTGGTGTGGTCACTGCTACAGGCGAGATAAACTCATGAAAGTGATGCTTGTGCAAGTGTACTCTGACCAGGATATTCAGACACATGGACGATTCCTGTTGGAATAACTTCACTGATGACACTGGTTCTTCCTTATGATTTCAGGCAACTCCAGCCAACTTTTCCATGCAGCTATTGAACTGGAATTGTGCCTTCTGTACTGCACTGGAATATTTTACGTATGTGTAAAATATATATGGACAACTGTTGTGTAATGCTACAAAATTCACGCGTGAATTGGAATTTCCAATTCTATGGAATTGCTAAAGATTTTGCTATCTTGTTGCATTCCCAAAATATGGGACCAAAAGGTCCATTTTCTCTACATGTTGCATAACACTGCTTGTCAAGAAAGCATGAATACCTTGTTTTTAAAGCAGTGTTGTGCTCTGATATTTCATGAAAAACAAGCAATTGACATTTCTTAAATCCATGTATTTCATTGACATTTTGATGAACTGACTTAACCTTATACTGAGTCTTGACTCCTGAACTTCAAGTTCCATAAATAAACAGATCATTTGCTTCCCAACCATTAGGTTCCCAAAGCAAACCTCTTTTCCAGTGCACCCTGCTATGCTCCTCTCAAAAAATCTTTGGAGAAATAAGTGCATTTCTTGTCATCAGTCTCCATTTTCTTCCATGCACTGAAAAACTGCAATTTCCAGAAAGCAATGCCCATAAGGTAAAAACGTAATTGTAGATATGGTCAACAAAACCTTCTGAAGAGGATCAGATTAACTAGAAGAACTAACAAACTACCACAACCTTTATGAAACCAACCCAAGGCAAATACTTGTTTTTCCTGTTGTCAGAAATGCTTCCAAGGAACATAAAGAGAAATATTGATTTGTGCAAAGACAGCTTTCCAGCATAAAGTGCTCACCTGGACCTACCAGCCAACAGCTTACAAAACAACAGTGTAGCAGAAGCTTTTGTTGTGTTCAGAACTGTCCTAACAAGGTCATTCTCTTGTACTGCGCCCCTTGATAGTGTTCCTGCTTTACCCTATTTAATCTGATTATTGAAATAAAAGTATGAAACCACCATTCCAGACAGGACAGAAGTACAAAATTGTCTGTTTCACAACAGTGCTACTTCACAGAGCTCACTCCTATAAATGTCTTTCCTAATTTTTCAGGCTGAAGAAGCACAGAAATGTATAGGGATTCCTGATGTTAAGCCAACATCCCTGATCCAGCAGAAAAATGTCTGAGCAGCTCTTTGCTGCATCAGTGCTCACATCTTTTCTAACTTAAAAATGTGCATGTTGTTTTTGCTTCTCAAAAAAATGTATTAACTCTAAATCCATTTAAAGCAATCCAAATTTTAATTGGAAAAGTAGGAAGGAAGATCTCTCTGTAATGACACAGGTTAAAAAGAAATTTAAAATCACCAGTATGGAAGAAAAATACCCCAGATCATAAACATTGATAGGTTTTTCATTTCTAATAGAAATTAAACTTGCCTGTCTAAAATAATAACCATAGATTTTTTTATAAGTATGCCAATAAAACATTTTCCAGATAAATATGTTTCAAATTATAAGAAGTATTTGAGTCACTGGAGAATTTAGTTCTTTTTTCACTCCAATTACTTCGAAAACTAAAATGCATCTGCATTTTGCTTCTCATTAACACAGCATTATTAATCATTGCAATATTTGCTGTGTATTTAAATATGTAAGCACTGGTATTTAACTATATAAGATGATCAAAACGAGCAAGCTTAAATAAGAAAAAATATCAAGACTATGCCCTTTCACCTGGAAATTTGTTCCTGTAGATACTCCTTGAAATGCTATCGCATTTTAATATCTTACTGAACAGCAAATTAAACTATATCTCCGCTGTCAAAAGAAATTAAATCAATTGACCTTTATGCTTGATTTAAACAGAAAATATCAAATATAATAATAAAAATATCAGAGCAGAGCTCTAATGGCATAAATAATCACAAGCATTATATTTAGAACTAGAAGGAACAGAAAGAAACATTATTTATACATATTTGTTCAGTAGTTAAACACTAAATTCTAATTATGGCCATTTGTTTCTTGTTTAGAGCTATGGAGGTGAAAAAATAGTTTTTAGTAGGATCATATGAAAATATTATGTATGATTTATTCAGAGGCTGAATGCAAGTCTTATACAGTGCTCAAATTCTGGATGTACCTTCAAATTAAGAGCTAAATTGGACTTAAGTGGGGTTTTGACTTCACAACACAAATTACTCTAATAATACTAAGGTATTATCTCAAGTCCATTTATCACAGGCCACATCTGCAGAGGGATTTGATTAGATCTCAACATAAACTGGGATTTTACCTTATGGATTAATTTATGAGCACTTTTTGCTTAAGTAGAGAGAAAGCAGATGTTTTGTGTGTTTAGAAAACAGTAAACTGAAAACAATCTTCCCCTCTCAATCTATATATAGGGGCAAAAAAGGGCTACATACACATCACCATGGCTGTTGATTTATTTAGATAAAACATTTTCTTAGGAAGGACATTTTGGATTCCTTTTACAGTTCACCACAATCAGGTGTCACCAGAGCCAGCACATTATAGAGTGCAGAGTTTAGAGAGTACATCCTTCTCAAATTCCATGCTGGTGTGGTGCTACTCACTGACCTCTGCTCCCCAACAGAGAGCCATACCCTGTCTCTTGACTAAGTTTGCCTAGAACATCCTCCTAAGTTGTTTCATAAATTCTTACAGAGGAAATTTACCTTTTCACAGTAGTGTAACAAAGTAAGACCAGTCAGCATTTGGCAGATGTGGTTAATAGTTTGCCTAAGAAAACAGAATTCCCTGTAGTCCATATTCACTCTGTGGTGTGCTCTTTTCATCCCCCTTCGCCCACACTTTTCCCCATGGGCTGCAGAAGGTTCCTAGGTTACACTGACTACAAGCCAAGATATTCCTGATACACACCTCCCATGCTTTCTGTGTTGTTTTTTTCTTTTCCACACTTCTGACACATGGTGAATCAAGTACAGTGCTTAGACTGTTCGATGGAAAGATAATGATTTCAAGAGGCAACAAAAGAGTCTGGAACTAATTTGAAGCCAGATATCTTCAGATTTTCTGCAGATTGCTTTTCTAATTACAGCAGAAGTAAACATTTTCCTCCTGGCATGTTACCACCAAATGCTCACTGAGACATAGAACTGCTAATTCTAATGGCACCATCCACTAATTCCACATACTCTCTCATCCTTGAAATGGAAAAGAAAATTATCACATATCCTACTTAGGATAAGCCAGGCTTTTGCTCCTTCTGATATCTTTGCTCAGTGGCTTCCCTGATTCTAAAGAATTATTGAAATTGTGTATGAAAACCCAATTACCGCCAAAGCCAGCAACTACAGCAGCTTTGCCACCTGCCACACACAGCACCAGCAGGGTCAGTGTCCTCTGTTTTATCTCTCTGAGCTGGACTAGGCTGGTTGAGGAGCACCAGATTCACTCTCCACCTCCTGAAGGCAAGTGAACAGAAAACTTGTTTTCTCCAAGAGCAGAAAGAGGAAGAGTCAGCCCTGCTGATGGATGGTACCACATCAGCCAGGCCATGAAAACTCAGAGAGAAAGCTGACTATGTGTGTGGGAAACCAGGACAGGGGGAAATGATTAGTTAACTCATTTCAGCAGAACATTTGCTCTGTTTTGGTAAAGATACTCTACACTCCCTGCAGCTGCTCTGACGTGCTCTCCCAGAGCTCTGCTTCTGCATTACTTACCCGACAAGTCCAAACTCCTCAGGCTCCCTCCAGTAGGAGGGCCAGCCTTAGCAACCTTTGCTGCCTTCTGCTATTCCAGCTGTCAGGCAGCAGCAGGAATTCCATCCCTACATACCTCTGCAGAGTGGGATTTTGCACCTGGCTGACTCCCAGGGACATCCATCGCCACTCTAAGCAGGGAGGAAAGCAGTGGGTAACAGCTTTGCCCTGCAAATTGTTCTCTCAAAGATACTGACATTTTTGAATTACATACATCTTGATGCCATCAGAGCCTGCAGGGCAACAACTGAAATGATCAGAGAGTGATTCCTCAATTCTCTGCGTGGCTGGGAGCCAGGAATAGGCTAGCTCCATATGAATCGTTTGCTTCACTTGAACCAAGCTGCAATTTGACCAGCTCTGTTTTCTCAAAAGGAGAGATTTGCTGGTTTTAATCTGTTCCAGACAACAAATGAGCTGAAAGCAAACATATCTGTCTCTAGACCAATTTGCAGGTTTCCTTGCCTTGTTCTAAACGTTAGCCCACTCTTATATTCCCCTCTACAGACATAATCACACACATGTTTACAGTTTCACCTCAGACCTTCAGTCTCTGTAATTTACCTAACCTTACACACTAACATGCCAGATAGAAGAGCATTACTCCTTCAGCTGACATCCTTTCAATAAGTACAGCTTTTGAAGCGCTGGATTTGGCACTAAGTACGGAATTCCAGTGATCATTTTCAAAGCCACTTCTTTTACCATTTTGGTACCTATTACAAAGAAAAAAAAAAAATTAAGACAAAAAAAAGAAGAAAAGAGAATTAAAAAGGGGAAAAAATGAAACACAACCAGTTACAAAGGATGTGTCCATTAAAGCCATGAAAATTTTTCTCTATATGGAAAGATTTAAACACTACCTTAATTGCACAAGTAGGACTCTAGTGAGGTACATAGACCTGGCTGTCTGACTTGATCAGCATAACTGTTCATCCTGGCTGTTTGGCTTGATAAAGCCCACTCACACGTGGGACAAGATCTCAGATATTCTTTAATATGTTGCTGCAAAGATTGCTGGTAAAAGGGAGAGAACAAACCCATCTTTACATCTGCAGGTGGTAATAGGCTTAATGTATAGCAAAGATGACTTCAGCCAGCCATTAGGGAAAGCTTTACAACGGTAGGGATAATTAATAGATCACCAAGAGACAAGAGATTGGGATGTTTCAATCCTTAGAGGATTTTAATTACAGTTTAGGCAATATCAGACAGGGATGGGTTGCCACTACCAATCACACATCCTACAATTCTGTGTATCTGTATTTGGATGCAGAAGCTCCAGCAATTACCTCAGTTTATCCAGTAGGCATTATGGAGCATCACTGAGTATGATATGGAACATCACCAGATTAGTTAATGCATGGTAATTCGTTAGCAATGAGAAGTCATGGGAGAAGCAGACTGATGCATTGGAATTGAGCACAAGGCAAATGTACCCTTGTGCACAATTTATCACTCCGCTAAACTCAGCTTAATTTCTGTTAGAGCCTCTAAATGCCCTCTGGCCCCATAGCAGGGTAGGGAAAGAGTGATCCAAGACCTGTGTGCCAGTTATGTGCTACTTTTAATAAATTTTTTATTCTCAAATTGTTTATTCATATCAATTTATAGCCATCAACATACCAGCAAACAGTAAAATGCTTGGACCAAGCTGAATCATGTCCTGCAGAGGGCAATGCAGAAATGTAAGTAAAAATTTACTTAGGTCTTTGGATGTGACAAGTTTACTTCTGATTCCCCTGGAGCTCTGCCTCTCTGCCTTGATGCAAAAAATTTCTCACCCACAGAATTTATAAACCCTGTCAACATTTCCAGGAATTATACTATATTTTTGCTTTTCTTTTTTCTAGCTCCTATCTAAAAGATAAAACAAAATCAAATCTTGGCATAGCTCATACCTACCAGTCACATTCCAGCAACCAGTTGAGACTGGCAGCAGGGTTTGACTTTTGCTAATCATTCAGAGATGGATTACCATCAAGTACATGGCAAAAAAAAAAAATCAAGAATAAATAGCAAAGTGTCTCAGATTCTCAGAAAATACATCCTCTGAATGTTCTTAATCAAATTGTTACTGCCTCCGCAAGTAAAACAAGCCTGACTCAAACCTGAGCATTGCCTGCCTACTGCAACATGCAGAATGCTTGACTCCAGCATCTCCCTGAATTACCCCGTAACTGAACACTAGAGAGCAGCCTTTCTCCAGCGTATTAAGAATTGCACAGTGCTTTTCCCTCTGCTTTCTGGAAGAAAATTGACCCTTATTCTAAGAATTCAGTGTTCTCTACAGAGAAAAAAAATCAGATGTCTGATCATACCAGACTGAGCCATAAATCTTCTAGATGGCATAATCACGGCATTTTTTATGGATACCAGCTGTTGATAGTTTGCACCCAGCCTTCAGAGAGTCACACATTTTTACTGCAGACTTTATTTTCTAACCTGGGTTATTTGTATTAATGCTGCACTAAAAAAAAAATCCAAAACAACCAGACAAGGCTCCAAAGGGAAATTGAAATCAGTAAGAAAATGTGCCTGTCTGTTTACAGCCTGCAACCTCAATTTAAAAGGGTTAAAGAATACAGTGAATTTATAGCAACACTGAGAATTAGACCAAAGAGTCTTTAGTGCTAACTCTTCTCAGTACTGTCTGCATTAAGCCCACCAAGCGTAGGCTCTGCACTGAACTAGCAGCACTGGAATCTAAAATTCCTTTCCTACCTGCAGGTTATCTGTTCATCAGCACTGGCAGATCCCTAAGGGTTCCTCTACAGTCGCCCCCTCTGCTTGGGCATGTCTCTGACACGGCCTTTTGTAGGACTGGGGGGAGAGTGTTGTATTGTACCTCTGCTGGGCTGGCAGAAAAGGATACCCATTAGTGCTGCTCATAACAGCAGTCTGTGACACAAAACCTGTCCCCTGAGAAATGCAGCGTGGCTTTCAGCTCATCTGCTGGAGCCCTGAGTCACCAGAGTGAAACACCACCAGTTCTGCTTCTAAAAATCTGCTGGCAGCTTCATTGCATTTAGAATAACTTTAGTAAACATCATTCAGTTCAAGACACACTTTAAAAGGCACAGAAGAGAAAGACATACCCCTCACTTATTGTAACAGAGAGGTGTTCTATGCCCAGGTAATGATATTTTTACATATCTGATATGAGATCCCACTGAACTAAGGTGTATAAATGTACACTACAGCTATATGTATGTATTCAAAGTGGCACTTTCTACAATGCCTTACACTTTGGCACTTAAAGGAAGTCCCAGCGTTGATAAGAATACTTACTGGCTTTTAAATCATGATCATGGTCACCCTGACCATGAGATAACCTACATTCAGGCAGCAGCAAAGACAGAAGCAAATATTTTCAATAGCAAAAACATAGGTGGCTATTACTTCTGTTCAAAGGGGAGGTTATCAGATACAGACTTAGTAGGGGAATTACTCTCTTCAGTGTTAGAGAGTAATAGGAATTCCTCGGACCTCTGCCCTCACATCACACTGTTATTTCCATTTGTTCCCTTGTTCTGAGTTGCAGTTTTCAGTCCAGGGCACTGTATTTTTGCTGAGTGCCTCTATGTTGCCCAGTGCAGGAGCCTCAGGGGACCCCACTTTCAGCTGCCCTAAAAATCCTTAGATTAGATAGAAATAAATTGTTGGATTGGCCTGCTCCACAAGCTTCCTATGACACATATCATGTTAACTGATACTCATCTGTATTTAAGCAAAACTTTTTACCCACATGAGCATCACTGCATCATGAGCGCCTAAGTCCCATAGCAAGGCCAGATTTTGCCCATTTGCAAGGATATGTAATAAACCACAGAGGAATCACTACAGACTGTGTCTGATGACCTTGTTGGCCAATAACTCAGTTCAAATGAGAAATGTATTTAGGAGCTTACCTCTTGGAAATAAATACACCAAATTTATGTATTTTGTCATCCAGTTCCTTTCTTCCCGAGAATAAAACTGAAGAAGAAATTGCTAAACCAATCTCACCCCAGGGGAACTCCAGATGAAAAGAAAGGGAGGAACCAGAACCAGCCCCAGCAAGGTCTCTGCCCATGGCCAACCAACAGGAACCCCTCACTATGTGCTAAGCACAGCTCATATGAAGAGGCCAAAAAAAAAAAAAAATCTATGAGTCAAAAAGGACAGGAGAATGAAATACAAGCAGTGAACTAGGTAGTGATGGATGAAGCCAGGGGGAAGCCAAGACTAGAACCAGAGAATTCTAAATGGCTTATAACCCTGCTTATATCACATGACCTTTGATCCCTTTGGTACTAATGAGCCAATAATAATGATAATATTTAAGACTCATTCTTTTCTTGTCTCAAATACATAAAAGTAAGAAAATACATTGCATATCCCAGTGAGCAGTATTCTTTTATTCAGAGTTCCCAGTACTTTCCTGGTAATAAAACTAATGAAACTCAACTCATTTTTAATTCTCCACCACACAAAGAAACAGCAGACATTTCCTTCCTTCTAATTTGCATAATTTTAGTTCTACAGTAATTACTATATGTGAGGAAACATTTACAACAGTGTAAATATGAAGAACTGTGGCTATTTGGTTTGAAATATGGAAACAGAAGATAAAAATGGGATACAAGGAAGAAAGAAATAAAATGAGGTTTAATAAAATAAGTTTTGCCTTAAGTACTCACTCATTGAAACAGGAATGTTAAACACTCTCAGATTAGTCAAGTTTCAAATTCAAATAAAAACTTTAAATTAATTCTTCAATTGTAAAACACAAAGCACCCAACAAAGCTGGTAGGAAATTACCCTGTAAGGACTGTAACTCCTCTTGGCAAATGAAGATAGCAAAAAATAGTTGCTTGTTGTTAAATCATTCTGCAGTGGAGTTGTTTGGTTTGGGTTTCTTAATGTAAACAAAAGAACCCACAAAGTTACTTTTGTCATTTTCTTTCATTCCTGCTCAGCACATTTGGTGCTGGATAGCAGGAACTCTGAACCAGAACACCACTAATCCAAAGTCTTATTTTCTTAAATTGCAACAGCATTTTGAAGTATCTCAGCTTACAATGATCAAAAAAGACCATACACAATAGGTTCTCCAATGAAAAATGCAGATTTGATTAAATTAAAATATCCCACAATAAATGTCTTTTCACACTTACAAGATTCAATCATGTCACTTTTTAAATTTATGTTAGAAGGAATAACCATAGCAACCTTATCAAGTATTCTGATAAGGATGAAACAAAGAAAGTCTGATTACTTCTTTTGGTAAAAATTCCTTTTGCTTTCATTCAGGATGAAACCAGTAGACAGAAATTCTGCTTCATAGCCAGCTGCTAGAAATAACTTTGCCAAATTCTACTGTATACATGAGGAGTCCTTCATTAGTTCAAGCAGCCCTAGGCCAGGCTAAAGAATCACAGAAGAACCATGTCAGGTGTATCTCAGGCTTAAAGTTCTTCTCCAGAGCTAAATCCCCTCTGATATCTGTTCATATCCAGGACTATAAAGGTGCAGGTCCCCCTTCTCCAGTTTGGCTGTCAGTTCAGTTATACAATCTGCACAGGGACTGATCTTTCTTAAACAGGTGGGGTTTGCACCAAAAATATTACAGGCCAAATAGCAACTGATGGGCAAGATCATGATCTTTTGTTGACAGTACACTGAAATAGAAAACCATTCAAGACCCATCAGGCAACGTTTAAATTCCTGTCCTGATTTTTTCTTGACCTTCTTTCACCCCTTTATATGTCATTCATTACCCATGCTCCCTTTTTTCTAATTTGGTGTTGCTTTACTGCTTTGTGACACAGGTAGACATCTGTTAAGTATTTTCAGTAGTAGATATACATCAAGAAATGCTTTACTGAAGGCTGGCAATAACAATAAGATGTTAAGCTGTGAAATCTGGCAAGACCATATGTGCTCAATTAAGACAACTTCTTTGCAGAGACAGCATGAAAAGTATTCCTCAGGTCTCTTCCATTAACGAACAGAAGAAGCCAAGACAATGCAGCTTTCAACCCAGACTACCTGAAGGCAAGGAAGATCCCTGTCAGCTACAAGCATGCCCTGTATCCTGTGGTGCTTTTTTCTTCATGACTTAATATAAGATTATCAAAATCATCAGAGAACAGTGCATTATATTACAAACACTTTGTTTACTTTGCTGTACACAATGCTAAGGACATGTAAAACTGTTACAGGATCAAGGCCAAAATGTTAAATATTTCTGTATAACATGCAGGTTTGTTTCAGTTAGTCTTTAGGACTTTTGTAACTGTAGGTTCTTTCAGTAGACAGAAAAATGTTTATGTGCAGAAAGTTGTTCAGTCCTCCTTATGCCTGAATGGAGATCTTGTCTTGCTTCATCAAGTGAGAAAAGTCTGGAGAGACTTCCCCCATACTTTAGTGCTTCATAGTGTCTAAACTCAGATGGGATCTCAACCTAATGCCTCAATCTCAGTACAGTTAGAAGCATCAGTCACTGTTCTGCTAACAGCCTATGTTAATCCATCAATATCTGAAACCTGTACAGCAAGCCAACAACACAGGAGCAAAAAAGATGTCATCTTATCAGATGAAAAGGAACACAGGCCAACCAGACACCATTTATAGAGAATAAGCACCAGAAGTGACAACTGAAGCCAAGACTCCTGGGGGAGGGAATGTTGTTTTGTCCTATAATTAAATTCACCCTCCCTTTGCCAAGCTCCCTAATCCTGTTTTGAGTGGGAGTCATTTTCCAACAGGGAAAATAATATCTATGGAATCAAACAACTTGCTTCAGGCAAAGCAGAGCAGAGCAGGAGGGAAGGGTGGGAAGCACACCCTTCAAATAGTTTCCACTCCTGCTTTCAGCTCACTGACCTCAAGCTGTTGCAACGTGAATCTCAGAACAGGCTGCAAGGACCTGCTCGACCAAACAGCCCTCCTGCCATGGGCTCCTTGCTGCCAGATGGCTTCCAGGGAGGAATACTTCAGGGGAGCAGGAAAAGAGACAGCCTGATAGTACAGATGCTCTGTTGTTTCACCTAAAATAGCCTCATCCTTACAACAGAGCCTTTGAAGTATGTGTACAACCAAGGCCCTTGAAGGTTTTCAGAAGTCTCAGAATTAGGCTTTAAGACTGGACACCTATTCCCAGTGTTTACCTTGCCACTTATTTCCTTTGTGGTTTTGAAGAGTCTTGGCTCTGTCGCCCACATGTATCACAGCATTGATGGAATTTCCCTATCGCAAAGGGCTGATGCATAACACAGATACTCCAAGTCCTGAGTGAGTTTTTCACCAGGGAAGCACAGTGACACCTATGATATGCCAGATCTCCTGCTAAGTCAAATTAAAACCTCAATAGCTTGTAATAAATTTGGATTGAGAACTTTTTCCTCTAAGTGTGATCACATGAGCAGTCTTGGTTTTGGCCACTATCCCCAGAAAAATTGTCTTTGCTGGATAAATACAAATATATAACATAGGGCAGCTGTTTGTTGACGTGGGGTCAGACAGTTCCCCTGCTTTGCTCTAAAGGAAGCTTGAACAGGGTTTCTGGTCTGACTCACATTTAAACACTGGCCATTAGCTGTTTGCAACCAATTTTATGAAAGTGCAACAACTTACACTGAAATTCTACTGCAGAAGCACCTCATCTAAACAGCACCTTGCTGAACTGAGGGCTGTTTGGAGTTTTCCCTTGCATCAAAATAGTTTGAGGGTCTTTTTGAGACAGCCTAGGTATGTCTGCCTATTGTTTCAGAGTTAAACATTTTCAAGCCCAGCAAATAATTTACTTGGACAATGAGGCTAAGGCAAAAAGACTCAAGTCAGAACTTCTCACCAATATTAACCATCCCACAAGAAAACAAGTTGGGTCCTTGTTTCATGCATGAGTTGTTCTCACTGATGTTTATTGGCTAATATTTGGTTGTTTAAGAGTTGTTTGGCACTTTTCCAACACAACTGACAGCTAAATAATATATAATCTGTTTTTCAGCAAAGCAATTACTAAGTAAACTTGAATACACTGAAGGAGTAAACGACAGGTTACAACACCTAGAACAAGATACCACACCTGAAAAAGCTAATATTACCTGAATAACTATTATCTGTAATCACCAGAATATGCTGAAATTATTGCTTTACTTAGGGGAAGATTAAGCCACCTGCTCTTAAAAGTACATACTAGGTACTTGTTTACTGCTCTTCCCCCCTTGCACACAATTAACAATTCCATAATTATTCTAGCAGCATATTAGTGGACATTGTGTGTGAATTTCAAGTTTCAAGGCCAGATTGCTCCTAGAGACAAAGTCTTCTTAATCAAGCTACTCATTCCTCTTGAAAAGCAATGTACAGAATCTGGTCTTATGTCAGAGCTCATAATTAGATCTGTGCAAACATTAGATTTTCAGAAAAATAAAAGAAGATAACCTAAACAGCCAAAGTGTTCCATCTTTTCATTGAAATGAGCCCTCTCACTCCTCACTCTCAGCAAAATGGTTTTGAGAGTCAAAGTATTACATTTGAGACAAAAATCAAAACTTCATTTCCCATCCAGCTAGATTAATAGGAGCTTAATGATTGAATTAATTTTTTTTTTCCTCCCACAGGTTTGATTGGAAAAAATGAATAGTTTTAAATATTTCAATGAATCCATTTCACATATTTTGGACAAAATGTATTTTTTAAGTATTTTCTCATCACTAATCAGAAAGTTATTTGTTGCTACTATCATATATCAATTCTTTATCACGCTTATGGTAAGCATGATAAAGCCACCAAGACTTTTCTTTAAGCTCTGCTTTGAATTTCACAGTAGCAGCATTGAAAACAAGTAACAGTAATCACCATCAGTGGGTCTCCCTAATCAAAGGTGTTCATTTAGAACCAAATTGAGGTGATAACCATAGCAACAAGCTGCAGATGGAGAAGGCACAAATTACCACTTCCCTTAGTCTGTCAGTTCAATACTTCTGATAATGCTCCATCATCATTAAGCCATAGGAGAACCCAGAACATCATAAGACAATGATGATGATAACAGAGCTGTTTGAACAGCTGCATGGCCTTATTAAAAGACAGTCTAGGTTCATTAAAGTATTATTATATACTGGAGGATTTTCCTGAAGTTATGTGTCTGCTCTGAAAATCACTATACCATAGTGGTAAATACATCTTAAAGCAATTAAAAGCAGTTGTACAGTCTTCAAAAACAAGATGATAGATGCCTCTATCATCCAAAAAAATAAGTATCTGGAATAAACGTGCTATTTGAAGAGGAACTCAATCAAAACCAGATCCTGTCATCTAACCAGTCTGGAAGAGTTTTGACCCAGTTTTGCACTTCCCAGCAGGCCTCTCTCTCTCTAGTAAGCCAGACTGAGGGTTTGTGTACAGAGTTTTTGCAGACAGATACGAACAAGCTTTGCCTTTGCTGCAGGCAGCTTCCACATTGTTCTTCTGACATAAGCAGGATGCAGTGCCAGTGGCAACACCTTACCCTTGAGCAGCTCTCATCTGCACAGTGGGAGCACTGTAACAGCCGTGGCAGCCCAGTTTCTGCTCCAGGAATTGTGCACACATGGCTGAACCACTTAAGTGCCTGTTTACACATTGCCTGCAGCCCTGCCTCAGCACTCCTCCGCCAAACACCCCTGTGCTTGCAAAACCTCCCATCTTAAATCCAGACTTGGCTCCCGGCTCCAGCCCATTTCTGAGCCAAGTGCAGCACTCATGCAGGCTGCACCAGCATCCACTGGCCCTAACCCTGCCTCACTCCTACACACTGCTCCCAGGGAAGTTAGCTGTAATTCCTCATCCCAGAAAGGAGGTCATGGAATGAGTCTTTTCTTTCAGTGCTGGGAATCTTACTTGTAGATTGCTATTGTTTCATTGCATGTCTTTATCCTCTACTCACTACAAGCATGAGTAACAATGGAGTTTATGCAACTACTTTTTTTTAGTTATCTGCTCTTGTGGACAAGTTTTCTATTCTTATGTGCCATTTAATATCCCATTTTTATTTATACTCCCTCTAGGGGTGCACCAGCTGCTATTACTGGCGGCTGAAGGAATGCCTTCTCCCACAGATTTCTTATTAACCACTTCTTATTCTCTTGAATGTATTTACAATGGTTTAAAGTGCTGGATATTACCAAAACTATAGACAATAAGCCTCAGTACAGACCATTTGTTTCAGGCTGTGTAAACTGCCACAAGACGACTGTAACCAAGTTTTATTGTATGTATTAATTATTGTATGCACTGATGTATATTTTATTATAAATGTTAATGTTCTGTTTTATATGTGTTAGTGCTTTATTTTATGGACTAAAGCAAGTATTAATTTAGGCAGGCTTTAGAAGTATGCAAATAAATATATTTGGGTTAATATAGATTTATCTGAAGGGGAAATATTGATCTTCCCCTGACCAAATTTCTGACTGCCATATACAAGCAGATATAATCAAAACTTTTCAGGCTTTATTGAAGCAGAATTTTATCAAAACTACAGAAATCAAAATCGTGACATGCCCCCATTTCTGCACAAGTCAGTAGGACTGCTAAGAGAGTTTTCATAAACTTCTAGCAGCGTATGAAAAACCACTTTTTGAGAATGCTGCTTTTGGAACAAACGTTCCCCATCTTACTGCGGTCCTCGCAGTCCAAGCGGGAACAGCAGATGGTGCTGTTTGATGTTGTCTTCTCCCCTCACATTTTATTGTCGCTGGAATTATCACGTTATTCTTAATGCATTTTTTACAACATGTGCTAGGGAAATTTCATGCAGGGACCTGTTACATCACCACATTTAAAAACTATTTGATATTTATTCTATAATGATATTTCTTTATTGCTTTCCAGACTTCATTTGAAGGCATATTTCTTAGAATTTCTTACCTCCTCAGAAAGTGAGGGTGGTCCATTTGCCAGCCAGAAGTCATTATCAAATGCATGGTAGAACCAATCTTTGTCACAATTTGTCATGAGAGGAACAAATCCTCCCCAAACTAATTAATTGGTGGGGCCGAAGCCATAGAAAGGGCCAGCAAACATAATTAACAATAACATTTTAATATTTTTTTAAACCTCCATCAATTTGCAGAACTCCGAGTACATGACCCCTATAGAAAATTAAATCAGTTATAAACCTGGCAATTTAATTGCTTGTTCAACCAAAAAAACCCCAAACCTAAGCAGATTTTAATGACATCAGTTTCAACAAGCTAACAACTTACAATCAGTTTCTCTTCCTGTTGTTAAAAATACAGCTCCAATCTTTGGCTGCAGGAC
The DNA here is from genome assembly GCF_041296385.1 of Aphelocoma coerulescens. Taxonomy (NCBI): domain Eukaryota; kingdom Metazoa; phylum Chordata; class Aves; order Passeriformes; family Corvidae; genus Aphelocoma; species Aphelocoma coerulescens. Next base: position 8,974,024 of record NC_091023.1, read on the forward strand.
GCTGCGCTCCCTTCCTGTCGCTCTCCCGTGACTGACTTGCTCAACATCACATTCAAACTTCTTGCCCTCACTTTGAAATCCTTCACAAAAATAACCTTCTGCTGCCACTTCTATTTATAACTAATTCCCTGACCTTAATGATTCACCACTTATGTTAGCTTAATGAACATGTCTGCCCCCTCTACTCTTCACTTTTCTCTGCACACTCTGCAGGATCCAACACAGCTTAGAACACTCCAGTCTCTCACACATTTTCAGTTTTTTCCTCCATGACTGAAAAGAGTTTGCAAACAAATAAAGAAAGCGCAGCTGAAATAAACTGGGGGCATTGGTATTTCTAGAATATTTACACAAAAATAGTGTGAGTTCAAGACACAAATATGCAAAATTATAGACAAAGACATTCTAACACTTCAGTAGGACCATTCACTTGCATGCACAAAAGTCTTTACAGGACCAACTGCATGGTTTGAACATCCCCTGAACATTGCATGCTACCTGTGCTTCTAAAGCACAACCGCAGCTCAAGTCATCAACAGCAGCTGAAGGTTTACATACAAGATACTTGTGCATGTCAGCACAGAAAACAAAAATCCCCAACAGAAAGTTTGGGTGGTCAAATTAAAAAAATCAACCATCTTGCATAAGGCAACAAGCAAACAGGAACCAAGACTCACATGCAACTTGTTCCAAAACACAGCAAGGTTTTTCTTTTAAAATATGTATTTTTCCACAAACAAAGATTTCATGTTTTATTTTCCTGACCAAAAAAACAGACATTAGTCAGCCTCCCTACCACTGTTTTCCCTCTCTCTGTCACTACTCAGAACTTTTCAGCTGTTAAGGCAGTGGGAAGCAGTAGTGTCAGACCAAGGCAAACAATCCTATTTCTTTCCTTCAGTGCAGGGAAAGGAAACACTCAGAGGATAAGATCACCCCACTTCCCCACCTTCCAGCTCTGTTTAGAGCCTGGCACATTTGCAAAAGTCCTTCAAGCCTGGGAAAAGCAGGAGCAGCGTTGCTGCTGGGGGCAGTGACCTTCCCACTACTTCCAGTGCTATCTCAAACAGGTACCAAACATAGCAGCTGAGGTGGGGATCCCCTGAAGGGCTCCACACAGCCTGGGCAGCCTCAGCCTACGAGGGCCACAAAGGGCCTGGAACAGCCTCATCACTGTGAGAGGCATGCAGCAAAATCAGTGTCAAGTTTTAGAGTGCTGATATTTTAGAGAGCTCCTCTAGGAAGGAAGAGCAGTGGCCTGCCAGCCAAGGAGAAGGACTCTCTTACTTGTCTCAGTTTGTGATGTGAAACAAGGCTTGTTAATTCCTGCATTTACATGAGACATCTGGTTTTGGAGAAATTTTCTTATAGTACAGTCTTAAAAGAGACTTAATTGCATAAACAAAAACAGCAAGAAGAATGGGAGAACCTGCAGTGTTAGGAAAAGAGGGATAGGAGAAAATAGGACAATTGTGCCTGAAGGACCGGGGTGGCTGCCATATAGGTACAGCACAACCACCAAGCCATGTCCCTGAAAGCCCCTCAGAACCTCAGCTGAGAATGGCTCCTGATCCTCCTGCACCATCAGCCAGGACACCACACATGCTGCACAGTGGTCTTACACATTTAATACACTTAGTCTTTTTAAAACAACATTTTTCCCCGAGTTTTTTCATGCCTTATTTATAAGAGGAGATAGACTATATCTCTGAGGCAGCGACACACATTTCAACACTCAGTAGCAGCTGTGAGGAAGGTTAGGAAAGTGGCTCTTTCCACACAAGGAAGACCAATTTAAAGTTAAGCCAGGGCTCTGAAAGAGGAAGCACCTCCCCTCAGCAGCCTAAGACATTTAGCACTGCAGGCATCCATAATCAAGGCGCTTTTTTCTATAGTTACCTGGGTTGCACCACTGCAACCAGTGAAATGGAAGCTGACATCTCTCTGGACAACTAAAGAAACATGGGCTACTTTTTAAATTCAAACCTCCCATTTTCATATCATCATTTTGGACATGTTCACATTTTGCAATCACTTTCTTTGGCTGTCCATGCAAATGCCTCGTGTACCCACTGCCTTGAAAAATTTCAACCCCTGGGCACATGCACACAGGTTAATTTTTTTTTAATTCATGTCTAAAAAAATTATATACAATCCTATATTGACATTTTCTCACCATGGAGAAGTTACTAGGATTTGGTTAGCGTACTGTCAGGCATTTAGGACCTCCCAGGCACAGACCCAGCCAGACTCCCCTCCTTTCATCAAAGCCTGCTCCAGCAAGTACAATCCCTTCTTTCCTAAGTATGTGCCACTCCTTTTTTTCTTCTCCCAAACTTCCTTGTTTTTCAAACCCCTTCTTCAAACTCCTCTGCCAATTGCTTATCCCATTTGCCACTCTATTTCCCACTCTTCAGAGCAGGCTTTAACATTTTTCCTTTGTTCTTTGCCACCTTCGCACACCCTTTAATGAGCCAGGCAGATTTCTCAAAGTTTTTTGTGTGTCACACTTGGTCTGCCCACTCACCACCAGGCACAAACACGACTCCCACAGCTCCTGGGAAACACAGGCTTGGGAAGCTGGACATGCAACCCTGCTGCATTTTTAACCCTATCACTTCCCCGTTCCTGTGCAGGTGCCAGCAGGGCTGTGCCAGGGGAGGGAGGTCAGGGAGGTGGCAACAAGAAGCTCTGTCCCTCTGGCAGCTGGATCTGTTGGTGCTGACTGAAACTCCTTGGTTCAAACTCTTTCAAACCCAAATGGACAGATGCAAGCAACCCAAAGGTACTTTCATACGCTACAAACTCACTTAGTAAAATTCTTCTTTTGCTTCCTAGCTCTGCTGCACTTCCTGAGTGTTCTCCTACCTGTCCATGATTCCTGCTACCTCAGATTTTTGCTGTCTGATAGAAGGTCGTTTCTGGCTTGTTCAAGTGGCCAGTATGACCAAAATAAAGCTCCACAATTTTTTTAACCCAGTTAGTGAGAAGTAACTTCCTGTACACCTAATTCTTATTAAGTGTTGAGTTCTCCCCAGAAAGCCCTTGAAAGAAGTTGCTGTGACATTAAATTTTTATAGGGAAGATGGAAGATGTAGTGTAAAATTCACATTTCTCCCAACCTTTCATTTTCTGATAGTTACACCCCTTCTTTAGATAGGATAACGAAGGCCTTGAGCTCTCATCAGCCCCCTGAACTCCATCTCATTCAGGAACAGTACAGCTGCACAGACCATTTGGTGGTGTTCCCCTGAAACAAACCAAGTGTCAGTCCAGGGATTTCCTGTAAGCTCACTGCCAGCTGTAGTGCTTGGGAACCCACAGGGGAATTCTGCATCCCCTAGCCTTGCTCAGTACCGTTTGGGGACTGCCTGTGATATGGAGCACTTCAGACTGCATGTGGCACTCCAGCACCTGCAATGTGAGATGCTGGAATGAAAACATGCTGATGGGATCTGGCAGCTGGCAGGATGGCAGCCAGCAAAAGAGAAGGGCAAACTTCTTGCTAAGCAAAGCTTTATTCTGATTCTAGAAACACATTTGAAGTGTCCAGGACATATTTAGGGTATTAGGCTATTCTATACTACACTTTCTTTACTAAGTCTTTCAGCAGGGCTAACTGTGAACTCTGTAGTCAGTAACCAATTTATTTCCAAAGCTTTTTCTACCAGAGGACTACAGAGATGACAATAAAGGAAGAATTTGTACTTCCATAAAGTATATAGGTATTTATAACAGATCACCCACCTATACTGTTCCCAGAAATACCTTAGAGGATCTATCACAAAAAGAAATCACTCTGGGAGTAAGAGTCAGCAATTCTTTTGCCTTATTACAGAAAGAAGCACAAGACATTCATGTGGTTCTGGCGACAGCTGAACCTTGAACTGTAAATTTAAAGCATTAATTGCCAGTGGCACAGTTTCTACTGCACCATGTTCATTATAACTGCTCATATTTTTAACCCCATCAGAATCCAGTAGAAGTGGGCTAGTGAGTATTCACCTGTGGCAATTAAAGTGTCACATTCAGAAAGTATGAATAAAAATAACTCAGAGGTTGCTATTTAATTTACAAATCACACATGTAAAAACTAGGAAGAGTGGAAAATGTCAAATGTTAGCTGAATACTATATTGCTATGTTGTGATTTTCTATATTCAGCTTCTGAGGAATGAGGAGAAGGTCACAGGTGACTATATATTTACAGACTGCCATTTTATGTAAACGAACCCGGAGAAGTGAGGATAACAGCAAATTCTGTACACAAGCCATTTATGACCATCAGCAGCTTTTGAGCATTACATTTTATCCAGAACTAGTAACAATAGTCGACACCACGAAAAAAAACTACCCACATTACTGTAGAAACAAAACTGTGCTGAGCTTCCTACATTGCTAAATCTAGGATTTAATTTAATGAACCTGGGCAAGATCTTCTTTGTTTTGTTTTGCTCCCAGCTCCTCCTAGAAGATATCCTAAGCACATCCCAAGAAGTATAGGCAATTTTCAGATGTTGGAAGTACTCAGGTGTTCTCTCTCTGTAGCTACATTAACAATTTTCAAATGCTGTTAGGCAGTGCCTGTTACTGACAGTACACTTGGGTAACTGCTTCAGTCAGGATATATGTAGTCTATTCTTGCACAGGCAAGAAGCCAAAAGAAAAGTAAACAACCCACCTACCTCTAGAAACTAATCCCACAAAGGAAGAAAAAACTGTCATCAGCATTATATAGATACAGGAGTATTTCCCTTCTGTCAAATTTCAGTCCTGCTAAACAATCCAACAAGCTAGAACTAACACAAAATGAAGACTCAAGAATGGAGAACTTGGGTGGTTTTCACTACATCCTTGTATCAGAGAGCTTTCCAGACAAAAATATCTCAAGACTCTCTCCATCTTCATTCTTCTATACCAGCTGCCACTGTAGCTGTGAGAGGTGTAATCACCACACAGGACAGGCCAGACTAACAGTAAAGAACACTTACAGCATTTTCTACGTTGCCCTGAATGCTTTTACAGTGAGCAAAAGTTCAGCATTAATAAAGATCCATGAGTCACCTCCTAACTCACAGAGCTCTCTAGTCAGGTAGATAGAGACTTCTACAAAATTGAAGAATAAACAGTGACATATTTCAATTAAATACAACAAGCATTGACCCATACAACATTAAGAACAGAAAAAACCTGTGGTCTGAAAAATTAGTTTATGCATGACAAGTGTCTTCAATGGCCACAAGGAGTCAGGACAGCCATTGGAAAAGCTGATGAAACTGCTCAAAGCTACTGAAGCTACTGCAGAAAAGCACCTCGTGTGTTACTGCTTCACAGTACAGAGAAGCTACTTGCTGTACCCCAGCCTGAGAGTAAATGTACCTCACGATTCTTCCAAAAAGCAGAAAAACTGAGACCTCATGCTCGTGTCACTCCAACAAGGGTTTACTGAGAAGCTGCACTTTCCAGTTTTTCAGGGAAACATCTGTGATTACACAGTTATATAGCATCTGTAGGCTTCTTTCAAGCTCCCCTTGGTGTGAGTAAAAGGCTCCAGCTTTCACAGATATCGTTCATGACTCAGCCACGGTACCTCTATCCTTGAGAAAAAAAAAAAATCACGGAACTTGCACGTCCAAATGAGATGACAGGGAAGAGGACAAAGAGATATTAAATATTTCTTTATACCCAAGGAATCTATATGCCAGCCCATCTATTCCACGGATGTACAATTTCTCTGGCAGCCTGAATAGATCTCACCATTTACCTAAGGAGATATTCATTACTACTCTAAATCTGTACCAATCACTCATCTGGGAGATAGGGCTGGGAAAGGCTGAAGCTAGAAGCTCTGCAGTAAAAGACACAGAACAACTGTAAACTACAGGCTACAGCAAGATAAATAAAACTTGCATTTATCTCTTGCTTTGGTATAATGTGACTGCTAGGATTTATGGCCCTGGGCATATCTCATGTCATGTGAGAGTCTCTCTGCCTGGGAAGAGTGTGGTTGTACAGCACACCACAGAAGTGCAACGCTGATGAACTGATTAGTCAGAACACAGCTTTTTTTCTTTTCCCCTGCTTTTTTCTACTTTTCCCAGACACTTAGCACTGTAACCCATGGCCACACTAGCTTATCTAAATTCATGATCATATGTTGCAATCCCCTCAAATACGTGGTTTATAAAGTTAAGATGTCTTAGCATACCTTTTACAGAGTTACTCAAATTTACAACATTCAACATCACTGTGCCTCTGAAGGTTTCTTTTTCCATCCTCAGAGGATCTAATTCCCATCAGCCATGGAAGTACACACAGAAGTTTTATGTATAACAGGAGAGAGAGGAGAGTGAGCTAATCAAAATACTCTGGATGGTTTGGGGTTTTTATTTGTTTGGTTGGGGTTTTTTATGATACATATTTTTGACCACTTAAAAAAATCTCCCAAGTATCTGGATCTGACAAAAATTAGATCATATTGTCCAAATGGATATTTTCTGTGAAACAGATTTTTCCATCATCTGAACTGTAAAGCCTGGTTGGATCATATATTTTGCCTGTTCTTCCACAAGATCTTGCAGTACTCACCTCACTTCTTTGAGGTGCAACTGCTAATCATTTCCAGCAAGTAGCAAAGTGACCATGAGGACACTTCCTTTGGAAAATTTAACAATTTCCAAACCACATTTCCAGTGGATGGGATATATTGATTTAAATTACATCTGGTTTTAAATCTATACAAAAGCTTGCAACTATGTTGTAGCAGCTTCAAAGAGTCTCAATTCCATTAGATGAGAGCACACACTGTAATCTAAAAGCAACTCAGTTCTGGTGCCTTCACAATCTCTCTTGCCAGAGAAGCAGATGTCTAAATTCCAGCTGTGAAACAAAATGAACCTGTTCTACCTCACCTCATACTTAAGGAAGCAGAGAACATAATGCACAGTTACAAGAGTGGGTTTAGTGGCAATGGTATTTTGTTAGTGACTATTACTACATCAGGTTTGATTCTGTGTATAAGACACCAAGAAAATTCCAAACCACCCAGGCTTACAAGAGAACAGCCTTTACCACAGCTTCATGGCATCACTTAAAACCATGGGCTATTTCATGGCCTGTCACACCCTGCAACTCACTGGTGGAGATGGGCACCCGCCTTTCAGATCCTCTCTTCAGAAGACACAGTTGTACCATTCAGCACAAACAGTTAATTTAGAGAAAACAATTCGCTGCTGATAGACAAGTGAGGTACCTAAAATCCTATTGCTGGTTGGAAAAGGGATCAGTCTCTAAAAACAAGAAAGCTCTGAATTGCCTGTTACAAATAGAGGGGTTTATGAATTCTTTTCCCCCTTTAAGTTAATACTGCAGACTCAACACATCTATAAGCCATTGAGACAAAGTTCAGTTTCCTGTTTTATCATCAAAATTGACAGGAAAAAAAACCTCCCAACAGAGCTGCACAACTACAGCCGGGGTTTGGAACAAACCCTTTCAAACTGTGGTAAGACTACCAGAATGCCAGAAGGACAACTCACTCTTCTGCCTCCCAAGGCAGCGCCTCAGTGAACACAGAACCACAAGCTGATGTTTGCAAGCTCATTTTTCAGCCTTGAAGAGCAGTCCTGCCCATCTCTATAATTTGTAATCATACAAAATATCTGTCTGAAAACACTACTAAATGCCTTTAGAGAGAAGAGTGTAAAACAGATATATCAAATCCTTTCTCAGCCACATACCAGAACTTGTGTTTTGGGCTGTTTATGTATATTTTTAAGATTACAGCCAGCCAGTTCAGCTATTTGAGGACGATGTAACCATCCAACCCAACAAGTAGAATTAATAGCATCCACTCACATCTCAGAGTATTGTTAAGTATCATCATCATGATCCTATTATCCACCCTTCAGTCTTCAAACTTCACATTGAACAGTAGTGCAATTCTTCCAGGCTTTAGTAGGAATGAGGCTGGAGTGAAAAATTAATTAATTGCTGGACTTGACCCCTTTTCCATCATCAAAATGACTATAATTTTCTGATTTACTACACTGCAGGAAAGTGTGATACTAAGCAGAAATAAACATTATCTTCGTGGAATTTTTGTACCGGAAGCTTTTCACTTGGTGCAAGAACCAACACAAGATAACTTTTAGTGGAAACAACAGAAATGTTCTCATTGACTTCTCTCCACTTTGGATCTGATCCTAAGTCTGCAGTTTTCTTCTGCACTGTAAAAATACAGGCTCAGGATAAAGCTCTCTGCAGCTCTATTTATTCAGCTTGTGTCGTGACAGCTTGAGAAAAAATTCCCACTTACTCCTCCAGTGAGGAAAAAGTTGAAAATAAACAGCTCACCAGAGCACCAAAGGAAAAGGAAACATGAGATTAAACACCAGCATTTTACATCTCTATTTTGTCCACTAAAACCACAAAGACACTAAGATTTTCTGGCTCTGAAGCAGCACTTCCAATAAAAATCAATAGAAGTATCACCACCAATCTTCAGGGGAACAGTTGGGCCTATACAGGTTTTTTTTTTAAATCCCATCCTAAACTCCCAGAGAAGTGTTGACAGCTTGGGTCACTAGAAGCTTGAAGGCCATTTGTGGCAAAGACAACCTCACTATCTAAACACACTGCAACAGCAGTTGGTCTTGTTGGAAGAGGAAATGCAATTTCCAACTACTCCACTCCTTCCTCTGCTCTCTTCTGAAAACACCAGTGGAGTGTGCATCCCACATCCAAGTGGAGTTAACCAAGGTCCAGGAAACCTCAGAATCCAAGGTGGCCTCAGATTTCTCTGGCCAAAATGCTGTTGTAATTCTACTGCCTAACATGGAGTTTCAAAGCCAGGCTAAAATCTGTGATATTGTTACTCACTCCTCTTTCATTTTATGATTAACTGAGTGCTAATACTTTCCTCTCTTCCTCAGACACAAAGGAGTTTATGACCAGTCAAGCAGCAGAGACAAGTTTGACCTGTGTGCTGTAATAAATCAGGTGCCAGGAGCAGACGGAGAAGGGTTAGGAAGCACACTAAAGTCATTCTTGAGTTACACCTGTGGTATATGGGCTACCCAAACAATTTTTGACCACATAGCTCAGGAATTTGTTTTCAAAGCCGGCAACAACAAAAGGGGGGTAACAGGGGAGAGAATGTGAACTGTTGTGGGTCCCATTTAACAAGAACTCACAGACTCCACAGATTTCCATGGCAAGGATCAGCAAATCTCCACTGGGGTTTTTTGTCAATGTCAAACATAACTATAAATCTCATTTTTATTTTCTATATTTTTTTTCTGTTTCATGGAAAAATGCTGCTAGGAATAAAATCAACCTTTTCATACAAACACCACTGGAATTATATCAAAAGTTTTAGCCAAGCTTTGCGGATAGTGGGATTGGTGTGATTGCTTGAACTTAAAATTTCCATTGTGGGCTAAATTTATACAACATATTTGGTCTCCAGACCACATTCCTTTTCCTGCTTTCATTTCCATCTGTCATATCACCTCTGTACTTGTCCTTGAATATTGTTGCAACTTTGTAATTCAGTGTTTCTGTGGCTTTTTCTTAGGCCACTACTTGAAAAATTTATTTTTTGTCATCTCCAGACCAAGATGAGGCAGAACAGGCAAGATTCCATACTCCCAGGAATAAGACAAACCAAACACTGAGCACAGAAGCTCATGCAGAGGCTCCACTTAAGTCAACAGAAGCCACATGTGGCCATTCACCTATGACTTTGAAAGTGTTTACCTTAACCATTACTGGGGTCAAAGCAACACAATGGGCTTGCATTTTTCATAGATGAGCTTCTAGCAGCACAAAGCAAAAAGCAAATGTGTGACAATGACATCTACTCAAAAGTGCCTGTTCAGATATCACCAAACAGTCCCTGCACTGCCACTGCACTCAATTACTGCTCCTTCATCCTTAATACAGTCTCTTATAATTCAAGTTTCCTTTTGCAGTGTGTCATAATTTCCACCAAACTCAGGACACTTAAACAGGTTAGCTTGACTTCTGCTTCAGTACTACTTTTGTTTCATTTAAGTTTTTGAAGAGAGTTAGAAATTGGGGGTTTTATAAGGGAAAGAACAAAGGGGAAAAGTTATTCTCTTTAACATCTGTTCTTTTGACTTCCAGACAATTAGAAAAGCTGTATTGCTGAGTGTTATTTGTCTGATGTTGTTGTTCCTTAAATATTTTTAGATATTTTCCATCATTTCCCATAAAATCCTAGGCCAAAATACCACTTAAAGCATCGCAGAATTTGTATGCTGTTAAAAAAGATGGTATTTTCTCCCTGCAGGAAAAAAAGCTTGTTCAGCTTCTCACATGTGTGTATAGGCATAACAGTTACAAATGACTAAATTGAATGAGGTGATATTTCAGAGGAAATAAAACATTTTTCTACTATAAATGTTATTACCTTCACTCTCTTGACCTGGGTCTGTTTTCTGAAACCAGAAAAAGGGTAAGTCCATGTCTCCAATAGTAGTAGTAGTGGTTCTTACATAAATGGTTCAATAGTCAGGAAGATCTTGTCTTAGGATGGATCCTTACTGATACAAAGAGCACTATGTTATAACATGCCAGCAGTGGGAGAGGATTGAAAATAAGTTAAAGGGAGCTTCCTAAACTGATTTATCAAAAATAGGCAACTTAACAAAAGTTTTAATTAGAAAAAAAGAATTAACTTTCCTTTTAGTACAGCTTATGAGTTTCTTGAAGACTTTGCTTTGGACAGGACTTTCTATACTCCCTCAGCTTTTCTGCCAGGGCTCACCAAAAGGTTTGCAAGTGTCAGCTGTAGAGTCAATGGCAACAATACAGAATAACCACCCAGGATTTGATCTGCCAGCACCAAAGCTTGATTGCCACTGGACAGCAACATGTGACACATCAAATTCAAACCAGTCATTCAACAGTGAAGACAGCTTCCTCATCTTACTGTACTCTGGATACCAGCCATGGTTTTCAGCACCCGGAGGAGGGGTATTCCTGCTAACAAGGCGAATATTTGCAGTGAATTTAAAGTAGCAATCCCTTTCCACTTTAAAGACACACATCTCTGCTGGCTAACAGGCACTGAGTCTAGTGGTTGTTTTATCTCTGTTTCTTACTGACTTATATCCTAGCCCAGTCACATTATTTTCTTACGAATGTGAAACATAGGAAGTGCCTAAAATCACGAACTTTTATTCTCTATCTTTTGTTGTTGAATTTATGAGAGAAAAAATAAAAGATGCAAACTCAGTCAAGCCATGAAGCAAAGAGAGACAGCAGTTACAAAGATTACATCACTGGCTGATTTCATCTTCCCAAAACCAGAGTGTATTCTATTGAGTTTGATGTGCCAGGACCAGAAATTGGGAAATATATCAAAACAAATATTTAAAAAGCAAATACACATTGTTGCTCTGAGATAGGATTGTTTAAAATATAAACAGCTATGCAAATAAGAAACACATTGCCTGGAATACACGAAATGCAATGCACATTAACCAGCAAAAGGAAAACTGGGGAGTTGGATCCTCACTCGCTGCTTTGGCATCATGCAGCTGTACCCCTTCCACTTGAACTAAAAGTTTGGCCCAGATGTGAGAACAGATAAGGTGTGACCATTCTTAGGCAGTATTGGAAACCTATGGTGCCCAGGAAAACTGCTGGTCTACATTTGCAGTCTCTTTCTTGCCTTTTTTTTTTTCCCATTAATTATGGTTTTTTTCCTCTCTTCCTAACAAAATCCCTTGACTGCAGCTGAAACACAAACTGCAATCCACAGCACATCCACACAGCCAGTCAGAACAACAGAACTTGCTGTCTATCAATACATTTTCCCCGACTTTAGACAAGTGGCATTCCTGTTCTCCTGAAAAACGTCGCATGAAAGTTTTGCAGAGCTGTAAAATTTAAAGCTACGCAACTCTTCTCTCTACTGTCTACCGTTCCTCGGAATTTGACACTCTGTGTAGGTGAAAAACTCCTCCAGTAAACACAGTTCCTTTAGGCTCTCTAAATTAAGGAAGATGTTGAGCATTGTGGAATGGACAGGAGGAAACCAGAAAAATTACAGGGTCTTTTCAACTGCAGCTTCCCTGGAACTACGGCTGATGAGCTGAGCACAACACAGGTGACTGTCTGAGACAGAAATGTGAATGTTCCAGCCTGATTTGACTGGATTAGGACTGAGAGCCTGAGACAAGAGCTGCTATAAAGTCACTGTGCTCCTTTTCTGTGCTGCCTACCACTGTAGCTGCTCTCACTTGCCAGGCTAAAAGTGGATTCATGAGTGTGGTCTGCTCAGGGTAACTCTGTGGTGAGGTGTTATATCTGCATACACCAAGGTCATCTCCAGAAATGAACACTGTTTCTCTGTGTGAACAGAGTGGTACATATGTGTTAAATGAAGTGGACAAGTTGATGTCACTAAGCTCTTTTCATTAAGTTGGTGCCAAAAAGAAGAAGGCACGAAGTTAAACATGAGGCTGTAGCACAGATCGGACAAAATTTATCCACCCATCACACAGCTGAGTTGAGCAACAAAAGAACACACTGAGCAAGGAAAGTAAACAATAGTGATCAGTTCAAAGGAGACTTGGATCCATGTTTGTGGAAGAAAACAGAAGCTGCAGCCACCAATTGAACTTGTTAGTTCACAGTGGTGATGGATTTGTTGATTAGATTTTTTCTGGGTTAATAAGGGCAGGCCTCAATGGGTCAATAAGCTTCTCATCTTGCATATTCTACTGCTAAGTAAACTAACAATATTAGATAGTCAAAGCACGGGGGAAAAAAAAGTGATTAGGCTCTTTTGTTTCTCAATATCTGCTTTCCCTTGCCATGAGGTTGATGTGCTGAACTGGGGATTCTGCAGCAAAACCTGAATATAAAACAGTGAAAGGGTAAAGCATTTAGTTTTGACCTAAGCACATTTGGGTGGTATAATGATGAAAGACAAGAAGCAAAAGTTAAAATGAAAAGCAAGGAGACAACTGAGCAATGTAAAAGCCTAAGGTCTTCACCTTTCTCCCTTCTTTTCTGAGTAATGAAAAAACAAGTCACAAAGAACATGACACCATTCAAAAGAAACCTGTCTCACAGTGCGCCAGGGGAATCCATTTATTTTACTGGAATCTTGCCTGACTGTAAATGGACAAAGTGTGAAATCAAAGCAGAACTGCAGCAGAAGATTCTCAAGAGAGACCAAAAAGGGAGAATATGCAGAAATCATTTACCCAAGAGTGATCAAACACCCCAAAATTCAGACCTTAAGATATACATCCCTACATCCTCTTGGGATAGAGGTCAGCAGTAACTGAGAAAAGGAGGAGACTGAGGAAAGCAGCCTTCAGGTAGGTAAAAACCAGCAGAAGGTGCATTCTCTGGCCCCAAGAGCAAAGAGGAAACAGGCAGGAAAGGAGAAGGGTTAAAATTTCTTTCTGGTACAGAGATAATAGCAGGTGGTAGACACTAGACAGAAATTCAGATGATGAAAAAGTAGGTCCAGGCTGATTTTCAGGAAGAAGGGCACTGTATATGGCAGAGTCTACTCCTAAACTGAAGATCGAAGCCCAGTCAGGGTAAACAAAACTTGTAACTGAAACCAGCTGCAGTCCTGTGTAACACAAATGGATTAAACAGATTGCATGGCTCACAGCAAGTGTGAAACTGGAGGGATTTTCAGTGCTCCACCCAGAGCCAACACTTATCTTATCTGTTCTTAAAAGATTCCAGAGAAGTGTTTTCTTAAATTTTCCTCTGTTAGCAGAGCTACCCCTCATATTGGAAAAGGTTTCAGAATAGGCCAATCTATTAAAATCAGAGCACAATAAAACTTTATATTCAAAGAAGTCTAAAATTTTACAACTACAATCCAATCACCCAATCAACTGTTTTTAAAGGAATTTGTATTACAAGAGGAAGCTCTGTCTTTAAAAAAATAATCTGTAAAATGTAACTAGACTCAGTAACCGCACTTCCACAGTTGATTCCAATTTTCTGTAACAAGGAAAGTGTTCCTGGAAATATGATTCTTATTGTTACTTAATGTTGATGAGTTACTCAACCAAAACTAATTAGTTCTAGAATGGAAAAGTTGTATATGTGAGTTAGGCACGGTCTCTGGAAAAAGCACTGTTGTAGATTAGCCCTCCTTGATGGAATAAATGCAGGAAAGGCAAATAGCCTATTTCTGGAGTCTGCAAAATCCAGCCAGGTACTACTGTGCCTTTACCTTTGTACCCTTTATTAATACGAGGAGAGCAGTATAATTGCAATGATTTTTTAAAGGTCAGGCAGCAAGAACAAAATATTACTTCCCAATTTTAGAACAGCCTTTGAAATGCTTATGAAATGCAGGTCATTTCAACTTGTCTTTATTTAGCCTAAGCACCAGTGAGTTGATCTATTCAAGTGATTTATGCCAGCAAGTAGCAACAGCCAATTCAGACTGTTACCTGCTTTGGTCTTGATCACACCATTGACTCAGTTCTAGTTCAACAAAACAGGTAACAAGACACTCTGCATTTGTCAAACTATGGTGGAATGAACAGGCAACAGCTACTAGATATTTAGTGAACTATCCTCCTGTAGTAAAGATGCATTTTCAGCCCTCAAGAACTGAGTCCCTACAAACCAATGATCCACATCTCAGAAGAGAAAACCAGACTAACACCTCAACTGTTATATCTGTTCAGTTTAGTATATAAAGCAATTATGACTATGAAGAAATCTTAGACAAAAATTATCTGCTCTTCTGAACGTTACATACTACTGCTTGCTCTTTCATATGTAAAATTCCTTCCTATCAAGTTGATAAAGTGAATAGATGTTAGTCTACCTGGCTAGTGGGCAGAGATACACCAGAAGTTGATACAGCAATCTTAAAATAAATTTTTATATAAGTGAGTATAAATGCTCTCAGAAAGGCTCCTATTTCATTTCATTAACCAGCAAGGGTGCCTAACCTGAGCAGTTTTGACTGAACTACTAAGTGCAGAATAGAAGACCTATCCAACTTTACTGAAGTCAAAAAAAAAAAAATTAGGGAGAAAAAACCCCAAAGCACCACCAACAAAACCACACTGACTTAGTGGCAAAATTTTATGGAAAACCCAAAAGCTAGAGTTCAGTCATCAAGAAAATGATCAGGTTGATTCCTGTATAGCGCCAGCAATGAAGAGATGCTTTAACTCAGAACACTTTCTTGCATGTAAAAACATCATGGGAACTGCAAGGAAACATTTTATGAGTTGCAAAACTTACTACAGGCGAAGTCATCAATTGGCAGCCTGACCTCATCCAGGGACATCTAAACCCTAGAGGGAGATGTGATTCAATAAGTTCTGAGTCACCAAACTATTGTTACAGCTATTCTTTCTGGCCCAAAACTTTTCCATTTGTGGGTTTTCCATGTTTCAGCAGGTTTGAAAGGTATTGTTTTCATGGCAACATTCTACAAGGTCAAAGGGGGCAAACACTCCTATCTGCTCTCCCTACAAGGAAGGAGAGAAGAAAAATTAAAAAAAAAAAAAAAATCCCAAAAGATCTGGACTAGTTTGGCTAAATTTAAGCATGGTTGAATTATATTACATCACTGAATCTCTGAGAATTGTTAATCAAAGCACAGTTTCCCCCAAACAACCATGAGAGACAGCTGAAGCCACCGTTGTGTCTCTTCAAACACCAATTCCAACGTGAAGCACCAGCACTGTTTGAGGTAGGAGTGAACACAAATTTAAAGTCCCTGAGATTAGCATTTCATCCAACAGTAACACATAATATAGGAACACTAGGTCTGAAACATGCAAACAAGGGTAATGTCCAAGTGGAGAAAACTGGTGATGAACAGAGGTTACAGAAATGAATCCCTTTGCATCAGAAACTAATGGGATACAGGCAGAGAAAAAGGCCTGCACATCCAACTGGCATTGAACTTGGAATCTGGAGACTTTTGAAAATGCTGAGTGTCCAAACCCAAGCTCAAAACTAATTGAAGAAATTTAATTCAAGAAGTTCAAACAAACGAAGTGCAGAGTCTCATATTTTTAATTTGTGCAAATGCAGAAAAACACCGTGAAATTAATCTGTTCTGCACTGGGTGGTACCCAAGTCCCCAGAGCTTTAAGCACTTTATGACCAGTCTTTCTGTAAATTATAGAAATTTGGCTCACAGTTGGCTGACAGGTGTCCTATTTTCTGACTGAAAAATGAATTAAGGATGAAGGAAAAAAGGAATAGTTGAGATTGAGATAAAAATGAAATAAGTAAAGAAGCAAATAAGTTGCTTTTGGAGGAATTTATAGAAAAATAGAAGTCAATAACAAAAACAATATCCAATGTTTTCCTTTTCTTTCCACAAAGGCCACATGCAGCTTAGAGTACTCAACCATGTACAAAATAATTAACTCAATGGAAGTGAAGGACATTTCTTACAAAAATAAGTAACACTGGACACATCCTCAGCTGGTGTGAATTGAGGATGCAATCCTGGCTTCAGGAAAAAGAGACTGATTTGCAATAGATGTGAGTGGGTGCAAGAGAGAAATCCCAACTAAACTGATAATGGACATGTGCTTCTAAAAATTTCGTTTTGACCAGCTTCTCTACTAGGTATTTATAAAGGATGGCATTTTTGGTCTATGCTGATGCAAAACTAATGGTCAGCAACAGAACTAATAGATACAAAACTAAAACTCACAGATCAAATTCCTCCCTCAGTCTCACCCCATTAGCTGAAGTGACAAATGTTCTGGATTTGAAACCCTCATGCTGTCTGGTACGCATAATCCTGCTTATTGTTCCTCTGAAAAGTACCAAGCATTTCAGAAATATGTACCAAAAAGAAAAAAATCAATATTTCAGCTAAATGCAGCATAAGAGAGTAAGAGAGATAACCCTCTCCTGAGGTCACACTGCTCATCCCAACAGAAATTTCGAAAGTTTAAATAAAAAGTGGGGGCAAAAAAGAATAGTATTTTATCAGACCCAAAAAAAAGCTAACTAAATGGTCCCAATTGCCTCTTGATTCTCACGTGGCTCCACTGTGTATGGCAACATCTGGCAAGTAATCAGGTGACAATAAGAAATCAGGATAGCCAAGCCCAGTTAACTGGCTGAATAATCAGGATAACCAGTCCAAGGTTCATGATACTTGACCTGGTGAAGAGGTGGCAGTGAGGGCCCAGAGTGCTGCAGTGCAGCTGCAGTGCTGCTTTCCTGCCCATGAGCTGCTCAGTGTACGAGCAGGACAGAGGACAGAGGTCTAAACATGCACAGGGAAACCTTAACAGCAACACAAGCAGCTCTGGCACAAATAACCAATGTTTCCCAAGATCTCTTCATTCCAGGAGAGGATCTGAAGCAACTCAAATGTGAGAAAAGAGAACTAACCAGCAGAACTGTGGAAGCACAAAACTGTGAAATCCCATGGTCACACAGAGGGGCAAAGGTCCCATCCAGTCAAAACACCTTTACACTGTGTGTAAACTTTAATCACAAGTCATGCCAGGACAAACACAGAAGCGAAAGAGAAACCTGTTGTTTAAACAGCTCTTGAAAGTGGCTGAGAATATGATTAGAAGTGTTGGGACGTTTATACTTTCTTCCAGTGCAGTTGTGCAGTCAGACACAAATCATGGGTAATATCTGTGAGATGCCTCCCATTCATCCTACCCAGCTCACACTCTTCAGCTAAAGGAAATTTATTTTCTGCATGGCACAATGCAATTCAATATAATTCAGAGCTGGCACAACATTCTGACTACAATTTTTGCTGATAAGCTTAAAACACCAAACACCCTCCAATTAATACATCAGTGCTTCAATGAGTATGCGCTTCCAAGATGGGGAACATTTCATTTTGACTGCAGTCAGTTTCAAGAATGAACAGCTGGAAAACTTGTATTCCCTGAGATTCTCTTAATACAGAGTTGATTTTTTGCCTTTTTTATTAAACCCTTTGATTTACATCTCTCTATATAGTTGTATAACAGCTGTGTCTGACAAAGCAGCTAAAAGCATGTCACACGATGCAGGACACAGAATTTTTAAAGTATTATTTCAAACACAAATAATTATTAACCTGTTGACATAAATAAAGATTTATTTAAAAAAACAGCTTTACCTGTCTACCAGGAGGGATATATTTAAGTTTAGGCCCCACATAGAAATGTGAATTTGGATTTAGTGTGTTTACCCTATAGGGTAACTAACAAAGAAGAGCAGGTGAGAGCTGCAGCCTTGCCCCCCATCAGCCCACTCTGCTCAGAGCCTAAAGTTGGTTGCTATGAGTAACCTCCCTGTGCCAGATTTAAATGGTTTTCATCCTCCTCAGATGAGCTGTGCATCTGAGCTGACACCAATATAAAGCTAGAGAAAAAAGCTGGTTAATATCTTCCACATCTTGATTTTGCAGCAATGAAACAAATGGACACCCAGAAGGATGCAGGATCAAAGCATACAGTTGAAAGTTAGAAAAACACATTTTTCTTTTTCCCCTCCTTTCCTAAAAATAAACAAACAACAACAACAAAATCAATACTTAGTGACTTGAGAGGACAATTAGGGGCCAACAAATTCCCATATTGCTCACAATTCCAAGACCAGAACCAACTTCACCATTCAGCAGGGGAGTTTTCTTCAAATTACTAGAAAATGAGAATTGTCATTTTCTAGATAGCTCCTGTGGAAGCCAGGAGCCCTGCCAGGCTGATAGTGCTCAGTGCTGAGGACAGATTACACTCCCTCTCCTCCAGCCCGTCAGGATCGGCACTGATAAGCAAACATGAGAGAGCCCATTCTAAGCTCCGACAGAACCACTCCACTGCAATTAACTCCTTCCCTCAATACACAGCAGTTTGGATGAATCAGCAAATACCACAGAGATAGAAGAAAGAAGAGACAGAAAATGTTTCGACAGAACTTCTGTATATAAGTAAAACCACATGACACTGCATGACCAAGCCATTTATGTGATTATCTAATGATTCTGTGCATCAAAAAGTTTCAAAGACTTCATCAGTAAAAAAGGTCTGCTGAAAATAAAGCTAATACAGCTTCACTTAAAGCTATTTTATTTAAAGGGGGCAAAAAAATTTAGAGCATTATGTCAAACAGATTTTTTTTTCCCCCTTGCCCTAAAACAATTACTGTGGAACCCCTTGGTTCATCAAGGTCACTGTGGACAGCACAGCACTCAGATTTTTCTGAAGCAAGGACCATGCTTAGCATTAGGAGTCCAGGAGCACATTACTCCTCCCATTATGCCCTTTCTAAATCACAGATTTGTGTCTGTCTGTAAAATCCTCAGCGTCCTGTCACCTCACAGTGAGCCTGCATACCACCATATCATGAATTCAACACAGGTTTGACTCTGTTGCCACACTGAGACACCTCAGGGACTCATGGCAAAGTACAAAGTGATCACTGTAAGCTTTTGACACTTGTGCCAACAAAACTGCATCCAAGTCTAGTCCTCTTCAGACACAGGAGGTAGGAATTACATCATCAGCATGCAACTACAAGAAGTGCCTTGCCAGGGCAGAAAACAAGGACAGCTACCCCAGCAAACATACTGGGTCTGACCACAGGCTTCTAAATGAGCCAGAAAAAAGTACAATTTTCTTTTGGCTTATTGAACATAAATATACACACAATGATACCCAGCCATGTAACCTCAATTGGCAGAAACTTTTATCTTTGTGTTAATTTTATGACCCCTTTGGTTGTTCTTTGTCTTGGGGGATGAAAGCAAATATATGGCAGGGAGGGGGCACTGCCAAAGGTCATCTATATTTAATGCAGTTTCATGTGCTAGGTCACATAGCATTCCCAGGCTGAAAAGAAGGCTCTGTTACTGAGAATTTGAAAAACAAGTTGAAGGTAGTGTGGAGTTATACTACAAGAAGTTGTCAGTCAAGGCTTACTGTGTCTTCCAATTTTTTTTTAGAATAGCCAAAAAAGCTGGAAGGTCTCCAACTGTGTCATTCTGTTATGGAGGAAAGGAGTCTTTGGAGGGTTCACATTCATTTGATTCAAAACAAGCCCCCAGAATTCACTTATTCCCAGAAGTATGAGCGTTGTTAATTCACTAAGCTTACTTACAAGGCAAAGGATTTGCTATTACACATCCCACACAAAAAAAAAGAAAAAAAAAAAAATCAGCCTCTTTCAGCTGCTTAAGTTTGTAGCACAGATTGCTGCACTTATTGAGTTTCCAAGCTCGGGAAGCAGGCTTGCTCAGGAAAACATGGCAGCACATGTTTAGTTTTGAGCATATGCTCTCCAAGTGCCACTGCACTCATACACATGACTGACAGAAGACTTCAGTGTAGACTTGTGTGTTCCTCTGAATCCAGGCCAGAGGTACTTGAACAATTCCATAAAATCATTTTATGTGTTCCTCTGATGAGAAAAGTGTTTTCTTACTAAATATCAGGCTCTTTTTGTCTACGCATGCAAGTATGTCACAAATGAAGTGACAAAACTTTGCAGCATCTGCCGTGCTAACTAAACAAGGTAGAGGCATGTATGGTACCAGGCTTGCTTTAATTCAGGCATACTTAATTTTTTCTGGAAGGCAACAGCAGGCACTACCATGAAGTTTTCTATACATTAATAACTACAGTGAAAGAATGTTCAATGTCTACAGCTGTCTACAGGCTGCAGGAACACTTGGTCACCCAATATGTATTTTAGGCTCCCCATAGGTGCAGAGAGCTTCATTTGTAGAGTTCGGAGCTGTAAGTAGTCAAAATGAACCTACAATATAAGTTTCAGTTCTAGATGTAACTCACATACCAGCAAACACCAGAATTTACACCAGTATGAGGGCAGTACAAAATATCTGCCATTCTAGCTGATGCTGCTTATTTGTCATAATTTTGGCATTCAGAGGAAGACAAACCCTAATACACTAAAACACATGTACCACATGGGTATATACATAGGCAAATAAAGTTAGAGAAGACCCTAATATTTCTCAGCAGGAGTTTAATCAGAAGTAGACCTTCTTGCAAACCAGTCTGAGATAGCTACAGTACTAATTCACAAAGGCTGAGTGGAAACTACAACATGCCTGCATTTCAGTGAAGCCTTTCATAGAGTATCTCAAAATGCTCAAACTAAATGCAAAGTGGACGCCTCCCCAAAAACAGCCCACGCACATCAGCTGCAATGTGTTACAGAGGGCCACAAGAAACAGCAAAAAGTAGGGGAACTAAAGCAAGATCCACAGCCTAATTTGTTTTAGCATGTTTCTTACTAGCAAGGAAGAAGG
The DNA here is from genome assembly GCF_041296385.1 of Aphelocoma coerulescens. Lineage (NCBI taxonomy): Eukaryota > Metazoa > Chordata > Aves > Passeriformes > Corvidae > Aphelocoma > Aphelocoma coerulescens. The sequence continues at coordinate 8,995,309 of NC_091023.1, forward strand.
AACAAGAAGGTTCTTAGTAAGATCACCAGATGAGTGATGTTAATTCAGAACACCAGTAAGCAGAAAGAGAGGAAAAAAAAACCTACAAATCAAAGACAATTAATGAATCCTTCTCTTCTTGCAATGCTAAAATTTTTAAAGTTCAAGGCACTTATTAGCATGTAGAACTGAGTCTTGCTGCTACAAACAGCCTCTCCAACTCCATTTCCTATAGCGTGACAGCCCCTTGCCTGGGCTGAGTCCTCATTATGGTGCCTTGTAATGCTCTCCTTCCCCCCCCCCCCCCCCCCCCCTTCCTTCTCCAGTGCTTATCCTGGAGCATTCTGGTTATCTCAGAGGTGTAAATCATACTTCACAGCCCAAGGCTCACCATGAATGGAGTTATTTTGGCTCTCCTATTCCTGTTTCACACACCACACACAGAAAAGCAGAGGCGGCTGTAAAGGAGACTGACAGCGTTACAGATCAGAGGCTTCTGTGAGCTCTGAAAGCACTGCACAGACACTGGTTTCATACACAGAAGACAGAATGGGGTGGATAATTCTCACCTTAACTGTCAGAAATTTCACATCATGATATGTGTGCCATTTATCCCTACCCTCACCACCTTCTGTTTCCAGAGCAGGCAGCCAACACGTTATTCTATGGAGGCACCAAAATTGCAGTGCCTTGTCATGTTTCCTTCTGCTGAGGGAAGGAGATGCACCTCCTTCTCTCTGCACACCACTGTTTCAGATAGGGCTCTTGCTTGTCCTACAAAGCTGGCATTCAACTCCCAAGGCTGCATACTAGTCTTGTACACTTCTTGTACACTTCCAAACCCAAAACTTCTCCAGTTCCAGTTAGTTCATTGGATAGTCAGGAGGGCAGAGGGATGTGAGTGCACTGAAGGTTCAGAAACACTGCTGTGGCTTTTATCCTCTCTCTTACATTACTCACAAGATCTCCTGGGCAGGGATGGACAGGCTTCGACACACAAGAGAAAAAAAGCCAATAATGCCACCAACGTGTCCTGTGGCTAACATTGACAGAGAGACATTTTTACTACTGCATAGAGACAGGACAGGAAAAAGCCTCATCTTGTTGGCACACACACACACAGAGGCACACACAACGTAAAACTGTTTGAAGAGCTTGCAGTCTTCTTAAGTGAGTTGTGAATGTTTCCAAAAAGCCTAAATGCCAGACAATGGCAGCACATTACTAAGGAATGTTTAAGGGATTTAGGCTGATCTGATAATTGTTTGGTCAGATAAAGCAGAAACTGCTCACAGAAATAAAGGACATGGGTTTGAATGAAGTTTCAAAGAATTATCTTTAATTTTTAAGATGGTATATCATACACTGCAAATAATAAAAAAAACACTACTAGACAAAACCAGTAAAAGATAATCTGTCAGGAGAGCAAATCCACATTTACACAGCCTTTCAGAGCACAAACAGCCAGAACTCTGTGTTGGAAAGAGTCAGTCTGCCCATTTGCTCCAAGCCTCACAAGCCACTCAATTCAGATTGATTTCAATTTCACATACTCCAAAGTCAGGAGCATGATGTGAACACAGATAACTTGAACTTTCATTTTTCCACTCCAAACTCTGTAGATGAAGCAGCCAGGACACGCATAACATAGACGAAACACTGATTTGTGCAAGAGCTGCAGCTCTAGTCTTCTTACTATAGTCAAAACCATTTAAATTGGACTTGGATGAATCGAGCAAAAGTACATCTGTGAGCATTTTCTGGCCTGTTGAACTGCTTGTGTTCATACCTTTCCACATCAGTGTTCTGCACATATCTCACCCCCACATTTAGACAACAGGAGTGGCCTCTGCCTCAGATGGCCACTGTCTGACCAGCAAATCCTTGAAGGCTGAGGAAGTACAACTGAGAAAATATCACCTTATTCTTATTATCTTTCTTTGGCACAGCCATCAGAGACAGAGCACTCTGAGCTGAGTCAACACCTATTTCTACAAGTATTCATGCTGGTAAGTTGGAAGCAAATTTTAGTTTTATGAGTAGTTATGCATAGCATCAACCTCACTACTTGCACACACACCAGAAACACTTATCACATCCCACCAGGAAACAGGAACAACATCTGATCACTCAGCCCAGGATGAATATTTATACAATCTTTTTCTGAATATTGACAGAATTAAAAATCTACACATCCCTAAAACTATCCATACATAATCGTGAACATTACACACTTTAGAAAAACCAAATCCTTAACCTTGTAATTCCACTAGAAGGAAAAGAAAAGTTAATACATACATGGAAATTTATTTCGCCCACTTTGGCTTTGTCTGCATACTAACTAGGAAAACTCAGAGCCTACATACCACCTGAAAATGATTACAGCGCTCAGAGAGCCCTCTGAGCAGCCACAGGCTCTGTAATGCAGCCCCATGTGTTATGTATCCAAGCAGTTACACACAAGATACAAGTGAAAACCATTAATGGGAGACCTTGGCTGAGGCAGGACACAAGTTAAAGGCTCAGAAGAAGAACACGTGCTATCGGAGCAGTGTCATAGCACATCCAGGATATCACTGAGCACTTAAGCTCTGTTCTTTTATATTAAGCACAGCAATATGTTCTATGTCAGAACTCTGATTTTTTTTCAATACTTATTAGGCAGGAGAAAAATGAGTAAGTCAGATGGCAGTCTAATGTGTTCAGTACAACTCTGAGCAAAGCTTGTGCAATATTTTAGCAAATATTTACTACAGACACAGAGAAGCCCTTCCGCTGTTAGGTTTGTGATCAGCTGTAGTTACCATCCTCTATAAATGAAATGTATACTTCAATTAGAAGCTAGTGAAGAATAAATACATGCAAAACATGGACAAGGCAAGGACTCTAAACTCACTCTGAATACACGACCTGTTTTTCCAGTAGATGCATTTTAATTACATTTTGCAGATGTTTTTTTTCAATCTTTTGCCATAGCATATGAAATTAATTTTTGAGGGGAGGGAATGCAAGAGGAGCTTTTCTATATTTACATGTTAAATAGTATTTGTTGGTCTAGGCAAAATGCATTCTGCTATTCCAGGGAGGCACTTCCCAGGCATACCACACTCCAGTTCCCAGGTCTGAAGGACTCAGAAGCAACAGCATTCCACTGGAATGGGTATGTGCATACACAAACTTGTCCTTGGTCTTAAATTCAGGGTCTCACTGCAGGATGGATTCCCATTCCTCTTGCACAAACTGGAAACAAAAGCCAAAAAGGTCCACTTTTCACTCTCATTTTAAAGTTTATAAGATTTCTCCAAAATTTAGAAAATATATATTCCAGCAACAAATGGATTGTGGGAAAACAAAAGAAAGAAACTTCATCTTCCATTACCTATTTTAAGCAACACTCTGATTTACTGTGAGGGCAACGGTCAAACAAGATAAATGTGTAGATCTTCGCTTGAGATCTTGGCAGCAGAGACAGTCCGGTGAGTTTTGCAGAGTATTTTGGTTTAAGGAGTTCAAAGAATACTTTCTTCTTCAAAGTCAAATTTCACCACCGCTGGCCGGGTCATGTTCCACTTCTTACTTCAGTTCCTATCCTCAATGAACTCCTGGTAAGGATCTTGCTTTGAAACTGCTTTCTTCGAGCGTACATAACCAAAAAAGACAGTTAACGCCAGGAAAGAGTAAAACAACATGACAAAGAGGATGAAGAAATAGGCATTGTCATATGGTTTGTATTGTGGCTCTTTTTGTTCTGTAGCATTTTTCCTTGTGTCCAGGTTCCTTTCCAGAAGTTGCAGAACACATTGTGAGATGAGAGCAGCTAAAGCTGTTTGGTTCATTTTGGGGAATTCAAAAGCGTGTCAGAAAATAGAGGGGAATGAGCATCGAGGGGCCCCAAGCAATGCTTCATTGAAGTGGGGCTCTGTCCACCAGCTCTAGCAGAGTTGGGTCTGGCCTGGAACCATTTCCTCTTTTGGTAAGGAATGCTGTTAAGCACTTATTGGGTCTCAGTCATTTGATAATGAGGCATTTGGCTGATAAGCCTGCCTTGTCTGTGAAGTCTACTAATAATAACAATAATAGAACAATAACAAATCCTTGAGACACATATCTGCCAGGCAGTTTAAAATGTGTGATTAAATTTTTTTTCCCCTACCCCCACAATATTTGGGCAACAAATCTGCCCAGGTTACTAGGTGAAATGACTTTAAAAGCACTACTGTGATGTGATGGGGATTTAGGGGAAGAAGAAAAAATATATGGTGTTTCAGACAGCTGCTATCTACAAGCTGAACATGAAAACTTAAATTTGAACTCAAATTTGACAGCCTTGGAACTTAGGTGGAAAGTCGAAACTTTTAATGTGACTGCATTAAGCATTAGGACTAGCCGTCTGTGGCTGTGTGCTGCCAAAAAATACGTGCCACACTGGAAATATGCAAGAGAGCAATATCCAAACAGAAAAGTACTGCTTATGAAGTTGTTCTGGAATATGAAACCTTTGACTGCCACTGACAAGTGGACTACACGGAATGTTTTCAGACCAGGAGCAAGGAGGTTAAGTCTTCTCCAGTGTGGTTTGTCACAGGTCATGTCTACTTGCATGATAATAGCAGAGCAGTGCTCCGAGGATTCCTGCTTCCTATTGTGTTTTACAGGCTAGGTCACTCTAAAGTAAATTGTTGTTTTACAAAGTAGTGAAACCTTATCTTGCTACAAAAAAAAAAAAAGTCCTTACTGCCACAAATGACAATACCAGCTGTTTCTTTCTGTGATCTGAATTCTGGGGAATAAGCACCATGACTTTGAAGTGGAGAGCACATCACCCGACTAGCAGTTTGCCAACTCTGCACTGTTTCTTTAGGCCTGACCCCCTGAACTGATTGTATGATGACTAATTCACATGCTAAGATTGCAGTATATCGGTATCACTAAACAGCCTGCATTTGTCATTAAGGGTTTCTTGTAAAAAGAAAGATGAAAGTGAAGTCTGTAATTTTATATGAGCAGCAGACTACGGTATAAGTACATTTAGAATATGCAACTTCTAGAAGAAGTACTCAGCTCCACATTTTAACTATTTGTTTTAAAATCAGTCTTAAAAAAAAAAGGAAAGAAAGAAAAAAGATTTAAAATTCCAATAAAGAGCAATGCAAAATCCTGTTCTTGGTTGGGGCCAAGTTATAGGAGAGATCTAATTTACCTATCCTTGTGGGTAAATGAGAGGAGATTCAGGGAACCTAATCTTGTTTTGAGGCAACAAAAGAAAAGCTTTATCAGCAGTTTAACTACAAATAAAATATATACATTGAACTAGTATGAAATCTTCAGGGGAACTATGCCCAATTTATATTCATGTAACTGGAAAAGGATTTTCATTTAGGTTTTGCAACTTTTCCAAAATTCCGTAAACTCTTACTGTTTGTTTGTTTGTTCTTTAAAGAATTTCCTTCAGTAAAAGAAGCCTGCAATTCTGCATTAATTAAGTTGGACACATGATAATCCCTGTAAACTTCTTGCCTGCTTGAGAAACACATGACCTCTGTTGGCCAAGTTTCTGGGGCTTTTTGGTATTGGCAAAATAAAAAAAATTAAAGGGAGGTTTTAGGAGTATGGCACCACAACTGAGTTGAGAATTGAGTGACAAAAATCACAACAGTGAATTCACAGTGACAGTTTTGTGTATGCAATGAACAAGGAATGCTGTGCTTCACCTTGCCTCTTAAAACATAGCTTCAGCTCAATTCTTGTGATGCACACTCATTATTTCCTAGAAATAAGTGTTTTAACTCATGTTATGCTATGCAGTGCGCTAACATCCTCACACATCTCACCAGTTTTTTAATGCTCAATAAAAGGCGCACAAAAACTTTCTCCACCATTCAGACAGTCAGAGCCACATCAGCCTAAGCCTAGAAGATCAGTTACTGTGTTAACAGTAGGTCATGCTTGTCAACACTTGGGCTTCATCCCACAGGTATCTCACAAACCCAGAATCCTGGCCCAACAAACTCAGTGTGACACATTCCCTTCCAAACACGCTGTGACATACCCAGGTCACCCAGAGGAGAGGCCACTCAAGGCCAGAGCACACCATCCTTGGCATAACTAATACTGCCTTTCACCAGTTTCCACATAACTGCCCACAGAGTTATCTCCACACCACCTGAGAAAATGTGCAAAGGAAAACTTACTTGGGGCTGCAATGGTGTCCTCTGCAGGAAAGGTTTAAGGGCTCTGCATCCACACAGCACAGCTCATTCCCTCCTGCTCGGGAGGAGCTGCACATGAGTGAACCACAGAACTCACCTGTGCTACCCTCTTTGGCCCCTCCTGAAATGCTCTTGCCCAAACACACCTGCACCAGGAGTCAGATGATGGGACCCAGCCCCTATCAAAGGCAGATGCTTATTCATCCTCCTGCTCATTTAAAGGAATCTGGTCCTATTTTAACTTGGGGTGTTCCAGACACTGTTTCTGCATCTCGTTGAACATATTAGTGTTCTGCTAGGTTACACAAACAAACACTGCTTTTAAAGTTGCTTTTTCTCTCTCCTTTTTTCACCCTCCCCCAAACAGTTAAAAGTACATAATGGTGCTTTGAACAAGATCCTAAAGAGCTATTTCCATAAAGTGGTCCAATTCTTTTTAGAGATGTAAGTACATGAAATTCTTCAAATGCAGGGGGACAATGAGTGAAGATTAAAAAGAAAGTAAAAGATTAAAAGGAAAAGACCATAAGAAAAACTCAAAGGGGGGGAAAAGATCAAAAAAGAGGATTAACCATGTTACTTGTTGTTTTTCAGAAATTAAAGAAGTATGGAGGATAAGGAATTTGTTTCCCTTTGGCCCTAGAAAAATGCCAATTATGGTAGCTAAATTGCCAGGATCACATATCAGTATGCTTTGGAAATGTGAGAAATGGATGGGAAATATAAACACAGGGCAATAGCTTACAGTTATGTTATGAATTAAGCCACAAAAATATCAAGATTTAGTAACTGAACAAGCTGCCAAAGTTAATCTTTCCTGATGAACTTGAGCAGAATCAGAATAGAAGTAACAGAACTGTAGTTTCACATATCAGAATTGCCTTGTTCACTCATCTTTGCTATCTCTGGGTCCTCACACACCTAAAATTTCCACTAAAAGTCAAAGGAAAGTACATGGGCATAAGATTGAACTCCTTATCTGTTCTGTGTATTCTTTTTGGGAGTTTTATTTTTTAATATTTAGCAGTAAAAAATTTAACTACTCCAAGTTCCATTCTGGCAAGAGAGCTTGTGATACTATCCACACTAGCAGAGATTATATTTTCCTTTAGATGGGGAGTGGAGAAACTGCTTCCTTCCAGATCCTTCAAATATACAGCATTTATGTAACCCTTTATGAATAAGGATTACAAAAGGAGGTAGGCAAGGACCTCTGCCACAAGCTTGATGCATGTCTAAACCCCATAAATTATTCACCAGAATCTACAGTGTTATTTTAGCCAAATCACATATCTTTACTGAGTCTCACAGGTGGTTTTACTGGGCTTGGTTCTCAGCGAGGCAGGGCAGACCAGCCCTGCACTCTGTTCCTGCCCCCGGGGTCAGCACCTGGCTGGGACAGCCTGGGCACTGGCAGGACTGGCAGAGACCTCCCACCTGAGATTCCGCCGTGGTCTCAGCACTGGCAGGCACAGTCTGGATCATGACTGGGTCTGACAAAATGCTCTGAAACCAAAGCCAGGCTAAGGCGAAGGCTCACCGGAGCTGTCTGCCCTGGGAAGTGCAGTTACCAAGCAAATCCCCAGGAGATCCTATTCCCCACAATACCCCATTGCTGCTCACACATGGATCACCTGGGACCACCACAGCACTGGCATAGCCCTGCCATGTCCCAGTAGCCCCTGCAAAAGGGAGTGGATTTAATTTTGCACAATGCTCCATGTACCAGGAGCCAACTCCAGAAATGGCACATGCTGTTCCCAACCATTCCCAAAGGACAGACTGAGCTCTACTCAAAGGCAGCACCTCTGCTGTGGCTGGGAACACCTCTGCCCTGGCTGCTCCCTTTAGCCACCCCTTGCTGACTTCACACACTCGAGAAAAATGCACTTTTAGGGGTACTGTGGGGCCACAGCACCATCTCCCCTCCCACCCACTGTGGACCTTCCCCGGGACAAAAACACCCATGTGGAAAACGGTATTTGGGCTTTACCCTCAGCAGAAAAAATCCCTTAGGTTTCTCAGAGGATTCCCAGCATGGTTCCTGCTGTCTCTCCATCCACCCACAGGGAAAGCCGTGCTGTTTCTGCTGCACATGGCATCTGGACATCGTGGCACCAGAGAGACCAGATGGTTCACACACCACTGAGCCCGTCCCACCACCAGCAGCTCCCAGTTGAGTGCTGTCCTCTTGACATTCCCCAGTCCCAGCAGGTCAGAAGCTGCTCCTGGCAGTGGCTGTGTGCTCTCCTCAGGGCTGTGTCCTCTCAGCTGGTGAGGGCCACGTTTTGGCTGCTCCCCACGTACTCCACAGTGGCCCCCCTTGACCCCTCACCACGCCCACCCCATGCCTGCCATGGCTACACTGCACTGCACTCAGAAATCTTTCTGGGCTCTAAAGGAAAAGCTGAACTCCACCCTGCCTTTTCACACACATTCATTATCCCCTTTTCAGATCAGGCAGCCCTGACTGCATAAACATTTCCCTCAGGTTTCAGCACCAGGTGAAACAGTGATGTCCCGTTTTGGGAGCGCTGCAGTTGGTGCTGGTGCTGGTGCTGCTGGTAGGAGTCTTTGGGAAGAGCAAGTGAGAGAGAAATTCTGTTGAGCTTATGCAGGCACTGGGATAAAAGGTGTGGCTGGTGGGCACCTGCAGAGTAGCAGGACTCAAGTTTGTTGGGTAGCCACGGGGAAAGGGAGGCAGTGAGGAGAAGCCATGACATCGAGTGCAAAGAGTGTGTTCCACCACCTGGAGAATCCAGATGGGAACGATGGAAAAAGGGTTCAGACAAATGCTGTGTCATGGACTCCACAGAAGGGCAAGACCCCAGTGAAGGTCTATGGCTTGTGTGGTGCAGAACCAGATGGTCCCTGCAAGCCACACCACCCCCAGCCCCAACAGACCCTTCCCCAGAATAAATGTGGCCAAAACAGCATTTCGAAAACCTCAGGAGATTTGTACCCTTCATTAATAATTCTGGTACTGACTGTGGAGACACTCACACATGGGTGACTCCAAAAACATTTTTTCTGTCTCTGAATTGCAGAATTATAAAATATCATGGGTTGAGTGTGCAGAGTACCTGTCACAATCATTCTTTTAAAGCTAAATTTTTACAGGTATGTACACTTGAGATAATTACGAATAAATGCATACCTATGGGGAGAAAAACGTTTGTGTAAATAAAACTGAGTCTGTGAGAAAAAAAACATGGATATTTGTAGAGACATGAGAAGAACTGAGACCATAATTGCATACAGCATAAGCAAAGATACCCATGTGAGTGCCAAAAGGAGGGGAGTGTGGGGAGAAATAAGTAGCTTAACATTTGGTTATGGCTTAAGGGACAAACTTTGCTGAAGATGAAGACACTGAATGGTTAATAAAGCTTCTGAACTGTTTCCAATTCTTGGACAAGGAAGCAATAGTTCCGGTCTTACCAGCAACTGCTCTTTCATATTTGTGTATCAAGCTGGCTTTATTAAATTATTCAGCAAAGGTCAAATGTGATGTGTCTTCCTAGTTTTATTATGATTTTTCATGACATTGTCTGAGTAGCTGAATAATAAACAGTGCATGTCAAAATGCTGCAGTGCCCAAGCTGTCCGCAGCCACTCTGGGTTAATCAGTCACTGGTTCTGAGGCGATGTAAATGCACTAAGCAAAGGTTTAAACTGTGTCTGAACACTGCAAAGTGCTGCTTGTGGGAGCCATGATGGCAAAACAGAGCCAAGCACCAGCACTATGTACACATCCTGATTTTGTAGCCTGCTTGTACGATAAGTATCTGTACGTTTTTGAACCTGACTAAACCTCTAGCTATAGCATTTTGCTCCCTTATACTGATGAGAATTTCCCTGCCTGTGATGAGCTCCCCAGAAGTGCTGGGAGAGAACAGGGAGTGAAAATCTGACATGTCAAATGGCCTCTTACCTGCAATGACTAGAGAAACAGACTGCAAGTTTTAGTATTTTACAATAGACAAATATATTGAACAGATTCAAATCAACTCGTGATTCTTTAAATAACCCTAGGACCCTCCAGTTGCTCTAGGAAATATCTACTTGTTATTGGAAAAGTCAAAATAAATTAAAAATGGGATCTTCTAATCAGGATTCAGGTTTTCTTTCAATTAAACAGAACATTGAAGTGAACAATACAAAGAAGTTTATAAATTCAAGCTGTTCCAGGTTTCTGATGGTCCCACTGATATTGTCTTAAATTAATTTCTTCTTATTTCCTAGTAATCCACTTTACAGACATTAAGGCCTGAAGACTTTATGGATAGCAAATGTTGAGAATGTTCATGGTTACCAACACAGCAAAAATGCATGCTTTACACATCAGCAGTAACCAGAGAGAATAGATTTCTTATACGTATGAGGATATATCAGAGAATTCAGGCATAACAAATAGTTTGCATGCTGTTGTCTGCCATAATTCTGAGAAAATACGAAGACATCTTTACTACAAAATATATTAGTAGCATGTGATAATTTGGGGTGGGATTTGGAATTCTAAAGTTAAGTAAATTTGTATTTTTTCATTACATTTAGAGAACAGGTTACAGACCTGTAGCCAATTTTTTTTATGTTTGAATTTGCACAGACCTTAACCTAGGGATTAAAACCCTAACTCCAATATCACATAGGTGCAGAAATGGATTTCTGAGGACATAGAACCTGTTTGACAATCAGTTATTTTCAGTGAAGATTTGTAGACTTGGGCAGGCATTTTGTGCCTTTCAAAATAGCTTAGAAAGATACACTTCAACAACATTTGTTATTTGGATAGAGACTTTTGAGCAATATTGAGTAGAAAACCCCATGTGATTATTGGAGAAAAATGTTTATTTCTAGTTTTTATTTAAGAAACATTGAAATATCAAGGTAAAAGAAAAGGATAAATTTGTCACTAAAAATTATTCTTTTCCTAGTTTATTCATTAATGCCCAGATAAAGGAATAGCAATACATACTAAAGTAATTATATGGCAAAATGCATGTACTGGATATTGCAACGGGAGTAGAGGTTATTTCTAGATAAAGGAGGACTTAAAAGAAAATAATAAATTAAAAATCATGGTTGTGACACAAAGAAAAAATATTTTTTTATGAAAACCTGTCTCTTAAAAGTTTCCTATTCTTATGAGATGACAGTTGGTTAAGCAGCTGTGATGATGTATTTCCATCTTGTAAAATATGCACACTCACACATGCAATAAAAAGGAAAATAAGAGGAGGGACCCTGAGACCTGCCCTTTCTGCACTAATTAGTGAGTGGGGTTTGGACTCCATTGCTGTGAGCACATTCCTCCCAGCTATTGCATGGCTTTTCTGTCAAATGCAATATCCATGGCAGGCTCATTCCCCTTTGACTTTCTGAGCATTCAGGATTCGTATTCCAGAAACACATGTGGTTCCCAAGAACCTTGTCAGTCGTGACAGCAATAACAAGAAGGGATCAACAGTGTCCCAAGTTATCCTTATAGTTTTGTCAAAGATTTCTACAGCACATAAATCAAGATACTGCTTAGTCCCTCTACCCCAAGCTCCTCCCTTCCCATGACAAAAGTTCATCCCAGTTCTCCACTGCATGGCTTGACTGTGAGAAGAGTGGATGATTTTCAAAGAATCGTAGAATGGTTTAAGTTGGAAGGGACCTTAAAGATCATCCAGTTCCAACTCCCCACCATGGGCGGGGACAGGGCCTTTTCTCCTTATCTGTGTTGTTTCCAGAGTCTCCTGCTCTGCATTAGGCTCTCACACAAGAAGGTGCTCGGGAGACCCTTGCAAAGACAATGGAGCAGCCAAAACACCCATTCTCCAATGTGAGGTCAGTAAAGCACCTCGGTGGGATTGAGGGGATGGGGAGAAATCATAGCTGTGTCCCACCCCTGCAGCTGCTGGAACAGAAAAGGGCATTTTTCAATCACCCTGTGACAAGGGGAAGGGGCACTCATTGCCCAGTTCCAAACTATAAGCAAGCAGGATTTGATCCAGCAGTTTACAGAAAGGGTGTGCAAGTGGGAAATAGAGGTCTACTTGGCCTTTGCAGCAAGCCCAGCACGAGACAATTACCAAGGGCCTAGTCCTTGGAAGCGCTATTGAAAAAAATCAGAAAAAAATAGCAGTTTAGAGTAGTAAATAGGTGTTAATAAGAGAGTTTTAAATTTTAATTGTCACAGAAGTTAAAAGTATCAGAGAAAGAGAAACTGGAAAGGAAAAAAAAAAATCTCCTTTCCCCATTTTTCAGCATTTTTAATGTCCTCTTTTCAAGAAATGTATTTCTTCCTTTTGCAATGGAAGAGGGCTAGACTTAGAAGAACAAAATAAAAATAAAATGTACATGGAAAAACAGCAGAAATAAATTCAAGGTGGTTACATCCCCTAAAAAATAGTGAGGAAATTAAACACTCACCAATCCTAGGGTGAGGTAAAATTCCCTTGCACACTGATGTACCAGTAAAACTTACTCCACTCATTTTGAAAGCTCTTCCCAAAATTTCAATCAGCTTGTGTGTAGGCCTATTAAAAAATTCTTGAGGTTTCTAAGGAAAAAAAATACAATTCAGGACAGATACTGCCCATAACCGATTACAAAGTTCCTCCATTGTATGAAGCCATCCCAGTTGCTCTACTTGTGCTGGTTTTAAGCCTATGTAATTTTCTTTTGAATGCATGGCAAAGGCTTTTGGCTTCTTGGGAAGATGTACTACTGTTCCAACAGCACTTGGAAAATGCATGGTTTATTATCTCACACACACACAGAGTTCCACATAGCACACAGGCAGTACCTGGTCACAGAGGCTACCCAATGTTCCCACAGACCAGGATGCGTGCACAATACACTCATATAATGAATACAGTTTGCATCGAAGATAACATGGTTTATTTCTTCATGATATTCAGATTAAAATGTATCAATGTATTTAGCAGAATACTACATTTTAGGACAAAATCATCAGTGCTTTGCAAGTCTTCATAATGTTTATTCATTATAAATAGTAAATATTTACTGAACTTTTTACATGAAACACATCTGGTTTTTTGTTTTCTTTTTTTTGTTTTTGTTTTTTGTTTGTTGTTTTTTTGGGGGGGGGGTTTCTTTTTTTTACAACATATGTTGTTGTAGAGGCTGCAACACAAAGATAATATTTCCTTTTTCCATCACCCTTAAGACCATTGTGTGAACTAACCTCTGTACTGAACCTAGTCTAACTCACTACTTCATAGTCCTTAATGCTAAAAGGAATGTATTTGTGTTCTGCCTCCCTCTTTGTTCCAAGAATAGAGAGAAATAAATAATCCCACCTTCCATCATCCTCTTCCTCTCAACATCACAAAACACAAATTTATTGACATTCTAAAATGTCACAATGCAAACTTCTTGTAAACCTTGGTTCCTATAATTATACTTTCTATATCGGATATCGCTGTATAATTTAAACAAATCTGTCAAATACAGGTCCATCTCTGTCTATGTCCTGTACATCACTAAAAAAAAATGTAAACGTAATCATTTCTTCGTATTGTTTCCTGAAGATGACCTTTAAATCATGATTAGCAAGCTGGACTTCAGTAACCCAGCAGACTGCAACAATTCTGTATTTTATCATCAGGAATTATGCACTGCAAAAATAAAAGTACCTGCAAAAATATAGTTTTGATTCTATATCTATGACTTTGGATGATCCCAAAGTTTGTGTGAGGTACACAGTATTGCACATTGCTAGGCAGTTGTGAAAAATCAGTCGCGTTGTTGGTGGGGTTTTTGTCTCCCATGTTTGTTTAAAAAGGTAAAACACACTGGGAAAACACATACAAAAAGGTAAAATCTGGGTTTCATGTTACACAAGATTTCCTCTCTTGGTAAAGCAAAACCTGTGAGTGACATTTATTGACAAGGTGATTACAAAAGCATGGCAAGGTAACCAATGAGTTGCTCAGGAAGTCTTTCGCACTTATCCAGCTTCCTATGGACTGTGACGTTTCCTCTTGATGGCAACTTCCAGTGTGTACAGTGAGAGGCTCTCCCAAACTTGCTTCAGAAACTGAGCTGTTTTAAAGTTAGACTAAAGTCAGCACTGGATGTCAGATGAGTCAGAGTACGCAGAGCTCAACTGCTCTAAGTTTAGTTTCAAAATGTTCCATTTGTCCCAATCAATGCACATTAATTTCAACAACAACAAAAAAATGGAATGTTTGCCAGACTGATGTTAAATAGTGCTCTGTTTTGTATACCCACTCATAATGAAGCATGTCACATTTATTCATTATTGCTTTTGGCCTTTGTCTTCTGTACAGCTTTGTCCAGCCTTCAAAAGTCTACTAAAAGCTATGACTGGAGAGAACATAACAAGTTTGTTTCTCTCAGTAGGACTGCCCCAGTTTAGGCTGCAGTGTGTTGAGAAGATCCCTCTTATCCAAGCCTTGGAGTGAGACCGGAAAACAAGACCAGCTTTAACTTGAAGTGGACAGTTCATTTATGCAATATCTGGCTTCAGATAATGAAAGGCACCTGCAAAAAAGCAAAAGAAGCTTTTTAAGTCATGCTGTGACAACCTCACAGCATGGGGCCATGCCAACTACAGGTTGACATTGTCATATTTAATACTGATATATCAAAGGAAAGGGACTAATATTTTTATTCCTAGGACAAGTTTGACAAAACTCTATGTATCTGGGATTATATACTGTAATGATTCTTGAGCTGACCTCATTAAGAACATGTGTTTCTAATAGTGGAATGCCAGCGGTTATTTCATTTTGGACAACCCTTATGTTTTACCTAATGGCAATCAGGTTTCATGTCTCAACAATTAATAACATCAAGATGTTGTTGACATCACTTAAGAAAATAATTATGCAGCAGAAATCCTGCTTGAACAATCAGCTATCTCACCAGTGCACAGCTTTGGGGAGAAGCAGCAGTGAGCCATTAGGATCTGTGCTCAGAACTCCCTTCCCTACAGACAGAAAGCACAGGCTGTTGGTACCTGGGTGCAGTGTTGCCCTTCCCACTGCAAATGTGCCAGTACTCACTTTGTCCGTACTGGCCGTACTGGTAGCCCGTGACGGGGTCCATGCTGTATCCCGTGGTGCTGTAAGTCGGCGGGCAGTAGGACTGGGATGTAGGCAGGCTGTCTAAGCTCTTCATGTGATCTAACCTCTGGCTGCAGCTGGCTGACACTGTGGTGGTGGGCTCCAGGCCCCCAGTAAGAGGGGACAGGGCATAATCAGTTTGAGGCTGGTGAGGCACACCACCGTGGTTAGTCAAGAGCCCCATTACCTAAGAGGTAGAATAATAGAAAGAGTTAAAATATACAAAGAACTGCATTGCTTACAGAACCACAGAAGTTCTCAAATCTATAATTTGATTTCCTAAACCAGGTAGACTTGATATTTGACCTGTGCTTTGAGTAGCTAATCCCAAGAGGAAGTAGAATTTGGTTGCATCATTCACCAAAATAAAATCTGATGTCTAACAAGCAATAAGAACTGATACTGGGGCAAATAAGGAAAAATATTTTTAAAAACTTTTAGAGTGCCTGATCCCAGCCCCAGCTGGGAGTTCTCCAGATGTTTATTCCTTGAGGACTAAGTTATAAGACAACAAAAAGCAAGTAATGGCTGTTTAACCATGCTGTCCTGCATGACCTCCAAACATTAAAAAGCTGTGAAAAAGCTCACACAATTTTCTTCTCCAAGATCAGCAATCATTACACTGAAGTCGGTTTGGAGCAGATCCCAGTAGCACTACTGATGGAACAAAGAACCCCACATAATCGTGATGTTCTGGGTGCTGGGAAAGGGGCAGAGCAGCTGTACCCCCTCCTGCTGCATGCCCTGTGTGCTGTAAAGAAATGAATGTGCATGAGTAAAGTGCTGGTCATAACACCAGTTATCGATTCCACCATCTGACTTAAAGGACACAACAGAAAGGGTCAGGCATTCCAGAGCGACTTCAAGTCAGCTGTGACTCCCTTGTTAAGCTGCTTCTACAGGGACAGTTACAAAATCAGTAGCTGAAAAGAGTTTACTGGAAAATACATGCTTGTCCCTATAAAAGCCCAGCCCTCTAGGCCATAATTTCCAGTAGAAGAGCAAGAAAAAATTTCAAAAGCATCTGCATTTTCAAGCACAAAACTACAGTGAAAATTCCTTGTTCAAAAATCCCTCCCACTACAGGTTGGTGAACATTTCCTTTCCTGGCACACTGCTATAGCACACTTTGGAAATAAATGTATGACTGAGATTTGCTTACTTTTCCTGGAATAAATTGCACTTCAATTTTGCATTTCAGAGCCTGACAAACATTCTGCAGCTTCTAACGGATGGGTGACATACAGCTTTTGCCAAAGCTGCATATTGTGATAATTTACAGGCTGTTCTTGCTCCAAAAAGGCATTACAATTATCTGTCATGTGCTATTTGATAATTATTTTGTTTTGCAGAAATTCTTGCCATAAACTAAAGAGAATTTTTCAAAATTTGAGTCCATTTTCTAAAGACTAAATTAAACCTCATCAGAACATATCTGTTTCCTAAAGTTCTGATGTTCCTCCTGGAATTGTACTTATTTTCCATGACAAACAAAAAGGTATTGCAGGGAGCTTGTGTTCCCAGCTCTGAGTTGTTTGGTTTTTTGTTGGTTTGGGGTTTTTTAATAAATACATGAAACAAGATCCAGGGATCATGATTTAAGTGGGAAAGAAGACCTATCCAAATTTTACGTGTCTGATTAGGAAAAGAGCAAGAGGTAGAAACCGAGTAGCTCAAAAAGCGAAACCCAGATACCTGTATTGAGAACACAAAATATGTTTACATCAAATGCACCCAAGACACCTCACTGAAAAAAAAAATTCTGAGAAAGAAGTTCAGTTACTACATACAGCACTGGAATGTTCACTTCTGATTCACTAAGCTGAAAAACGTGAGTTTAACCAGTGGGCGGTATTTGCTGAATGTTTCACAAACTGAAGCATTCATGCAAAAAGAAATTCCAAAATATATGCAAAGACCTCATTCAGATACTGAAATCTTACAACTTTTAAGTTATAAAAACAAGATGAATTTGGGTTCAGGATGTACGATACTTGCTGTTTAATTCAACAAATATATTCAATGCCCAAAACCTGTTAAAAGAACTTGGGGTTAGTAATAAACAACTCTGAAATCACCACAGATCAAAAAATCATGTTATCTGCATAGCATTTTGTGCCAAAACTCCCCCAAAAGTTGAAATCACTGAGCTGTCAAGTTTTTGTTCTAAAAATTGGTTTCTGAAAGCTATTAAAATTTCTATTATTTTCTGTTTCAGAAATTCCAAATACTTTTCTTATAACTTTGGAATTCAATATGGTCCAAAAATGTAGCGTGCTGAATGACCAGACAGTGCATCAGCAGAACACAGTATAAGAACCCGTGTTCATTCACGTTATATTAATTCTTATCCTTTGAAATTAACACTAATAGAGTTAAAAGAAGAGAAAGAGCCACCAAAAAAACCCCCCAAAAAAACAAAAAAAAAAACCACAAAAAACCATGGGATAACTTAAACATTTATATTGAAAATTACTACTTTGGGAAATATTTACGTTGGCAGGAGTATCATGGTTTTGACTACAGTTTAAAACGTGCAGGGGTTTATCAGAAATCTCAAGTGCACAACTCTTTCTATTCCTGTGTAGGGCCAGTGTGATACCAATATTTACAGGACTTCCCCATGTTCTGTTCCAAGTTCAAGAGCAGGGAGAAGGGCTGGGCTTGTCACAGAGTAACTCTTCTCTGCCTCAGGGCTCTCACACCCTGTCTCTGCCGGCTCTTTTAGGACCAATTGCTAATTTGGGTAAAGAACTATTTTACCAGCTGTGTATTTCAACTAGAGGTTTTTTTCATTTAACATTTTCAGTAGAATAGAACCCAAGACAAAATTATTTGGACTTTGCCAGCAAAAACAGTGAACTCAAAAACTTTTGGATTGGAAGATATTTTAAAATTACACGTTTGTTTTGAAATTTAAACCTGGATCCAGACAGACTCTCAAACACCACTCAAGCATCAGCAGCAACTCTATTTGGATGGAGATTTCTTTTCTTTGACAAACTAGAATTAGCATATGGTGAGATTTACTTTAAATTTTTTAAATTAAAAAATAATACAAGTCTTTAGGCACCATTTTATTAAGTGGTTGTGCACTTAGATATTCTGGAGCAGAACTGACACAGCAGTCTGTCTCTGAGCTGCAGAAAACTGAAGTCTGAACAGTAACCAACTTCTCAGAAATGTCTTCCTCAGAGACCTTCAGAATCATCCTGTAGTTGATTAGTATCTAAATAATTAGATTTTTGGTCATGTCTGTTTTGAAAGCTCTAAGGGATGTAGCCTCAGGGCAGGAGTCTTTGCTACGGTATGTGCCATGACCTTCTCACCCATACAAGGAGTTACAGGAAGGGCATGGCTAACTTTCACCTAATCAATTAGAAATCCATTAATGGGCCATGGCTGCAAGATGCTCAGCACCTCCAGCTTAGTGGTGCACAGGAGACACGCAAGGATCTGCATTTTGCAGCTCAGATCTTCTGTGGGCATGAGGCAGTGCAGTTCTAAGGAAGCAAACAGATATGATTGCTTTATAGTAATTAAGGTAGAAAATAAATTTATTCAATCTCTATACCATTCAAATTTCCAAATCCATGGAAAATATGTACTTCCTTCTAAATCACTTTGGGAAAGCTAAATTAGTAATTGTCAGCCTCACTGACCTAGAATCCAAGGGCTGAGCTAATACCTAGAATTAAAATGATGCAGTAACTACACAATTTATTTTAGAGTACAATTCCTATAAATACAAAAAAAAAATCAGATTTAAGTGTTTGGCTACATTTATTTTGTTCTCAGCTTTTACAAAACACACAGGAATAGTGATGCACAGCCCTTATATATATAATAAAATACAATATATGTAACTAATAAAATTATTCTATTGCAAAACAAAGGTGAAATTAGGAATGAGTAAACAGAACAGAGTGGACTGCAACAACCAAATTCTACAGAAAAGTTTTCAGAGAACACATCTGAAGCAATCCAAAATATTCATTAGGACAAGTCCCTTGCTGGTGGAACCAGCACAGAATCACCAGCTGAGGATATGATCGAGAAAGAGAATTTGAGTGATGAAAGCCTTAAAGACACATACACAATGTCTGATCCATTATCAGCTGTTAGACAATGCTTCTATTATCACCAAAATAAAGGCCATTAAACGACAAAAAAAAGCTTATTTTATGGAAATGAAACATTCTGCCTGTTAACGTGGTTGTTATTTTAGGATGTAGGACCCTCCATAGGCACAATAAAATTCTCATATGTTTTAATTCATTTACGCATGCCTGTGTTTAGTATGCTTTGCAACCATGCCTGCAATTAATATGATTTATGAGAAAAGAACATGTGCAATATTTTTTGGGTACAGTGATACTATTTTTCCCCTCCTGTGAATGAAAGATTCAATGAAACAGCTCAAGGAAAATAGTTGGCAGTTAACATATTAAGTTGAACTGACAGAATCACGAGTAAACTTTAGCACAGTAAATGATATCCTCTTATCTGACCCTGACACATTTGCAGCATGTAATTTACAGAAGTTCTGTCCAGGGAATCTTGACAAATGCTCCTAACGATGTCAGGGCAATGTTCCATTCTAATGTAAAACAGATGTGGGTCAGATACCCTCATTCATCACTAACACTGAAAATTTCAGACTCCTTCCGAGATGGATGGCATTACCTGCTGTTACCTCTCTTCACTGTAGAGAAATCTCTCAAAAAACAAAGTATTGCACAAGAAAGAACACAAAAGGGATTGTTATCATGCACTATAATGAGAGATTTTAGAGGATTAATTTAGTTAGTTAGCTACATGGATCTATACCTATAGGTTCCTAGAATGCTGTTGCTGATTCATGTTATATACATGAATATTTCTATAGAATATAAGAAACCTAACAGAAAGCATTTTTTGGCAAATGGCAAGAGCTGACAACCACATACTTGGTTGATGAAAATAAGAGCAAATGTACTAACTCTGGACATGGATGATCTGACCCTCTGCATGCTCATATCAAATGAGACCTCATAATGATTTCATACCACCAGGTGCCTACGCTGGAATTAGAGAAGGTGCATGGTGCACATTTAGGATAATTAAGAAATACCTTGATTCTTTTGTGAAATATACTTTTACCTACAGAGGATTACCAATTTTCAAAACATTATTACAATCTGCCACAAAATTCATGTCTTTTTTAAAATGCTACATCACAGAGTCCCAGAACTTAGTAACATCACCAAAATAATTCTAAGATCAGCGAATTCTTGAGCCCCTGGTTGTATGAAAACTAACCAAAGATGACTGAAAAGGTAAAACAAAGCTCAAAGATGAATGCATAATTTATATGAATTTTTATCTATAAAATTAAACATCTCACAACTTATTCAGGCAGCCTCAGAGATTGGAGTCTCATGACTTTGCATGCTCAGCTATGGCAATATTACTTAAAATAATCCATAAAAAGCCTAAATTTGGGAGTAGGTTACTCTTTGCCTGTGAACTCTCCTCCCACTTTCTATTCAGCCCTAAACACAAAAGAAGGATTCTAGCCATTATGAACACCAGCCCAGCTGTCACTAGCTCAGCTCTCACACACCTTCCCTCAACAACTAGGATATATGGATTTGTTATGCCTGAAAGCAAAACAAACCAAAAGAGAAAAGTTAAAGTTGACATTCAAAAATGGACAGTCACCTGTTTATTGTTTCTGCTATATTAATGTATTTATTACATATGTTATATTATCTATAAATGTATATTTATATAAAATATAGAATATTTTAAATAAAAGTTTTGCCCATTTAACCAAAAAAAAACCCATGTTATTTTTACACAGTAACAATTACAAAACTATTGAATCTCGTCTATTTTACTCACAGAAGCAAAAAATAATGAACCCCATTGGCAGAACTTCTGTTTTTAAATAATAAAAAAAAAAGAACAAAAACTTGTATTCATGAAAATTATATCATGTGAATTAACTTTCTTACTCACAAAGAAATCCATACCCTGTCTCATGTTCTTGGGTCATTAAGTGAAGAGTTCTCAAACGATCACGAGCAGAACATTGTTGTGGGACTTGAACCCAAATGAAACGTTTCTGTGGGTGACCAGTTGAAAGTAATACAACAGAAGATATAGGGAAAAGTATAATGAATTAATAGTTGCTTTTTTTCATTGCTCTTGTGCCTCTTAATGAGGGAATATAAGTTTTTAGCCCTCGGTTCCTGTGCCTCCCTTAAAAACAGAGTTAACAAGACAATATGAACATATCTGATTCGACAGCTGCCATCAGTTCCATACTTCAGGTTAATGAAAACCAAGTCCTTTCAAAGACTTAAGAGAAGCCCATTGCTTAAGATCTATCTCACCAAAAGGAGTTAGAGGGTAACTCTTAAACTCAGGCAGTGAAATGTTTTGACAGTAGAAGAAAGAAACCTGGAAACAGCTTGCATCTTTACTACTGTTCATGGAAAAGTTTGGAATTTTCTTATCAAGATTATTCCTGAGCTCCAGGTAATAGCATGAAACTGCAAACTTTGTTAAAGACTGTTATGATCTCCTACACAGTCCATTCAATATTCAATCCACTTCCCATTTTAAAAGTGCAGCCTTTAAAGCTATGGCTATGATTCAATTAGAGGGGGAGAAAGTAAGGAAGAGGAAAGGGTAGATCTGAGAAGTTTTCTAGAGGGCATGGAGAAAAAAATATTATGCCTAGCAGGAGACAGGTTACACACATTTGTTCTTTTCCCATTAAAACCTTAACACTGCAGTACTGTTTAAGCCTGGATTATCCTACAGGTTAAATATCCTACAGGTTAAATATCCTACAGGTTAAATACAGGAAGCACATGGCCTCATGGGCAGCAATCCAAGCAGAGTACTGCTGCTCCACCTGAATCCACAGCAGCCAGAACAGCACTCTCCAAACCAGCAAACTGCCTGACCTGGTGTAGGGCAAACTCTTCTGCTCTGACAGTAATAAGAAGCACATGACGAGGTCAGGGGATGCCGATGTACACCGGAAAAGCCTTTTCCCTTATCTTAAATGAAGCAGTTCAAAATATTGATATCCTGTCTTTAAAACAATCTTCTCTTTACTAAGACCATGCACCTGCAGTTGTGAGACAAGTGTTTCTGCAGTCACTGTTCTGCTTCACATCAAAAAGCCAGTGATGACCACTAATCATAAAGTGCCATGCCAATCCAAAAGAATGCCTAAATCCTGTATATGTATATACATACACATACATATACATACATATATACATACATATATATACATATACATACAGATATGCTACCCCCTCATAATTCTGAATTAATAAACATTTGTTAAAAGAAAGTGCACTGAGCAACTAAAACCTAATTTGAAAAGGAAATACAATATTCCCATAAATGTATGCATGAAAGGCAAGAAGCTGCATAATAGGCATAGAAAACAGAAAAATATGCAATTTACATATATTACACACTAATAATCTCTTTTCTGACATATTTAAAGAGCTCTGGCTGAGATAGCATGCTTGCAGTTGAGTTGCTTTTTCATGAAATACAAACAAGGACACTCCAGGCTGCAAGCTCCCCAAGACATTAATCCTTGACTCTTTCCAACAAAAGTCAACCCATTGCATGCCTGCAAGACAGAGGTTCTCTCACCACATCCAGCTACTAATGAATAAAGCAGATGAGCGAGGAGAACATCTGAAGGATATCTGCAGATTTTGTCTTGATATTAAAAAGTGCAAAGTATTAAACAAGGTGGAACTCTTTCTGTTCTCTTCAATTTTTAAACAAGGTCAACAACATTTTAATACCCAGCTTGCAAGACAGATATGTAATGGAGCATTCTGCTTCCTAGAACTGAGAAATACCATCCCCTCTCACCCCCAAATTCAAGGCTAATGCAATAAAAATAAAATTACATCACCCTAGGTGTCTCTGATTGACCTCTGCCTCCACCAGTGCTTGCCTTAAATACCATATTTGTTCATCATATTCAAGAAAAAAGTTACACTGGAACCATTCTACGTAGAAAATAATGCTTCCCTGGGTTCTGTGTCAGACCCTAATTTGCAATAAATTGATGTCAAAGGGGAGAAAGAGATTTAAGTCTGGTAAGAACATGATCCTGTGAATCTTAGTATTAGATTTTGTTCTGCATGTTCTAGGGGTGTTTTTTTTAAATCACAAAATATTATCTGGGCTTCAGACAAAGCCCCCCTTGCCCCTCCCCACTACAGTCACTGCAAATTCAGCTTTAGACTCACAGTTTGTCAGGAGCACTTGCCTGCAAGAGACACATGGATGGGTGGAAACATTATGTTAATTGCTCACACACCCAGATTTATTGTGGTTAAAAATGCACTGGCTAGTAAATAGACCCTCTTTCTTTCTCATCTATATTCCATGCACACAGGCAGGGCAATGCAACATGCCCACTCAGCAGGAAAACTCTTGTTTCCCTTTTTCATGAAACCCCAAATGCAGAGCTGGCTTTTGACTTTCCCTTACCTCAGCCTCTCTTTCAGCACCTCAGGAACAGCCCTGAGGAAGCATGGAGAGGGGATGCACAGTGACACACCCCACAACTAAGGGACATTTCACACACTAACATGCCCAGCAGCTGAGGCTCCTTTGGGCAACAGGAGTTTCACTGGTTTACTACAGTCCCACAATTTGTTGCACATAATTTACACGTCTGAGGCTGTATCACACTCCCTTATATAAACACAAAGTCTGAGTGTGTCACTTTATACATCTCTACATTTTATACAGGTCTCTAACTCATTGTTCAGGCACCAGAACTGATACAGAGGAGCTGTTGGTAACACCACATGAATTTAGGTCTGAGTTTTTCATTTGTTCTTTTGATGGGAAGATTTTTAACAGCTGTTTAAGGTAATCATTCAGTTGCCAAGAAGTTGTTCCAAATCGAAATGGATGTAAGTAATCTCTATGCACTGAGCAATGAAAGCACAATGTCAGCTTTAGAGGGATCAGCATCCCCCTAAACTTGTTGGTAAGAGCTGCTGTACATGGCCAGAAGTGCTAAACACTGGGTCAGAGAAAGGTTTCAAAAGTCTAAGGGAAAAAAAAAACATAAAAACAACAGAAGTCTCATAGTGTAAAGACAGGGCTGGGTGTAAAAAAGTGCAGAATCTCCTTTTGATTACATCAAACCTCAAATCAGCAAGACTTTGGCTGGAGGAAACCTAGCCTCACATTTTTGTCCCATTTTGCCCAGCCATCACAAGATTTCTTTGCTGTTGTGCTCCACTTCTCTGTCACAGACAATAAAAGCTTTGTGAAAAGGGGAAAAAAAAGATCACATTTTCCATAGCCAGAACCAACACGCATTTAAATTGACACTAACAACTACTCTTTATGGATTAACGTTGGAAACCAGATAGATAATTATTTCAAAAATGTGGAAGCCTTGCACACTATGAAAATAGCCATTAAAAAAAAGAAGCAACTAATATAATGTCATGGTTTTTGTTGCAATTTGCATCTAGAAATCAGAATTCTTTCAAACAAAATCTATTCAAGTCTTGCTGGAAGTACATCCATTTGTTTTTCTGTTGGTATTTTTTTCCTGAGGTTTCAAGCCATAAAGTTTTGTACCCCACTTTATGCTATAGGAATCTGTGAATCTTAATTACATTTACCATTACAAAAAAGGGTTTATGAACTTTTGCCTTTGGGCAAAAATGTTTATTTCATTGCCTTTGTTATTCATTCTTTTCAACTCCAGTGCCTTTGAACTTTTCAGCTGCACAGAGTTATCACCGTTGCACAGGAACCAGGAACTGCACTCCCGAGATGCAAACCACAAGTTGAAGAAAACGAAGGAGGCAAAGATATACGAGTCGTTATTTTGGCCACCCTTTGTGCCATTAAAATCTCATTTTCTGCCTATTAGAATGCCCTCTCCCTGCTTAGGCAGTGGTGATAGTCAGTGATTAGTGTGTAATTGAGTATAATTGTCTTTTCACTTTTCATTTGTGTCATTCTGAGCTTCTCTCTGTTTTTCTAACCACTGAGAGGAAAAAAGGGTAGAAAGCAGATAAAGCCATTAAAACTCTCACTTTCAGCCCTGAAGAGATTCCTGATTGTAATTATAGATTGCATCCTCTTTGTGACTCCTCAGAATTTAGTGGACATCTCTTTCCAAGCACCTGAGCAAAGCCCTTGCTAATAAAATAAACTACCATCTATTCAAGCTTTAACTAATAATGTCAGCTTCAGACAGATGCCGTGTGTAGGAAAATTTAACCAATCTTTTGACACTCAATTATCAAGGCAATTTATTAACATGATTTCCTCAAAAGAGCTCACGCAAATTAGAAAAACAATTATAGTATTCATGCATTTATATATTGCCAAAGACCAGTAATACTCCTAATTTATGTATTTATAACTAGATTATAGCTCATCTCAATACACATTTCTCAGTCCTTGGAACTCTCCTCATACAACTTGCTCATAATTTTCCTGGACCACTTGGTAAAACCTTGATGAGGTTATTTTAAAGAGATATTTTATTCACAGAAAAAGTACAAGATCTATTTCCTGTGCCTAGCCACAGATCTTCAGAAGTACAGCAGTACATTACAAATGCTTGAAAACTGAATGCAAACATGAAGTCTGCATGATTCCGTTATAAATCAGCTGAAATTAAATATAAGCTATGACTCTTGATTCAGCCAGTAAGAGGAGAAAAAAAATTAAAAAAAAAAAAAAAAAGGAAACTAGCAAACTGAAATCATGTGGCTTATATAAAGAATACATTATGGTTTAAATTTGGCAATTCATTATACTGTGGCCTGAGGGAATAGACTCTCTGGTTCTGGTATACAGCAAATCCTCTGTCTGAAAACACAGGACTGACCTGAGGTGAGAGGCCATTGCCAATGGCAGGGTTCATGGGATTGGAGGGCCCGGACGGAGGCACAAAGCTGTCTGTATAGCTGGAAAATCCATGCCTCGTGCTGGGGAGGCAATAGGCAGAGCTGCTCTCTGGGTTCGAAGGGAGGCTGCTTTGGTGTACAGTGCTTGGAGGGAGAGGCTGAGGTCTATGGACGGTACTGCTTGGATCAGACACGGCTGGAAGCAGAAGAAACATGTTGATATGTTTTCCTCCTTTATTTCTGGCATAATAAGTTCATTATGTGAAGTTCAGCTTAAGAGAACTGCATCAGAACCTGCATCTAAATACTGGTTAAGTAGAAAAGTACCTCTATAATATTGCTGGATATTTAACTGACCTGTGAGTTTACACAAAAAATCTTAAACAGACTGTAAATATCGTAACAACAGACATGCGGTTTTCGGACAACCCTTAGTGAGCACATACTGTCAGCAATATTTTTTATATATTTCTATATATAAAAACAAAGGAAAATATTTATTTACTTATAAGACTGGTAACGAGCTTTCCCCTCCTGGCCATGGCTCATAAATCCCACCACAGTTTGTATCAAGCCTAGGAATGGATGGGAGAAGCCCTGGGCTTTGAAAAATTCCCTCAATTAGTACATACACCAAGAGTTAGCATCCAAATCTCAAGAAGGAAGCAATAAGAGTACATAACTTATTTTATAAAATCTCACCCATAAGGTTTTTATTTAATAGTAAAATCTAACAAAGCCTAGATTTGAGGGTCTGTTCCTTCCTATTCAAATCCATCAAAGTTCACAGAATTTCTGATAACATTAAGAAAAATTTTTACCCTACTGAGACTGGCTACTGTCTGATGTGAAACAAGGTGGTCTGAATAGCTGCTTTTTCCCACCACCAGATAAATATTCAGAGTATTTACAGAAGTTCCAATGCTTCATCACTGGTAGTCACAATGAGGACAGAGTGCACCTGCCTCCTTCTACACCACACCAGACACTTCCAGCAAAGCAGGCCATTGCAGGGGCAGGACAGGGATGAGTGCACATCACTTTACCAGAGCTGCATGACTGCTGGGCAGGAGGTGATTATTTCTCTGGAGAGCACCCTTCACATGGAACCACCCCTTTCTTGCAGCAAAACAAATCTGAGTTCTTATGTGCTTAAAATAAGCAGGCTTGCAGGGTCATCCCTGAGTCAGACCCTAAATTAGCCAACACATTAGAAAAGAAAATATTTCTACAACAGATAAGCACAGGAAACCCCCCAATAACACTGTTTTAACCAAGTACCTGTGGGCTACTGTACCTTGCGGTATGGAGGTGGGTTGGTAGGAGGGCTCAGAGAGCTGATATGTTGGCAAAGTTGGCATAGCACTGGGTGGGAATCCTCCAGGGATCAGATGGTTGAAAGCCATCAGTTGGTTGGCTCCTGCCTGTTTCCTCCATCGGGCACGACGATTACTAAACCAGACCTGCAAATGTTTTAATATGAACATTTGAGTTTTGCACATTTAATACAGATGTATCAGAAATAATGGCATTGTATTTCAAACACACTCAGTGTCTGAGATGAGAGATGCAGAAGATGCACACTGAACTCAAGTACTCCTAGACAAGAAAGGTGCCCTTGGCACACATTTCCGTGGTCCAACAGATACAACAAAGGAATTCTGATCCATAGTTTCCTCCCAAATACAGCCTCTCCTGAAAAAAAAACCTGGCTATTCTTTCAAGCTTTAGTGTTCTTAATCACTATAATTATGGTGCTGGATTTAATAAGAAAGGGGAAACCTCTCCACTTAATCTAAGTGCCAGCCATTTAGTCTATACTGTACTGTCTTTATATTTAATTTGCTGACGAGTTAGTGGCATCACTTAATGCACTGTTAGAAGGGGTGTGTACTTACATATTAGGACACTATATTGTCCTAATGACCAACAGAACTCTAAGCTTTTAATTTGAAAAATACAAGCCCCATGTACAAAATACACAAGCAAGTTTTCCCTCCCAGCAAGATTTCATGTATTCACATATGTACAAAACATCTCTTAATAAACTTACAACAGTAGGTCAGAATTTCAGTGCTAGATTAGCATTTCAGAACCACTTTGAAATCCTTTCGCAGGACAGCGCACCAACCAGATGGGGTTTGGATTTGTGGGACATTTTAGCTATAAATCTGCTTTTCTTCACATCATTCTCAGTTCATGTTTTAAGTTTTCCAAGTCTTGGATGGTTCTTATTACCTCCAAGACAGGAAGAGGTAAGACTTCACAAATGCAGACATAATAGGAGTTGCAAAACACATTTGTTAATTTTGATATTATAGTGATTCCACACTTCACAAATTGGAAGGGCAAGGAGTCAGTGCAGGGGTGCCTAGAGCAGGGTGCAGGCACAGTGCCTTGTTGCAGGGTCAGAGCAGGCTCTTGATTACAGCTCTCAGCTCCATGGTGGAGCACTGAGGGAAAGAATGGTTGTTTAAGGCAACACAGACCGCACACATTTGTAAACAAGCAGCCAGTTGCTCATACTCCTACACCCTGAAGCAGCTGCAGTGCTCATCTATAGATACAATCAATTAGATAAGACCTGAACTGAGTGTTAACATCTGATAAAGTAGATCTACACAGCTTTTAAGGCAGGCTGGCCTGAAAGCCACTGAGGCATGTTAGCTGATGAGCCACATACAGATGTATTTGTATAAGACAGGGCTCAGATCTGTAACTCTTCCTGCAAGCAGCCTTTGCTGGCTTATGAATCAAGCATCACAGACTGGGATTCTAAGTTTAACACCATTTACAAACCATGAGTGGCCCTCATATAAGAGGGGAACAACATTTTGGGCTACACTGCGGGCTTCTCCTCTGCTTGCTGTTTCATGACAGGGGTGGTGGGACTCACTGAGCCATCTGGTTTCTGACATAGGCCATCTGTCACCATGTAGTTTGTTCTGACTTCATCCTCCTTTCAGAATGACATGCTCAGTTCATACAGCTGCCTCCTCCTTTGGCTGCAACATCTACTCCTCAATTATACACTCCCACTCCGGTTTAGGATACAGGACAGAGGGATAGGTGGAGCCTCTGTTCTATGTCACAAATCCCTCTCTTGTATTTTGCTGTACATACTAACCCCCCCCCTCTGTCTGCACATGAACCATGTCTGAAAGCAGCTGGCAGGGACAAGGAGTGGGGTGGAGATGCAAAACCTGCAATGAGCAGTAGTTGGGGATGGGTCTAGATTCAGCCTGTAGAGCAAGAAAGAGACCTTGCTAAAGATCGAAAGAACACTTAGGAAGGATAATGGAGGTCAAAGAGTGACCAGGGAACAGAAAGCACTTCTTGTAATTAGCTGACCCAGGTCATTAACGATGGCTTTTTTCCTTGACACTCTCTCTTCTTCAGGTCAAGAGGGTTATCTGATGATCTCTAAATGCTTCGGGAACAAGAACTGACTACACTGTGTAAATGGATTTCACTCAGGAAAGTGAGGTAACAAGATTTTGTTTCCTCTACAGATAAGCATTTGCCTTCAAACTCCAGATCTTTACTAAAATGAGTCAGATCCCAAACTTTAATTCAGTAGTAAGCGAATTACACAAATGCCAAGTTTTATACTTTTATTTACAGACAGATTTTTGGCTCATTTTATAGACTTGCATTTTTTCCAGAACTGCAGCTACCTATTAGACATCCCTGAAAGGGACACACTCAATGGTATCATAAAGTCTGCAGCAGCCACAAAATGAACACCCTTGTGCAGAGCTTTGTTGCCACCTGGAGCTCCATTATATAAAGTGGGACTCTGCAGGGGAGCAGAAACCTGCCCAGGCTGTGCAGAAACAAGGTTGTGTATTGCCGCCTCAGTCCTGTGTGATTGGGATGTGCTAAATGAGTGTTACTTGACAGGCACCCATGGCACTGGCACAGTCCTCTGGCACTGGCCCCTTGCTTTCCCCGGGTGGCAGGAAGGCAGATGGCACCTGACTAGCACCAGAGTTAGTCGAAAATTAACTCACCAAAACCCCTTGAACAATTTCAAAACTGCAGAGGACGTTTTACTGCCATTAGTACCACACAAGCTCACCACTACAGAATGGTAGAGGCACATAAGAAAACAAAAGTAAAAAAGCCACCAAATCAAGAAAAAGTTACTAAAAACTCAGTAACTGAAACCTAAATAACTCAAACTTAAATATTTTATTTACATTTTATGTGATGCTTATTAAAATTAGTCAAATGTATCATGAAAAAATCTGTGTACACTACTACCACTAAAGGAATCTTGAAAAACTTTGCTAATCTCAAGCCAAGACTTAAAAATAAATCTAGTCACCACAAGCCAGTGTGTCTGCTTAGAAACATATTGTAAACACCTGGGGAAATATTGTCTTTTGTTTGTACATTTCCAATATGATTTAAATACAATGTCGCCTTATGTGCAACAGATTTCAACTTCCACCAACATAACAAAATCCTCATCTTATGAGGGGCCTTTTCAAATCTAGCAGGCCCCCATAGGATGTTCCTGTTCTTCCATAACCTCCTTTTGAGAGGCACACAATCATCACCTGGATGCAGGGATGCTTCCAGTACAAAGCAGGCCCTGGAGGAGATCTCAAGTGTCATTCTGTGAGAAAGTTCCACCCTGCAGAGGGCACAACAGAAATCAAACTCTAAACTATCTAAACATGGACAGAGGAAACACGGCCTGGCTGAGGGACCCAAGCATTCAAAAACTATGTCTGCACAGAAACCAAGTCATACTCATTTTAGTGAGGCTTGGACTCCTTGGTTCCCATGTCACTTTCAAAGATGGAATGTAAATTATCCAGATGATTTGGAAACAAACCTGAATCGCAGTGTCTGGCCAAAATTTATTATCTTGAAAATAGAACTGAAGAGAATGAAATATAGGACAAAAGAGGGGAAAAGTAGCCCTTTAAGTACTGGAGGCTCCAGTTTTTCAAGCACCTGGGACTGGACTGACCAAAAAAGAAATCACTCTGCACCAGAACAAAAAAACTGTATTTTGCACCAATGTAGAGTGGATAAGGTGAACTAATAGGTTTCTTTCGTCTCTATTTCCTAATATTTAGATCCTGCCTCTTATTATAATTTTTTCTTAAAGTAGTTTAAAGTAGTTTGCAAGTGATCATGCCAATATCTTATTTTGTTGATCTCAACAGGATATTCTTCAGAAGATGCATTTATTCACTTGGGAACACACTAGTGTAATTAGCCTTGACATTTTGACAGTCTGATCGTAAACACAGAGTTCTCTATGTGCTTTTAAGGCAAAAAGATCTCTGATTCAACAGGGCAAAACATTCAAGATGTGAATGTTGCAAAAAACCCGTGGATATTTTTTTATACAAAGTCCTGACCATTGCAAGCATGAGTGCCAGAAACACACAAAGTCAAAAGACTGATGTATTGTTAACGGCACTTCTAATTTTAGATGGATTTTAGATGGGGGAAGGGAGGGGTCGGTTTAGTTTTTCCTCATGATATTTTTCATGGTAACTGCCTCCCCCACCCTACTACTCCCCACCTCTGTCTTCCCACAAAATTCACATGTTCAAAACAAAGTCTGACTATCCTGGAAGCCGGAGTCCTTGGCAGATGTTCCACCAGGGAAAGAACGTGGGCTGTGCCAGAAGCAGCAGGGGTGCCTTGGGAAGAGGGGGTGCTGAAGAAGGAAACTGCAAACAAAGTTGAGCTGCACCAGCCTGGGCAGAGCCAACTCTGTTACCTTTGCAAAACACGGCAGTGTGACTTCTACAGACAGCCTCAGGGTCCTGCAGTCCCTACAGATGTCAGACCTCGCTTACTTCAGCAGCCCTTCGAGGGTGTGCACAGGAAAGAAGTTTTTATCTTCCCTTTTCTGTTTTTTTTTTGCAGTAGGGTGAATTTCCATCCTGGATCACCATCAGTACGATGAGCTGCAGGGAAAGCACTGCCAGGGACCAGCCATAGGATGAAGAAAGAGTAGAAATAGCTTTTTAGCACAACTAGTTGGAAAATCAGCTTGGCTGTGACATCTGCACACCCCCAGCCTCATAGGAATAAGGTCCACTGTGTACAGATGCACACCATGTTCCCTCACAGCACCCCAAAGCTGTGCCCAAAGCCTGCTGAGAGCAACATGCCATGGCCACCAGTGGGAATGACACAAGGCTGAAGGTTCCCTGCCTGCCAAAGCCTTCTCTTTATGAGGATGGGAAGTGATGCTGTCTAGGATACTATGGGTTATCAATGTGCTGGAAATCAGAGTTCTTTGAAAACACACTGGGGTGGGAGGGGGGAAATAAAAGCAAAAAACATACCAAACAAAATCCCAAAACGAAAAAAAAAAACAAAAGCAAAGAAAGTCAAAACGAAACCCAACACACCACACACAAAATAAAACAAAAAAATCAACACAGACCAAAAAGCCAGTAGACTGTGCCAAAGTGATTAGGGACTTCCAGCCACCTCCCAGTGTGATCCAGCATACTCAGATCTCCTAGGTTTCTTTGAGAAGACTTTGACTCAGTCTTACAATGATACTTCTAAAAAACTGCAGTGGAATAGTTCTGGAAATTATTGAGTAATAAGCAAATTGAACTGTGTATTTATAAGTTAAAGTGACACTAATTAGAGCCCTTAGGCAGCAGGGACCAGAAAGAGACAATCAAAATCACATCCCTCTTTTCCTTTATATTTAAAAATGTCCTCTTGGGTCTGCATACGAATGCAGTTGGTTAATTTCCCCATAAGAATTTCCCCTTTACAGGGGAGGGGGGACCTGCAATTACAGGGTTATCTACTGCAAGGATGCACACAGCATTTTCTTTCTTTTGCCTTTTTATGATGCAAGAGGTTCGGTCTCAAGAAAATGCATCAGAAATTCTCCATAAACCACATCAGGAATAACTGTAAAGATCTGCTGAAAGGTCTTAAGTATTCTTGAATCCATCCTACATTCTTTTGCCCCATCTTCCCATAGGACTGGGCAGTTCAGTGTACAGGCTCAAACCACTTCAGAGGGGCTGAGAGCAAGTTAAGACTTTTTTTGGCACAGATTCCCCCTCCCCAGTGATTTTTCAGGGAGTACTTTTCACTGTTTTCTACTGAGAAAAGACTATTAAAGCTGAGAAATTGGACTTCAGAACCTTTAAACCTTACTACTAGCTCAAGAGTCATAACTTCTCTCACCTTTCCTCTCACTCCTCTCTGAACTCTTTCCCTCCCTGTACCACAGTGAAATGAAGAAAATAGTATGCAAGCACAACACTTAAAATATATTTTTAAAATAATTTTTCTTCTAGCTACTGAAGACTTCTGAGCTCTTGGGACTTATTTGTTGAGGTCATAATAAGGTTTTTACAATAGCTTACAATCTGATTACAAGTTTGACATGGGAACATTCAATTCCATGCTAGTAGCCTGGAGAGATCTGCCTAAATTTTCAGACATGCTCTGTTGGTAATTTTTTTTTTTTTTTTCAAGGAAATCAATTGAAAACTTGGATTTGGCTGAGAAGAAACTCTTCAGGGTGGGAAACAGTCACGATTCAGAATTGTTCCTGACTTGCCCTACTTTTTCACCATTATTCATGGACAAAAAAGAATCCAACCAAATTTTTCCCACTGCATTTTGGAGTTAAACAGGGAGGCCATGTGCCAGCTGCTTCTCACAGCAGGGCCTCCTGCCCCAAGGATCCATACAGCCAGGGCACTCCTTAACATGATCCAATACACAAGTCTCATGCACCACATTTCTGGCAATTTGGGATGCCTGCCATCAACACACAGGCTCAAAAGATTTGCCTGCATGGCCAGCCCCCATTGGCCAAGGCAGGCTCCTGGCTGGCCACAGGACAAACCTGAAACTTATTTAAAAATCCTTTGCCAAAAGATTGACGTAAACATTCCCCACCACCAATCTGAAACAGGCCCCAAGCTGCTGCCAAAGCTTGCCCAGTTCATCTAGGTCTAAAAACAAGCCTGATGTGGGAATCAAAGGTGGCCAGAAAAGATACTACCCGCTTCATTCCTTATGCACCATTTGTTAGAGAAACCAAAACTCCACAGCCCTGAAGCTCAGAAAGAGCTTTTGATCTACACTGGAGATAAATTCACTTTTTAAATTTGCCTTCAGATTGTCAGTAAAAACAGGCCACAGACCTCACGAGCCTGCAATGCAACATAATGATGGTTTTAATGAGGTTTTAAACTGGACGGGTAAAGCACTGCAAGGTTGTAATTTTACTCAAAATATGCAAATCTTTAACTTCACATTCCCAGAGTATTACTATTTTTTTATTTTTAAATGAAGGGTCCTCCTTTGGAACAGTGCTTATCTTTCTGAATTTTATCTGATAAATGCACAAGACCAAATAACTCTCCCCTTCCTTCTGCATCTAATGTGCAGAGAAGAGCAAGTGCCTTTGGAAGAGGCAGCAGAAGAGATTGTCCTGGCTCCACATCACATCTAGGTTCAAACAGTGGAGGGAAGGACTCAATAGTCCTTGAGTGGCAAGGCACTGCAGGAGGAATTTCAGGGAGCATTTTAACTCTTCATTACACCCAGTGCTGAAATATTTGCAACAATTATAGTTACACATCTCATGACTCTTACAACGTGGAATTTGTTGGAATGCTTCTTTCCCCAAAAGCCTTTCCTGTCCCCATGATTAGGTGCACAAAAAACATTCACAGTGTAAAGACTGTTTTCAGTTGCTTGTAGCTCTCAAAAATTCCCCTTAGGGGCTGACATGATTTAAGCTTGATCCTAGACCAGAGGGAAGTTTTTTTCTCCACCTCCAAGCAACTAGGTTAGAAACATGCATTTGGTTACCCCTCAGCAGTGGCAAAGTGAGAAAAAACATGGTTCAGTGGTTTAAGACTCTTCCTTTCACAAGAGTAATAGACAGCCTCAGGGAACAGAAGGGAAAGGGGAAGCACGGGGGTGGCAGGGTAGAGAAAACAAAACATGAGATGCAAGTGCTACACAGAGGGACTGAGGGAATAGCAAGGTTCATCCACTTGTAATCAACTAAATAACTACCTAGACAATATAAAACAACTCTACAAAATTGGATCTTACAGCTCCAAAGGAAAAAAATAAGTAAATTTCTGGGCTTAGCTGGATTCAGGCTGCAAGAGCCAGCTCTTTTAGATGATGCTTTATTGGGAAGCAGTCAAAGAGATCTTTGTGTATATATCCATATAAAATTTGCTATCTCTGATCTCTGTCATACTGTTACCAAAAAAAAGAAGTGTGACTAAGAAAGCTTGAATACTACTTCAGTATGGCTATCCAGCCCTCTCAGCCTCAAGTCTTTTAGGGTTATTTTCTTTTTACAGGTCGTCTTTTATTTCATGCCCATCATATGTGGCTATTTTAAGGGGCTATAGAGAGGTGCTGAATGCTGATAAGGCAAATCCTATATCCCTTAATCCACTGCTAAATCACTCTGCCAGCCTTCAAGGGTACCAGACAGATGGAGTGCACTAGGAAACTGCCCACAGGCTGGTTACTTCAACCCCAGCTCATCTTTAATCCAGAAAGGTTTTGTTCTGGTATTTTAATCATTGATTGACTGGGAACTCTCTTCCATGCTGGGTTAGGTAAAATATCCATGTCAGAGGTACTGGGGAATTCTTGAGGCTGTAGATCATATGAGCAGTGTGAGACAGGATGTGTCTCGAGGGAACCAAGGAAGCCATGAGGAATGTAAAAAGTCATAGGGTTAAAGCCACATTAAGACAGCTGTTATGTTAATGAGAGTTCTGCTTTTCTTCTAGCTGTAGGTCATTGATTTAGAAAAACATGAACAAGGTCTTTTTCATTTTATCATATTTTTCCACTGAAGGTAACATAGACCAAAACATCATATCCTAGATCCCATTCGTCTTGCTAACAACACTTATGAGGCAAGTTATCTTTATTATGTTTGTGTGCAAATGATTCCCAGAGCTTGATTTGGTCTTACCTGGCCCAAGTCTATATATGAAGCTGTTTTGCAAGCATTTCACTCAGTAAACATGTTAAGAAAAGAGTCATGCACCACTGAGTTTGCCTTCCAGACAAATTCATCCACACATCTGATTTTCTCCCGCAGTCATAACAAACACTTACAAGAAGTGTGGTGTGAAGTCTTCTGCAAAAACATTTAGCAGGTAAAACTCAAAAAGTCTGGACCTTTCAAGACAGATGCTCAATAATACAGCCATGCTGCAATAGCCATGATTGTCTTAAAAAATCAGAGGGGTATTTGTATTGTTTATATCAGTTTGCACAGTCTGAATGCCTCAGGCTGAGTTTCAAAGGTGAAAACATAATAGCGTTTCACCAAAGAAACCAAATTCACCTGTGTCCTTGGTTAGACCACAACAATATTTCATTTTCATTTGTTTCATTTCTCTTCCTTTGTTAGATCACAAGCTTCAACATTTTGCTTGTCACCCAACCACACATTTGCTTAGTAACACTTGCAACTCCGACTGATTTAAACAGGGTGTACTTTTCCCAACAATTTGTAAATGTCAAATGGTGAAAGAGCAGCAGAAGATTCTGCTTGCAGTATTAAACTTTTCACAGGATGTGTTTCCTTGATATGAAACAGAACAAGTCCTAAATGAAAATTGAACTCTGGGGTGCAGCTTACTCCAGAATAATTTGGCTGCTGTTTTCCTGGGTTTAGACAGCTAAAAATCCAGGTTCATGTTTTTTTCAAAAAATTTAAATCAACTCCATGTTACAGCTCCACCAGTACATTAGCTTATTTTAGACAATCCATATCTACATGAGGCTGTGGAGGCTTAGAAGTTATTTGAGCACTTTTTTTCTTTTGAATTAAACTGAGAGTGGGGATAAAAGAGATATTACAGGGTTTATACCAAGTCAACTTCAAAATCTAACCTAAAAGTAAACTGTAGATACTGCATCAGCCACCTTGCTCACCTGCATGGTTCTGTAGACACACAGTCCTTTAAAAATGTTTTTCTCTCCTTTGTTAATGCCTGGAAGACCCAGACAAAAACAGATGAAATCAGTTTAATAACCATAAACTGGCACAACAGCTGACCTGATTACATGCAGAGTGCTGTCAAATGCATAAAACAAACAAATGGGGATACCAGACCTTCTTCTTCTCCAAAGATTCAGTATTATACTCATGGTAGGTATGGAAAAATTAATGGGGAAGACACAAAAGTTTTTTTAAAGAGCGTCTCTTAAACAGTTAAAAACCAATGTCCAGGTACAGACATAAAAATCCTACAGCTGTAAACAATGTTGTTTCACATTTTCCTTCTACTCTGGAGCAGGATCATGTAAGAATATAACGCTAACAGAAAAGGAAACTCCTTTCATTAGGCAGCTTGTAAATACATACCTGGACACGAGCCTCTGTGAGTTTGGCTCTTTGTGCAAGCTCTTCCCTAGTGTAAATGTCAGGGTAGTGTGTCCTCTCAAAGGCTCTTTCCAGCTCTTCCAGTTGTTCTGCTGTGAAGGTTGTCCTGCTGCGACGCTGCTTTCTTTTTAAAGGCAAATCTGGTTCAGAATCAATGTCAGAGCCTTCATCAGACTGAGGTGCTGATGCTCAAAAAAGAAAAAAAAGGCAAAAATTAGCTTTAGTTAAGGAGAAAGAACAGCAAAATACTAAATCAGTCAATGACATCCTTTCATATGGAGGCTGTCTTGGACCAAAGGCCCCTCAGACACCCTGATTCAGAGCTTGAGGAAACTCAGCAAGAAACAAATCACATACAGCATGAACATGACCCAGGAAGGGGCTACCAACTCTTGCAATCAGCAGTTTATAGAGAAATCAATTGGAAACTCTTTCTGGACTTCACAGACAGCACCAGCCAGATCCCAGCAGCACTGCTTGTTTCCCCTGGCAATCAAGTGAACTCCGGCTACAGCTGAACCCAGAGCTCTAACTGCGAAGGCAGCAAAGCCTCTTCCACTATCTAACCACGTTCACTTTCTCCAGCAAACAATAATGAACCAAAAAGTAGACTTTCAAAGCCAGTCTTCACTTGCATCAGCTGCTGTCCAGGCAACCAGCATTCCTTCTTGCCTGAGTCTTCAGAGGAAACCACCTAAAGAGGGCAGACACTCCCCAGCAATGCTGAAACTGCTTGTTCAATGGAAATACAAGCATCGCTGCTACTACTTCAACAATGCCAAAGAAATTATTGATATAGACATTGATTTAATAGAATCCTTTTAATGTAATATGTTTGGAAGCAAACTGTTTCTCAAGCTCCAGCTAAAACCCCCCACCATGTTCATTTCTACCTATCTTACACTTCCAATTTCACTCAAGCTGTTTGAGCTAATAAATATGCGTGTAAATAATCTGTTTACTTAGAGCACGAGAAACACAAAGTGCTTTTTTGGACAATTCAGCTGAAAAGTTTATTAATTTTTGCACACCAAAAAAAAAAGAACAATTACTGCTAGACCAGTGGCTCTTTTGTGAAAGGTGTCTTCATTTTCCAGACAGCATCAATATCTTGGACCGAGCACACACAGACATAAGGAGAATCTCCTATGGATCTCAGCATCAATATACTGAACAAACATCAACTCCCAGAATCTCTTAATTGCCGTAAAGGTTTGTCGCAAGTAAGACTGGACTAAGAGGTTCTCATTTTTGAGAATATTGTTCTCTAGAACTAAGGAGAATCAGCACAAACATCCTATCCTAAACAGTTCAAGTTCAGTCCTTATTAAACAGGCAATCTAGAGTATCCCAAAATCAACAAAATTAACATTGTCAGAATTAGTGACAAATCCCAAATCTTCTCAGCTGGGGACCCAAGTGACACCTGCCTTCCTCAGCAACTGCCAAGTTACAACCCTCCAGGACGGCTCCATGCTGTCATTCAAGAACAAAAAAAACCAGGGCATTTTAAATATAGTTCCCCGATGTCACTCTCAGATATAAATCACACACCTTAAGCAGTACAGCACTTACTGCCCAGCTAGACTGGTGGAGGAGAGCACACCGGCCACACTACCAGGGTCACTTCGGCTACCACTGCACTCTGCCCTTACCTGGTGTAGTGAGATCTGAAACAGAGCTCAGAAACGTCCGTTTTGGAGACAACTCCTCTGACAAAAGCTGCCTTTTATTGTGTACAATGAGTTTAAAAGAAAAGGAAGTCAAATCCCAAGATGTCAGGAATTCCTTCACTACTCTTTCAGACTCCATATGTACGTGTAGAACTTCAAACATCTACATATCTGCCTATAAAAAGCCAGCTAAAACTGTGCAATTTAAAGGGGATATTTATTGCTAAATTTATGAAGTCCCTCACCAATTGAGTGGGAAGTATCAGGAGACATATAATTAACTTTTTAAAAATATTTTATAAAGACTTAGCAAAATCTTGGGATGTTTCCCTATGCTCTTATTCCTTTCTGCAAGAGAAAGCAGAACTGAAACCCTGACTTCATTTCATTTTCACTTTTTATTTTATTAAGGAGTATATGAAAGGCACAAAGGTAAACCAGTTTAAAAAAAAACCCTATAGTATCTAAGAGTCCAGAACAATATGCATAATCAAGTGCAAGAATTTAAAGAGAACATAATAAAATTAAAGTAGGGAAAAAATGTATATCAAATGAAATTACTTTCATACCTATCTGCTTTCACTGGCATTACCTTTTGCCAGGCCTGGCTGCTATGTGCAGCTTTATTGAAAATGTTGGCTTCTTTAGCCTTATTTTCCCTATGATGTTAAAGTCAGACAAATGTAATCTCAAAGGATAGTTACATGTCTGTACTACAAACTGTACTGGTTTTATTTCTTACAAAGTATTCTTACAAAGTATTACTATCCTCAAGGAAGCTTTTATTCGTATTTTTTGCTATTAAAATACCATTATTAGACTTTTGTATAGCTGAGAAGCCAATCAGTACTGGCTAAGCACAAAAATTGGATGCACCTCAGCCTGTAGACAAGCAGTATTTATTTTATATACGTTAAATAGTCACAGCACATTGCCCTCTCTCTAAGCAGTGTCTCACTAAGAGGACTATTGACTTCAATAATATACAAAGATATTATTCAGCACAGGTAAAGCTGGTGAGATTTTAGCTGGGTTATTTCTACATCCATCGCCTCCACAGACAAAAAACATGTGTATCACTAACCTTTACATGTGTTCTAAGGATCCTAATTTTCCAACACCTCAAGTTATAAATAGAAGAAGGAGACTCAGTGCCCTGGGAGATTCCCTGACTGGACTCCTTGAGATCACCGGAACCCCTCTTACTATACAGCTCAAAATGGGAGAGGCAGCCAACACCACTAGTAGTTGCTGAGTCACAAAGAATAATTTAAAAAGGAATTACAGAATTAAAGAGAAATTATTTGTCCCTTAACTGCTCATGACCTATCTGGTGGCCTAAGGAAGTGCTGCATGCTGATTATCACAACAAATGCAAAACCCCACTGCCCAATGTCACAGGCATTTGGTCACCTGGAGTTCTGCAATCATCCCTTTCCCAAACACTGTAAATAGACACATCGAGGCAAAAACCGAACAACAAAATGACACACAAGAGGTCATTCTGTGGGCTGTTCTTGCTCTCAGCAAGACATTTCATTTGAATAATTAAATAACAATAACATGACAACCATTTAAAGCCCATGCATTAGGGCTGCAACACAGTGCACCTGACAGAGGCAGGCAGAGAGGTTATCTTGGAGAGGTTATCATCCTCTGACCCTGGGAAGCACAATTTCTCTGGCTGCTCTTCACGCACCGTTACATTTTTTAATAACATATTACACAGCCTCTTCCACCTAGTGTAACAGCCAGAATGAATTGTCTAGCCATGGATCTCACTAAAATAAGGACAATGAAAAAAATTAAAACCAGCAAAGGTCAGGGAGGCTTCTGGTAGCTCTTTATTAGCTAGCTACCCTCCACACATCCATCTTCTCTGTTCTTTATTTAATCAAGATTAATTTCACAGGGTCTTCCCCCTTGCACCACCCCAGCTCCAGGGCTCACTGGGGTGTCCATTCTGGTGGCCCTGGGGCTCATTGGGGTGTTCATTCTGCGGGCTGTGGAGCTCTCAGGGCAGCCCCAGGCCTGGGGCTCATTGGGGTGTACATTCAGTTGGCTGTGGGGCTCACCAGGGTGTTCATTCTGCCAGCCCTGGGGTGCACAGGGTAGCCCCAGCTCTAGGGCTCACCGGGGTGTTTATTCTACTGGCTGTGGGGCTCACTGGGGTGTTCATTCTGCGGGCCCTGGGGCTCACTGGGGCAGCAGTGGCTGCCAGCGCCCGTCTGATTCTCGCAGCCATCCAGGCCAAGGCGAGGCGAGGCGAGTGACCTCCTCGTGTTTGCTCGGGTGCAGGCGAGGGGAGTGCAGCGGGGCCGCCACCCCCACACAAACCCACAGCAAATGACAAATGACACTTTCTCTTTGTGATCTTTGGGATTTTTGTTGACTTATTTGGAGGCTTTTGTTGGGTCCTAAGAAATGGCCTGTGGCTGAGGCCTATTGGGCCGATTTCCACGCTCCATCTGTGGTATCCATCAGCGGGGCCTTTGCCCGCATTCAGGGCTCTGACACCTGCCTGGCAGGATGCAGGAGGCACAAAGGCGGCTGCCGTGGAGGCGGGGGTGGCGGGCTGGGGGGCTGGGGAGGGCAGCCCGGGTGAAGGGGATACTCAGCAGGGGTTAATCCAGCTCCCCCTCCCCAAACCTCTGCACCTGGAGGCGTCCCTCCAACACTGCCTCTTCCCACCAGAGGTAGGGGGCTCAAACACAGCCCTCCGTCACACTGCAGGGGAATTAAGGAGGAAAGGGAAGGAGAGCAGCAGAACTGCCCCAGGATGGGGGTGTCAGAGGCACCCAAGGTGCTCCCCAAACACACCTCTGGTGCTGACTCCCTGCAATGGCCAGGAGCAGGGCATTCCTGCCTGGATCCTTGTTTGTGTTGGGGTAGGCTTTCAGCAGCTGGCTTTTAACAGTCAACAGGATAGAAACACACCAAGCATCCTTTTCTTCCTCAAAATAAAGT
Source organism: Aphelocoma coerulescens (assembly GCF_041296385.1). Lineage (NCBI taxonomy): Eukaryota > Metazoa > Chordata > Aves > Passeriformes > Corvidae > Aphelocoma > Aphelocoma coerulescens. Next base: position 9,037,564 of record NC_091023.1, read on the forward strand.
CCACAGGAAGATAGAACAACATCCTTATTTTGTGGTAACAGCCCTCTCTCTCCCTCCCTCTCAGCAGTTCTGTTTAGGGGCAGGCTCTTATATCCATACAAAATATAATGAAGACTCTAGAGCACCTCTCTCCCTCACAGCACATCAGCCCTTCATTTTTCTGTGTTTGCCTGGAGAAACATGACGCCAAGCGCCCCCTCTCCTCCTCCTCCTCCTCCCAAAACCTCACTGTCACAGCAAGGAGCCATTAAAAAGAAAATACTCCCTGCCAGGTCTGTGCTAATCAAACCAGGACAAATAAACTCTGACACTCAACAACTCCCCGAGTGCCTGCAGCCCGGGGAGGAGACTACAGATTAGTTATGAATATGGCAGGCAGCAGGGGATGAGCTCAGGGGTCCCGAGTCACCCCACAGCCACCTGTGAGCTCTTTAGACACCACAACTGAATGCCGTGTTTATCTAAGATAAAGCATGCTTCAAGCAACAGAAGAGCACCCCTAAATTTTAGGTTCTGGTGCTCCCACCAAAGCACTTTTGGGCAAGGTTACTGAGACTCAGGGCTGCAATTTTACCCAATTCAGTGTTCGTTTTCTGTGCTTCACCATCCATGGGGTAAGAAGACAGAAGGGAGATTTTGACACCCCAAGTTTTACCCTATTAAGTCACAGCCCAAAACTTGTTATCAACTGGACTCCTTTTCTTTGAGAGGAAAAACAAAAGCAAATTTCAAGAAACAAAGAATGAAACAAGCATCCACAAAAGATTTCTCAGACGAGTTATGATAAAACATGCTAATGCTGTTCCATGCTTCTCTTTTCCTATTATAAGTGAAAATTTAGGATGGGCAAATATATAAAGAAATTCTCAACCTTGCTAAAAACAGCACAGTACTTAGTACCATGTGAAGTACCCACAAGTAGTAGAATTGCTTTTAACCAGTTCTACTGGCATTTTGACTATGATATATCAAAGAAGGAAAAATGAAACCAAAGAGAAAGCCTCTGTTCCAGACAGGAATATCGCTCATCTAACAAGGATTAAGTCACACTTCAATTACTCCTTTGAAAACCACTGCTATTTGTAAAGGGCATACTTACAAAAAAAAATTGTAAATGGCTTTTTTTAAACTCCACAGGCACTTTAAAAAAATCTGCAGTGAGAGAATGAGAGAAATGTTGAGAAAATATGGTGCTATTTAAGTAAACTCATTAATAAGTACAATCAATCCATTGCTGGAATTAGAAAAGAACAAGCCCATATCCTGTGAGCTCTAAGCTGGAAAGTCAGCACAGAAAGGAAACAACCACCACTGCAGTGATAAAAGTGATCTTCTTGAGAGAAATGGATGGTATTTTTATTTGGTTTGGGCTGATTCATATAGAGAAGTGTGCTTTGTATGGCAAAGTGAAAAGGAAAACAGTAGCTGCAGTAAAAGGAAATGGCCAACGGTGACTTTTATTTACAATTACCAAGAGACAGGCTATTATTGACCATATGTGCCACAATCGCCCTCCTTATCATGGGTTGGCCATCATGTCCACTGGGAGCTGTTAATGAACTGGGTAATTGAGCTGCTGACATGTGTTACCAAAACAAAACAATAGGAAGAAGAGACAAATGAACATTTTATTTGCCAATCAGAGTAGGTTCCGCTTTTCAGAGGACTGTGCCTAAGTAAGTGGCTGAATACATAAAACAGTGCATTGAAGGCAAGCAGATGCATGCACAATAATGGTTAACTGACAGCCTATGGCCCATCTGTGCTTAACATTTTGTTAAAGAAATTACTTGACTTGCTAAAGAGACAAATCATACAGCTGCCCCAAGTGCTGCATTATAAGAGATAAATCATTAGCTAAACTGTTTCATGCTTAAAATGACAATGCATATTAACAGTTATGCAGGGACATTTTGTCAGCACAGCTTGATGCAGTTATAAGTGACAAAAAATGTGACAGCTCATAGCTATTCAGTGATTTCAACTTAGAAGAGAATGACAACACTGTGAAAACAATTTCACTGCACAAACAATAGACAATTCACAGGCTCTTCTTTTTTAAAAATGTATTTAATTTTTTTTTGAATGATGAAATAATATGGAAAGAGAAAAAAATGCCCAGTGTCTAACTGTTCTGCACCATTAATCTGCTAGCATGTACTTCATTCAAAACCACAGAGCATCAAAAAGGAACACATTCCATTTTAAATATCAAAGACTGCATCGCCAGCACTAAGAATAAATGGCTAATTCTCAACTGTGCATGAAAGGATAAAGAATTTCTAGAGTGAAAGGAAGGGAAAAGGAAACTGCAAATACAACTACAAAAATCTCTTCTTATTCCCCCACCTTCTTTGCCAAAAAGAGATTTGCTTTGTTGATACAAGTAATGCTAAAGTACTTAACAGCTTTTCATATGGGTCTGATCCCAACTTTCACCGCTGTAAATTTGCACTGGGGGATCATTATTATTATTATCATTGTCATTATTATAATTATTAGCATTATTAACATTACATTTTACATTGAAAACTAAATATAAAGGAACCGCAGTTAGCACTTGCATCCTGTGGTCCAGGGAGTACACACACATGCATGTGTACAGTCCAGGGACCACACCCAAGGGAAGGCAAAGAGGAAGACCAATCTCCTGGACCAGATTTACCTGAACAGCTGGATTATCAAAAAAAAAAAAAAAAAAAAAAAAAAAAAAAAAAAAAAAAGTGATTTGGTAAAAGTCATGTAACCTGTGGGAAATTTCCCTGCGGTTTCAAAAGCTGATATTCACATAAGGGTTAGCTCAGGTTTGATGACTAAATAAAAATTAAATTGCTACAGTTTTCCCCACAAAGCCAAAACTGCCTCGCTGACTGTGTAGAGTTTCCACTCACTGGCCTCAGAAGATTAGTCTGCTATTTCTACTGGTATACGAGCAAAGCTGGATCCAGGCAAGCTTTGACCCTTGCTCAGTCTCTCCCACCCTTCCCAGCAGATCCAGGGAGAGCCCAGCGAGAGGGAGCCGGCACTGCGCTAACCCGGGCACGGCAGAGCGCTGCGGCACAGAGCGCACACTCGGGGGCTGTCCCCAGGCTGGGAGTCACCCCGGGCCGGTCCCCCGAGCGCAGCCCGGCCACTCCGAGCAGCTCTACAAAAAGCGGCGTCAAAAGCACAGCTCCTTGTTTTTCACCGGGAGCTCACGAGTGCCCACGTCTGGGGATTTTTCCAGCCCTTCCCACAGGGAGCATCCCTGTTAGCGCTGAGAACACGAGTACTGTATTCAAGTATTGCAACATCTTGTCTGTTCACTTACAAATACTAGGACATTTCAAGGAAAAACTTCCGGAGAATTAAAAAACTTTGTATCCTAAACTTAAAAAAAGGTGAAGGAAACTAAATACACAAATCCAAATGAGGTTTTCTCCCAAGAAACTTTAGGAATTTGATATTTTAGGTGATATTTTAATATGACAGGGAGACTTAGGAGGAAAGCTAGATCTCTCTTGCAGAAATCCCTGAACATACTAAGAAAGGATTGGCATCATGTCTTCAAGCTGATATCAGCTGATGGAAGAGCTCATTGGTAACAAATTAAGACTGAAAACATTGGGTATCCTGGGAGATGGAATTTGTCAGCTGAGAAATTAAATAAAGCAAATGAAGGAGTCTCTGGACAAATAACGAGACTGTATTAGTGAGTTGAAGCACTGCAAATAATTGAGTTGTCAGCAATTTTCAATTGTGTAAGGCAGTGTGGATTTTTCAGAAGAAAAAAATAATCTATAAATTATATTTTCCACAATCCTTTGCAACAACACCATGCAAACAGAACTCCTAAATTTATATGAGCTGAGCAAACTACTGGGCATACCAAGATGGGAAGAGCATTTTTCAACAACAGCTTTGCATTTCTTCACTGATTCCACTTATAGTACTGCCAAAATATTTTTGAAGAAAACAGAAACTGTACAGATGGCTAAAGTAAAAAAAATTGAAAATGTTTTAATAAACTTCCTATTTGTCTCAATTAGTTCTAGCATCTGAATTAATAACATTCTTGATTCCAAACACTGGCAGAGCAAGCTGTTGTAGATAGCTTCATCTCCATGTCATGATTACACTCCTCAAAGTCTCAGTGGGAAATCAAGTTTATCATCTCTTCTTAAACCCACAGCTGCAGCTGGACCACCCCTCAAGTCCCTTTAACCCACTGCAGAGGTACACTGAGTTATATGACCAACTCTATTTATCACTTTCAGGACTTGGAATGGCCAAAATATTTCCAGACTTTTTTTTTCTTAAACAGAATATTTGATTTTGTCATTGAATACACACACTTTCCTCTAGAAATCACTTAACCTTGCATGAGACTTTTGTAAGAGAAAACTAAAAGTACTCTTTTTTTTCCTCTGCTTTTCAGATTTCAGTCAATTAGAATAGCTTATATTTTTCAGCAAATATTTTTTCTCTGATTGGTTTTCCAAGACACTATTTACTCCTGCCAAATACTTCTTTTCCAGCCAAAGCTGTAAGTAACTCTAGGTCACTTCCATCACAACTACATAAGAATTGGGGTGCTGACCTCAAAATCCATCATCTTCTGTCATGAAACCTAGTCCTAACAGAGTATTGAGCCCTCCAGTCCCACTGGTCAAAGACAGCCCCTGCCTTTATGGTTGTTCCAGTGTTTGGGATAAAAGGACCCTACAACGGGATAGCAACAGGGTGCTCAGTACCTCTTTGTGTTACTTCCTGTGGGGTTTCTCATTCCAGTCCCTGCCTTGGGTGCCGGCATGGGGGGGGTGCAGGACTCTGTGCTCAGAATTTCCTGAAGCACACAATGCTGTTTCATTCATTAAAGCGCCTGTGATGCTGTTACAGTAATTACCTTGAGTCCATCCAAGAGCTGGTCACCTGCAGATGCTCCCTTGTTCCTCACCCTGTGAGGTTTGCACACCCATGAGTTCCTGGCATCATCCTTTAATTACACTTCCTGGGGACTGTCTCCTACCAACATCACAAAAGCTATTGGAGCTCACAGACATCACCTGACCATAGCACTGCCAAAATACAGACACTAAACAAACATGAGAAAATAAAGCACACACAGAGTGCTCTGAGGACATGGACCCTGGCTTGCTAATAACGAAGCAAGGTATACAGCTTGCTATCTGCTCCAAACACGGGAAGCTTAATTTCCAAAGAAAACTCACAATTTTTCAGTTCAATAAGAAAAACAGAATAAAGCCCTGCACCAGCTGACCTCAGAGCAGTCAATGAAAGGGAATTATGGGCTGTGCTGGTCTGCAGCCAGCCCCCCAGCACCTTTATAGCATGGAAAATGTGCCAGCTGGGAGTCACTCTGGATCCAGTCTCTACACCACAGACATATGTAATTCCCATACATTTGCTCTCATTTACTACTTGTTGACAGATGCTGATAAATGTTCTTGAAAACCTCCGAGAACAATGGTTACTGGTGAATGCCTAATGGTAGAGATGTCAAAAATTATTTGACTAAATATACACATACTTAATATCACCAGCTCTGAAACCTTTACACATATTAACCTATTTATAACTGTCTCTCTAAATTACTAGCAGCCCCAAAAACTGAAAAAGTAACTCTGCACCAAATTTAGTGAGAAACACACTGGCTTCTCTTAACTATTCACCATATGCATACAGCAGAAGTGGCAGAATGCCTGTTGATGAGTCCTGTAGGCTTTCCTTGGACACTAACATTACAAAACACATTTTCACTCATTTCCTTTTTTCCCCTTCCCACAGTGTCCCTACAACATAAGCATCCAGAATTGCAATGACTTAAAGTGAAGTGATTGTGTAAACAGAGAATATTTAAGTGATATGTAAGGTACAAAGCCACACATACTATAACTCATTTGCTCCTTGCCATTTCCAAAGAAAAAGACTCTGAAGAATCTAGTTCTACATTCCCGGTATTAAATGCAAATCACATTGTGTCAGTGGTCTTTGGATCCAGCCTCTAGACTCAGATGCAGCCCTCAACCACCCTCAGGCATCAGGAATGTCCACACTCAGAAGACACTAGGTTTTAAATTTAGTTCCTTTTACCCAAGCAGGGAACCCACTGAAACTGCCTGTGGGTTTTTTTGGAGCATGAAGAGCAGCTCATTTTTAGATGATCTCCCACACACTGAAAATCAATGGTTTCATTAAAACTGATGGTTTCACCCTCCAGAAATAGGGCAAATTCTCAAAGATAACAGTGAAAGTGTCCCAAATCAGATTTGCAATATTTAAAATTAGGGGGGAAAATTGCCAAAATGCAAACAGATGAATCCAGAAAAGTTAACATGCAGTTTCTTAGCTACAATCTTTCATCTCTGTAAGATCAGCTATCTTAAATTGTTAGGCTGTAGGGTTAATTGATAGCATCTATTTAAAGGTTCTCTCTGTTTCCCCAGAGGTCCTCAACATTTCAGGGGGAAGCAGGAGAAGATCTGGGAGAAGCTTTATGTCAGCTATAAAAATCCTGGCTCCTGTTTCATCTTTCCTTCCAGTGCTCTGGCACCACACAACAGAGTTCTTTTATTCTTCAACTTGTACACAACTTAGAGCACCACAGCCTGAAAAGATTCATACATGCAGTGCTGGGTACCCAGGAACATCACAAGTGAGAGTCCTAATAGCTCCATCACAAAACATGCAACAAGAGAGCTTTCTTGGGTGGGAATAAAAGTAGTTCTCCTTGTTTCTAATTTCTCCCGAAAACTTCATAATATTCTAGAATATTCAAAAACAAGAGGGCTTCTCCAAAGCAGACTCTCCAGAGTGCTTGGCATTTTCCTGCCACTGTATGAAAACATAACAGGTCCTAAAATGGGAGCTTGAGCATCTCATCTTGTAAATCCAGTCTGAAAGAGAAATACCTCCATGATCAGTACTGGAAGAACAGCAACCACTAACACAGAGCTCGCCCTCCCTGCCTATGCAAACAGGCAGAACATATTTTGCTGGGCTTTTCTAGGAAGCTTAGAAAAGACAAGCATTCAAACCCAACTGAATTTCAGCAAAAACCATGCTCTTTCTTTTTATTTGACAGCAAATTTTTAAAATGCTAATTTTTTTCTTCAATTCATACCCTATGGATTGTGAGATGCAATTCTCTGTCTGCTTTAGGTCAAACCCTGCTGAGAGCCACATCAAAGTGGTTAATACAGATTAGGAAGTCAAAACTTGGCCTGCAACCCAGCCGGACAGAGCCCGACAGAGGGGCCTGACAGATGCCCCAGATGCGTCCAGGGGGAGCCTGCCAGAGTGAACTCTGCACAATAGCAGAGAGACAGAAAAGAATAAAAGCTGCACACTGCCAGCCAGCCTCCTGTGTCCGCAAAGGAAAACCGAGATCAACAGAGAAACCAGCTCTTGGCAGCTTTTCTAAGTGGCTTCCTTTTTATTGTTAGACAAGCAGGACAGGGAGATCCAGGGTCCCAGGTTCAATAATGCCCAAGGGGATCACAAACCACAGAAACAAATGCAAGAGGGCTACTTTGTGAGGGTAGTGGACTTTTTGCCTTCATCTACTGTTGGCCAAGTAATCAGTAACTCCAATACCTCTGTCCCTGGTAGCCCACAAATGTTGTGCCGTTGGGCTCACAGCAGAAGCCTAGAACATTCGTTGTCTCAACAGACACCAAATGAGACAGGAATTCTAGAGGAGCTTCACTGCTGTGACAGCTTGGCAACATCTGCTGCAGTTTGGGTACCAGTGACCGGAGACCACTGCTCATCACAGAGCTCAAGAGCCTCCATCTCTGCTTAAAAGTCTGTGCACCTTCATGTGCTTACATCATTAGGTCCTTTTCACAGAGAAGTCCCAAGATTTGTGTTGATGCAGCTCCCAGCACGGCGGCAGTCCGTGAGCAGGGCTCCTGTTTACCATAGCAATACAAATAACAACAAGTGGCTGAGTGACAGATGGCCTGGAAACATTTCTGATGTTTTCAGTGACAATTACCTATTCAGACACCCCAGTCAGACTTTCCAAATCACAGACTAAGGGCAGCTGCCAAACAACATTTTACAAACAACTTTGACCCAGGCTGTGTTCTGATGAACACTCACTTAATTCTAACATATATGATCACATATAAATGGATTAACCAATATGTGCAGTGGATAACTTCACAGTGAATGGTCAGATTGGGATCTTCAAAGAAGAGCCTGCATCTGTCATTAAAATTAAATAACAGTCATGCTGTTCTGCTCAGGTACCAGAATCTGTATTACCAAAATCCTTGCACTTTTTTGAAAGTCTCCTTCAACTCAAAAATTGTTTTGCAAAATTCAAACATCCAAAGGGGCTTTTTTTCCAATTTGACTGCTCAGGAAAAGAGTTTGCATAAAGTGTCTCAATCCAAACAACATCTCATCCAAGCTCCCATGCTTTGTTTCGCATTTTTAATCCCATACTACTTGGAATTATTCCTATACTCTTCTGTATAAGACATAAAACCACTAGAAGTGCCACTAAGATTTTTTTTGATCCGGATCTAACCCAAGAAACTTAATTACACCCAGGGTCTGTGTAAGGAAGGGTCTAGACCATCTTCTGTCCAACTTGCAGCAAGTGGGACATCATTGCCTGCCTCAGAACACATTTAACTAGAAAGACAAAAATCAAGCATCTTTGCCTCCAGGAATGTTGTTGCATTGGAGACTTCAATTTTCATTATAATCTGGGACCATCAAGGTTCAGTAGGAGGTTTGTGATCTTTCTAAGCAAACCTGGACTTCGTTTTGAATTAAAAATGGGCGTATTTATGGTTTTGCATCAAAGTCATGTGAAATGTCTGGTTTTGCATGGATTCAATTAGAGACAAGCCTAAGGCACAAAAAGTTCAGATCCGGATCAGGATCCAGACCCACCCAAAGCTGAGGGACATTTAGACTGAGGGACTTGGTTCTTGTCCATCTCCAATTCCAGCATGAAAATCAGGTGGGACTCACTTTCAGCAAACCCCAGGTCCTCCCCAGATTTTTGCAGCTTTTCCAGCTTGGCATGTCAGCAACAGCAGGAGGGTTCCTATGACTTCTGATGGGATCTGAAACCCATAAGACACTGTTTGAGTCCCTGCAAACCAAAACCATGGCATCTTCCCAGCTCTCACAATTAAGCTTTAAGCCATAAGAAAAAAAGAAAAGCCAAATTAACAGCCCTATTGACAGTTTTATAGACCCCTGAGGGCTCTGCCTACATCCAAAGACAGTGGGGCTTTTCTAAATTAAAGTGAATTAGCAATCAAGTTCCTAAGAAGGATTCATTTAATAAATTAAAGGGCAGAATTCAAAACAATTTCAAAAGTAATCCCTTGGCCACAAATCATTCTCTGTACAGTGGAAAAATGGAACATTGTCATTCTGATGCTTGTCTTAATTGGCATTCAGTTGTTTTCCTCTTTTAAAGTAATTGTTTATTATTTTAGTGGGCACCATCTTGTAGTAAACTAATGTTGCCATAAGCTTCTTTAGGAACATGATAAACTCCTAATTCTGTCTGATAAATTCAAGTTCTTATTTGGTTAATTTTTGCAATCAGAATCAGGGAGAAAGAATTAGAAGTAAATTTGACCCTGCTGAGCCACTGAAGGAACCAAGATTCCCACAGTCCTCCTTAGCCTTCGAGTCCACCAACACACTGAACAAACTTTTTGGCTTTCTGAATTGTGCACCACACATACAACATGGTTTCAGGAGTCTGTTCCCATGAGGCAGCTCACATTTTTTAACAAAACTATGTCAGTACCAGGCTCTAGCACAAAGTATTTTACAGAGTTTGAACTCTCAGTTTAGAAGTACAGATATTCTCACAAAGTTAAATTCAACCCCACAAATTTCCTGAGTGCTTATATCAAACTCAATGCAGCTACCATTAAAAGTGATGACTTACAGACTCCCAAAATGCCATTCCCTTTAATGTGATTTCCTATGGTAACACGCAATTCACGGGAAGACCTTTACACCTATTTAGGAACAGGCAGACTTTCAAATTAACTTTGGCGGAGCCATGACAGATTATACCAGCAAAGGTTCAGCTGCTCTGCCATTTGGGTATGTTTCCAGTTGATGTCATTTCATGCTTTCAGACCATTGTTGCAACTTGGTGAGAAAGGGAATATTTGCCCTTCTCCTCATATCACATTTCTCCTTCCAAGCTTTCTCCCCCGCCTTCCCGATTCTGTGCTAGCAGGAAAAAAAACCAAAATCTAGTTAAAGGCTTTTGTGGAAAATGGAAAGAGAGAAGGAATCATTTGTTGTCTAGAGGAAGAGGCATGTGGTCATGGCACTCACTCAGGATGCTCTGGAGTAGAGACCAACTGGAGTCTGTCAGACCAGTAACTCCTTCTCCATTTCCACTCTTCAAAAGGTCCAGTGAGTGCTTGAAAGAAGACAGATCAAAACCCAAACAAATAAAAATCCAACACACACCCCCAAATAAGCCCCAAGCATTTGAGTTTGACTCTCCCACACTCCAAATACCCAGTAGAGGGTAGTTACACAGATGAAGTGGAGGAACTTGGAGGACCTAGAGAGTTTTGCTTACAGCTTTTACCTCAGTGCCACGGAAACACATTCCTTCCCCAACGCAGGGATATGCTCTGCTCACAGCAGACAGGACAGGCACTTTCTCCCCTACTCCCAACCAGGAATTCTATCTGGAGTCAGGAAACTTCTCCTAGAAATATGAGGTGCTCCCAAAAAAAGTCAGTTTTCTCCAGCTGCCAAGGTCCAACAGGAAAAGCATTCTGTCTAAAAAACATCAAAGTTTGACTGTTACAGCTCAAGGGTTTTTCTTAAGACTTTCCCTATATATTTTACCAACACAAAATTCAGAAATATTTACTGAAAGACAGAATTAAGAGACTGGAACTCTTCTGTTATAACTGCAGTGAAGAGCAGCGAACACATGACTGTTTTCCCAAGCATGCCAAGGCTTTCCATTATGCTGATGTCTCTGGAGCCCAACGTATGCACTAAACGCACAATTCAGGTCTACAATATTCACACTATACAAGTAAAAGTCCAACAGATAATCTCTTTTCCATCACCTCTTGTCACACTGGTTCCCAGAAATACTCAGTTATCATTGCACATTATATTTTAATCGCCATTCAATGCAAACATAATGGGCTTTAGTGAACAGTCATATTTATTATTCCTACAACTATGCCCTTCTCTTCCCCTCCAAAGCATAACCAAAGTTGCACCGTTCAAACACATCTCTTTAGAAAGTCAGGCAAAGTGCCTCCTAAAGGCATCAGAAAAACAGTTTTTAAGAGCACCGTATTCCATTTTTTCTTTTTTTTTGGCTTGTTTCAATGGGGAGCATCTTAGCGTGGAACTAAAATAAGTCAACATCACGAAGCACAAAAGATTGCAAGGATTTTCTGCAGCATGGGCTTGTCAAAGCAAGTAGGCAGCCTTTGTGTGCTCCGGCACAGCAGGAGCATTCCTCCAGGTCTGAGTGGCGGAGCGCCCCCGGCCACGGCTGCCCTGGGCGCCAGGGTTCCCACACCCAAGGCGGTGGGAAGAGGAGAAAGCAGAGCTGCAGAAGTAGCGTTGTAAATGGGATGAACTGGTCAACACGCTTCTTAGGAAATCCATGGCTTCCAGGAAGAATCATGTGGAAAGATTTACAATACCTTCACATCAAAGGGTTTGACATTGGCTATACTGGTCCTTTCAAAAGAAAGACATGTCTGTCCCCTATAGCATCAACTCTGACTCAGGCAAGAGTGCAAAGACATTGCTGAGAGTCCTGCATGTCCATACAAAACTAAGTTTTAGCTTTGGATTTCAAAAAGAACCAAACAAAAAACACTACCAAGAGTAACTGAAATAAAATTCCTATTTTCCTTTGCTCCATTAAGGACGCTCAGTTTAAGTCTTAATCTTGCAAACTGCTCTGATAAATTGCCACTTTTTCACAGTTAAAACTTCACATTTCTATTTCCCCTTTACACCTTGCGCCAAGGCAGCTTTAAGGATAACGCCTGTGTTAGGAGCATGAATGGATGACCCTTCCGTACACACTGACCCAAAGATAAACTTTGACCTGATGTTTGCTAATAACACTTCTTCTTAAGATGCCTTGTTTCTTTTATGAACTACTGCTTGACTCTAGGATCTAGAAGCTGACATGCATTAATATACATCTCTGGGTGCCCTTTGACTTGGCCATCAAGACCCTTTGACCCCAGACTTGATTCCTAAACCCTGTCAATTGTTTGCAAGTGGAAAAAACTTATTTTCTAGTCATAATTAATTTTAGACATGTTTTATTAAGGATTTCTTGCCTCTTTTTAAGTTGTTGTTATTTGAATTTGGGTATACTGGATGTTTACTTCATTTAGTGGGCTTCCAGATTTAAAAAAAAAAACCTAAAGATACTCCTTTAGAATTTAATCTTTTGTTTCCAAGCTTTGTAAAACTCCCAGTAACACTCAAGTGCTTTAACATTACAAAAAACCTCCCCATGAATGATAATATAGTCTAAAAAGCCTCCTTTCGTGCTTTTCAGATTCATCTGTGTATTTCTGCAACTTCACAACTTTTTTCAGATCACTTTATGGCATTTTTCAGATTCAGTCCCGGAGCCATAAAAGCCAAAGGCAAAACTTTAATTGATTCCCATGTCAGCAGGATCCAGCCTTTGGACTGAGGCACTCAGAACCACTTTCTAGCTAACACTTGGCGTTTTTAGACCAAATTCTTGGAAGAAGTTTTAGAGTCTACAGCAAAAAAACAGGTACATTTATATTTGCGTCTATTCCTACCCTTTGTACCCTCTGTTCTTGCAGCCATACACACACACTATGCACTAAAAGGAGAGGATGAGGAGCCCACTGCCAGCCCACCCCCGCCAGCACAGGCGTGCTGCTGCTTCCTGGTACATTCTGAGTTGGAAATTTCTAATTCCTGGAATCATGTTACATTATGGCAGGAATTGCTGCACTTCTGCCTGTTTTACATCAGGCCTGAGAGATTGCACAAAGGGAATGAATGCTTTCCAGTGCTTAGATGATGTATCGAGTGTACATCACACACACAGCACTGCAGCAATCAGCGTCTGGGAAGGAACACCAGCAACTAAAAGGCCTCCAGTCTCAAGGAGAAGCACTGGGAAACAGCAAATGAGGGGTTTTAGCAAAGCAAAGCAACTACCCCTTATTTTTGTTCAGAAAATGCAGTACAGCCTCAGCAATTACGATGTTATATTCTAAGAGCTGGCCCTGTTTTCTTGCTAGGAAAAAATATTTCCCAAAAGCTCTGAGAAAAAAGCAGCCTAAAATTAAGTTTTGCATTTAAAAAGCTAAATCCACATAGCACAAACCAACACTCACTGAAGATATCAAAGACCAGGAACACATCAGCACTTGCACCAACAAGGATAAACAGGCACCAGTTTCAAGGAAAAGATGCTCAGGTTCTACCTCTTGCTGCACAGGTAAATCAGACTTCAGCTTAGTTGGGTGGTAGAATAGCCAGGTAAGAAATTTTGTGCTTTCCAGCATCCCACTACCCCCTGAGAGGTGCATCCCAAGCACCCACCCCACATCTCAGGTCCACAGGCTGACAACCTGGGAATGGGCCAGGGCAATGTCCAGCCTCAAAGCACACTCACCTCATGGACAGAGGGGACTCAGTCACACACAGCATCTAGGAAACTCTACCAGGCAAGCAGCACTAATCAAGGGTTGGGGTTTTTATTAAATCCTTATGCATGTCTGAGAAGACCTAAAATGCTCTTTCCTGTTTCCAGAAGAGAATATACCCCAAACAGTGTGGGGTTTGGAGTAGTCTTCTCAGGGTTTGGGGCTTGATAGCTCCCTTGGATCAGGCAATTGGACTGATTTCTGTAGGACAAAACCATGAGTAGAGACAACTGCAGCAAAGAAAGAAAACCTGTTCCAAGCAAGGCATCCGTCCCACCAACGCATGCTGCAGCCAGGGCTCACTTGGTTTGAAACCAAAATCTTAGGAGGAAACAAAGCTCCCTGAAACTCATGCAAATGAGATTTGGTCAGATATCCCAACTTTCCAAGTTTCCACAGAACAGGGTGTTCAAACCCCAAGTGGTTTGCTGTATGTTCAGATAGTAGATAACACACATCATGGGACTTCAGTGCTTTCTGTTTCCTTTTCTCAGCTCAGGTGACTCCATCCAGCCATCCTTCTTTTGCTCTGGTCACAACCTGAAGACTATTGCCTCCTTTTGCAGCCCTACACTCCCAATTTTACCTTGGCAGAGGCTATTAAACTGGAATTCTATCCAGCAGGAGAGGGAACCACCCCTCTGGGACATGCACTGACCTTCCTTGCTTTGGGCAAATACAGCTACCCCAGGGAGTGAGAACAGTGTACTTTCCGTCTGCAGCGGAAGAAAGAAGTTTAGATAATATTTGAAACAGCTTAAAATCAGAGAGAGATATGATGAAAACAGTCCAGCTAGCCAACTACACCAAACAGGATTGCCACTACCATGGATCCTGATCCAAGTCCAGCTGGAGATACAGGCAAGGCAGCTTGCACCAGCTAAGGCTCTATGCTCCTTGTAGAAATCCTCTCTATTTTCAGCTGATGAAATGATACTTTGTCAGTCTTGATATATTCAGATGGATCCTTACAGAGCCTTAGCCCTCCTGTAAGAGGAGAACCTTTAAAAACCAAACAAATTTAATTTATGGCTTTGACTCCAACAGACTACAGATAAAACCCTATGGACATCAGGAGGGACCCATACAAAACAAAGGTCATTGGTTCTGTACAGTTATTCCAGCTAGAATTCTTAGACAGTGAAGTGTTCACACAGTGCCATTTCTTCTATTACTTTGTAACTTCGAAACATGCTATGCCTAACATACACAAGAATTCCTCTTCTCTTCTGCTCCTAAAAAAAAAAATACAGTGGCCACTATAAAAGAAAAGATGATATTTCTTCTTGTATGGTGGCAGAACCCCTCATACAAGCACAACCACACTGAATAGCCTTTTAGGTTATTTGTTAGACTGAAGTTCAAAGGAGGGTGCAGCGTAGCCAGGAAAAAAAAATAGTCCCTCTGGTTAAAATTTAGCATGCAAGATCTCAACAAAAGTGATTTTTTTGACTGTGCCAATGCTTTTGTTTTCTCAACAACAGCAACAAAAAAATTATTTTTTCCTTCTCCTCCACAGTAAACCATTACCAGCTGTTGATGGAGTATTTTTTTAACATGCGTTAAGTCATATTGTATATTGTCCATTTCATGTGTGTAGAGCATTTTTTGCTATAAATTCTTTACCATGTTAAACCAAGTGTACCACCCAATCTTGCTACACATCTTAGGGCTTGTTGACACGAGTAGGACCCCACCAAACAGGATCATGCTGGAGACTGAAGTTACATTTACACAAAGGTGGGCGCAGCAGCCCCCGCAAACTGTTGCAAACCTGTGCAGCAGATTTTACCAGTACAAAGCAACAGCCACTCTAATTAAAATCCATTCACATTAAAAACTGACCAAAAAATAAAAAGAGGAAAGGAAAAAAATATCAAGACCAAAAAAGCATCTCCAAGATGCAAGTAGTTCAGTAACGTTGCAAAACTTCACATATTTCAAGATGGTTCTTGTCACACACTTCTGCTCACATCTTATTATACAATCTTCTGCATCATCTGGATCAAGGCCAGAGCACTTTTATCACATTGCAAATTCATTATTATTTCCTTGTTTCAATAATTTGACAATTTAATGCAACTATGAAGATAAGTTCAGGAATCTTTTCTTATGCCAGGACTTTAAAATATGACTGTTTATGGGCACATCCATTTGGGCAAATAAAATCATGTATTTGTTTTTCATGCACAAATTTGGGCCAGTGGAAAATCAAGCCCCATGGGGATAATTTAACCAACAATACAAAAAAAACCTGTGAGGCAAATGTGAAACTTTGTCCTTAATTTACCCTGTTAGGGCAAAACAAGGCAGGAATCTCATACCATGTGTGCTACAACGCTTAGGTACAACAGCATATGCTAAGTAAAGAGAGTTGCAGTCTTGGCTCTTAATCTCATTGTTTATTGTGGTTTAAAGTCTGACCCTTACCATTACATGTGGTTTAAAACTATATTTGGAGGAAAGATCGAAAACGGCGCTCCAAGGTTTGTAAATGTGTTTGTCTTTAAGGTTTGTTCCAGAGGAAACCATGCGTGTCTTAGCTCGCTCCATATGCAAACCCTTACACGATTTTTAAACATGCTAATGCTCACATTCTGCATCTCAGGTTAATCGAGAAGGGTTTTTTGTTGGTTTTCTACTAGCAGCTTGCCTACAATCCACCAACTCACCACTCTTTATGTATATATGTTGAATAATTATGAAGCTCTGAGTATTTATCACCTTTTCTGAGCAGTAAGCAGAAAGAAATACAATACTATTACTTCCAGCTACTGGCTTTCCCAAGATAATTAGATAACACAGTGGACTGAAGCCTTGGTTAGCCCAATGCTGTTCAAGTTAAGTGATTGACATGCCTCTGTCTGGCTGCTCTATTAACTGTTTCATTTTGTTGCTATTTGCAGTTTGCTTGGCTAATACTTCGAACAAATACAGACTGTTTCTTTAGCCCCTTTTTTCTCTTTGACCTTCTCCTGCCCATTTTCTTTGAGTCACTTCAAACTGCCTTGAAAAGGCCTGTTGAATGTGCACAGTCCATCAGAGTCCCAGGTTCATCCCATTCCTTGCCCTGAATGCTTTACTTCAAAGATGGGCCGCATTCTTTAATTGCCCTTTGAATTAATATCAAAGGGTCACAATGCGAGTGCCAGAAGAGAAAGAGGCTTTAATGAAGCAAAGAGCTGCCATTCATTTGCAGATAAGCACGTTTTTATGCCTGACTGGTCACCATGGCTAAATGCTGGGTGAAGAGAAGGCAGGGCAGGCAGAGAGGCTTTCACTTAAGTGGTGATTAGTTCAAACAAACAAGAGTAAACAAATAAAAAAAACCCGCAAACATCCCCACAACAGAAAATAAGTTAATATGGCTGAAAGTGTTAAAAAAGTATCAACAACCCATTGTGTTCATAATGCCCTTAACCTTTGGCAAAGTACTGGGGTCTAGCTCAGCCTCTGTTCCAGCCCCCTCTCTCCCCTTACCTTCCACAAAAAACACTTTGGGCTTTAAACTTTCACCCTTAGACTCAGACCAAAGAAAGAAATAGTTTTAACACAGTTCTTTCCAGGGTTAGAAATAAAAGGAATCAGCAAGTTAACTTTGCTTATTTTTTTCTGAGACAAAGCACATTTGGTAATTTGCATTTTAGTGCCTAGGGAATAAAAACTCTATACTTAATTATTATTGATTTGCATTTTCCTAATGAATTGAGTGAGTACTGTGTAAAAATGTTAGGGTGTTCAACTTTCTTAATTGCCTTAAAGGTCTCTGATATTTTGTTCTAAATTACAATTTTTGGGGATTTTGTTAGGTAGAAAACTGGGTAGTTTTGATTATTTGAGACATATGAAGGGCACTAGGAAAGCTTACTCAACTTCTTGATCCTGCCTATGAAACCTTCTATTTTCTCTTTAAAATAGCAAGAATATAAAACTGAAATGAGAAGCTTCAACATAAAATATAATGTAATATAATTACAGCCACAATGCAAGTATACAGAAACAAGGAGTTCACAGGTGTCCTCTTTATAAATTCTGACTTATTATTTATAGACTCAGACTTCTCTTTACACAGAAATAATTTACTTAACAAATACTAGGTTGTTTTCTTGCAGAAGAATTATCCCCCCATGAAAGAGGATTAGCTATACTCATAACGGTGTAAAAGTGACTTATAAGTGCATTCTCACCAGGAATTGTGCTGGTATCTCCCATAACTAAGAAGGTTGTAGGAGTACAAACAACCTGGAAGGACACAGACCACATTTTTAGCCCCACTTCTTCAAAAAGGTTCAATCATTAATATTGCATCCACTCAAGCCTAATTCTATGTGCAACCTGTCACAAGACTTTCCCTCACCAAAGCTTCCTTGGATTTATTTTTTAACTCCTCCACTGTTACCTTACCCCTGCCTTGCTTATCAAGAATGTTCATCACCCCAATCCTGGACTGGAATCTTTATTACTCACCAGAACGTGAAGAACTTTGACCTTAAACATCCAGCTGGAAACTCAGTACTGACAAAGTCTGGAAAAGCATCTTGCATTTGTGAGGTGGAGAAAAGAAGCACAGTAATAAAAAACAAGCAACAGAAGAAAAGGTCTCAGCTGCAGAAGAGGGACAGAAGAGACTTGGAAGTTTCAATGCCAGGACCAGCATGGTTAAATTGCTTTTTTTTTCAGAACATAAAATCATATGTTGAGCAGCCTGCTAGAAAACTGCTCAACTGTACTGCATTAAATTAACAGTACTACTGAAATTTGGGTGGGGTTTTTGAGCTACTCTGGTTTGCAATCTTGATTTAACACTAGCCAAGACTCTCAAAATTCTGGATTAACTCTGAGAATTATTTCATTAAATGTCAAACACTACCCCTGCAGTGCTCCTCTAACACCTGATGCTCTTCTCTTTCAGAAGTGTTATATTTTCAAACAATATTAGCTAATTTATTTTCCCTATATTTTCCATACTTCACATTATTAATTTCACTCTTCTTCATATATTCACAGGCAGCTCTGTACATTAGGCTAGATTACACTATTAGCTGTCAACATAAATCATTCTGCCCCACTTGAATTCCTCTTCTAGAAATCACAGCCTCGGAAGAGCACTGGATGTAAAACTGCGTCCCAGTACATTTAGAAATAGTCATTTATATGCCACCTCCACTCATATAGCAGGAATGTTTCCCAGATGCAATGCACTTCAGAGCAAGGCTGTGGGAACAGTGGGGACAGTGAGTTGAGCAGCAGCCTGACACATGACACGAGCTCGGGGCTGAAGATGGAAAAGTCATCCCCAAGGGCTTACTCCAGGTTGAGGGACTGACTGATTGGCCAGCTCCTAGCACTGAACCACACACTCTCCATGCTGCAACCTCACAGGAGGCCAGAGAAGCAGGCCCAGCCAGGTGCCACCAGGTTGGTTTGCTTCACAAGGCAAAGGTGAGGCTCAGATACAGACAGCAGCGGCTCCCAAGGCTGGCCCCAGCCTCACCACTGGCGGGGATCTCACCCATGACAGACATTACAGTGCCATTACAGGAGCCGAGACCTACATTTTGACCCCCATCAAGTCACAACTAATAAGTCAAATCTACTCACACACCAATTGCCACAAGTACTACATTATTGAAACAAGCACTAAGCACCCAGACTGTTCTCTCTTGACTAGCAGTACAGTGGGGTTTGCAGCCTGTACAGATCTTCTTTGATACACACTGCTCTTACTCATCATATACAGTCTAGAAATACAGCAAAGTGTCACAATAATTCCTGACTATTATGTATAATAAATTACACATGCAAAGCTAGATGTAGAGTTATAGCACAAGTCTCCAACAAGGATACCTAAATTTCCCATTTGGAACATGTTGAGAATCAACCCAATAAAACAAAACAAATACCTTAGATGCTTTCCATCTTTCAAAATTTGGTAAATTTCTTTACCCTTATACATTAACCCCCCCTCCCCCCAACACTAAAATGGGAAGAAAATGGATTTCCCTATAAAATTTATTCTCTATTTTGTCCAATCTGTCACTCCAGCTTCTATCAGTACATAAAACATATATAGTGTTATGATAATAACTGTTCTAGAATAGCCTAATTCTGGGCAAATCAAGCTATCTTACATATTCACTACCATAAAAACAGCTAAATCGCTATGTTTTGTGGACCAAAGGGACCTTTTATTATTGTCATTATCATTATTGAATTATCAAGAACCACCATAAAATTTGAAACATAAGCAAATGGATTTCTTGGTGTTTTGTATTACATCAGTTCTTTGCTGATACAAAGCAGAACAGAGCCATTCATAGATACAAACCACTTCACACTGGACAGGGGCATGCACACAACCACCCCTACTCCCCTACAATTAGCTGTCCATCCAGTATTGCCTGGGGCATATGTGTTCCTGGACAATATTTTCCTGGAAGTTTTGTGACAAACACCACAAGACTGTTTTGTGATAACTGGATTCAGTTATTCTCTGCTTTTTGTCATTTTTAATATTACTTCTGGTTTTGGTTTTCATTTAAATAGCTTCACCACCACACTTGAAAGTCTGATTATACAGCTTTTTTTATTATCTGCAACTTCAGTAGTAAATCCTATACAAAGTAGTTCAATACTGGCAGTGCGTTTACTACTGTTACTAAATTGAAAAAAAAAAACCCACAACAAAGTACTTTAGAGCTTAATAATCACCATCTAATCTTATCGTCAGGGAATTGACTGAAAGTAGGCAATTTAAACTTGGAAGAACAGCATTCCCCTACCATCTATGTCCTGTGGGTGGAAATACAGTCCCAAAACTGAGACAATCTACTCTTTGCTACCAAGAGTGCCACCATTCCTGGGGTTTATGCAGAGCCTGATGCAGATGAGCCCATCCTCATTCATCTCCTGCCCAACCCCTACCTGCTGCCAGACATTTTATCAAAACCTTTGGGTCTTCTTTAAGAGCCCAGGATGTTTCTGGACAGAAGATCAATGAAAACGAGTCTGACTCTTTCTTAAAAGAAAAAAAAAAAAAAAGAAAAAAGAAAAATCTTAAAAGATCACTGAAGCTGAAAATCAAATCAAATTGTAGAAAACATCTAAACTCAAAGACAAGTTTGAATTTTCAGCAAAACTCAGTTTATGGGAAAGCACCTAGATAAACTGAACTGTGCTCTCAGCATTCCAGCGTCTCTGCTGGACAGCTGCTATCCCAAAGCCCGTAGTTCTAACTGCACAGAGTCCTAGGAAGCACCAAAACACTTTGGACACATTAAGTTTTCTGTAATGAATTTTTATTTCATAAATTTCAGCCTTCCTACTTAATTTCAAAACATTCTAAAGTTCTGAAGAAAAGGATTTATGTGTGTTTAATTTTTTTTCCCCTACAATTTTCATAGTACATCTACTTAACCTTAAGACTAAATTAAGAAAAGGGGTTGGGGTTTTTTGGTCTGGAAATGTTCAGTGACAAAATTATCAAAAAACAAACACTTTGGACAGTTACAGAACAGGGGTGTCTAGTTTTCCCACATACAACACAACCTAATTTTCTTCAAGGAAAATTAAAAGCTGTACAAGAGAGTGAAAATGTGACCCTATGTTAATTCTTTAATCTTAAAAGATATGGCCCCAAAGCACATGCTCTGATACAAGCTACCCTACGTGCTCAGCCCAGAGGGACCAATCCTACTCCTACTAAGGCAGGAAGAAGCTCACATTGACTTCAATAAGAGGAGGATTCTCCAGGGGCAGCTCCCAGACAAGAATGGCAGTGCTGAGATGGTCTTAATCAAACTACCATGTGTGAATCCAGAGACTTCATTTATACCTGTGCCCAAACAAAACATCACCATCATTTAAGGAGTTAAAGGAGAGACAGGAAAAACCCACCTGAAAAGCTCTTCTCCACTTACTACCCAAAGCACAGGCATTTTACATAAGTCCTACTTTTTTTCCCATATTAGACCCCAGAAGATCCCAAAACCTTGAGGTCACTTTTTCTGATCCACCGTAAAGAGCCAGCAGCAAGTACTATGCAAGCTAACAGGATTTAAATAGCAAAATAAACAGGATCCAAAGAAGATTTCCAAACAGCTATCTGCTGAAGGTCTCCATAGAAAACTTTGTTATGAAGTAACAAGAATTTGCATAATTTTGGGGAATACTTTGTTTTCAAAGTAATTCTCTTTTTCACCTGCTTAGGACTTGACCATGTATGGCTTTAGTTAAGTTTTGTTGATGGCAGCTCATGTTTAACCAACTGTTTTTAATTTACAAATTAAACTTGTCAGAAGTAGAAATCCTTCCCTTGGAACCCTTCCAATATGTCAAGAATTAATTCTAATGAAAACGGCATTGCCTAAATGCAGGATGGCCAGTTACTTACTTTATTTACACAAAGTCCTTCTCAGTTTCTTTGATAAAAGCAGCTAAATCTTTTTCTTCTTTCATGTTTTGTCAGCACTTGATTCCTTTTGTCCCCTGGCTATTTGCCTAGCTGTGGACAATAAGGCAGGAAGAATAGAAGCAGATTGTTGGAATGGCCCTCAATAAACCTAATTATGACATGTTGACTGCACTCACCATGACATATTCAGGAGATCCAGGCTTATTCAATTACCCTTGCCAGGTTTCTCTTTCAGACCTAAAGTTATCCTTTGACTGTTTGTATTTCTGAACAGTATTCATGTTCATTGTGAAAGAAAATCCCCTGGACTTTGAGGGGTTTCTAAGTTGATGCTGTTATTGTAGCTAATTTTTATTAACTGAATGATAACATGATAAAGAAATAGACTTTTGTTATGTAATAAGAACAAATCAGTGTGTGCTCAAAGTTACACCTTTCTTTCCTTCCCCCCCCCCCCCCCCCGCAGAAGACTGACAGCACCCATAACTTGAGTTAATAAACAAAACTATTTTCTCAACCTGTATTTAAATTTCAAAGGCACTGAATATAACCTCACTGAAAATTTCTGGCAGCCCCAGAGATGTTCCAAAAGCAAAAAAACCTCAATATCCTTCTCCCTACAAACCTTTTTATCCCCAGCATCCAAAAGCCACAGCAGTGCTCAGTACTGTCAGCACCAATGACCATCTTTCCACCCACACCTTTACACCAACAGACATTTCTTCTGTTCGAAACAGCATAGAAAAATCTTTTCATTAAAAATCAGGTTATACGTTGGGGGAGCAATTTACTCAATGGAAAAAAATGTTCAGGGATCATGTCAACAGTTTCTGCAAAACCACTTTAGAGAGGCTGTGTGTCAAGTGGGCAAAAGAATGAAAAAATGAAGGAATGCTAAAGGAAGAGAGAGAAAGAAGCAGCCCCAATCAAACTCAGCTTATACGTCAGGCAGCTTCAAAAGAATTAATATTCATGTCTCTATTTCAAACCACTGCACAGTTACAATTAACTGCTTTGCTGTCGCCTGCTATTTCCCTCAACAGTTCCTATGATTTTAAATTAACACAAATCTGCAAAGCAAACAGAAAAAAAACCATTACAGTTATTGCATAAATTGCTTCTTTTTAAGCTAAGTGCAAACCAAATTTGCTCAATACTAACACTTCACGGGTGAGAAGAATATGTTGCTCTAGTGCAAATGAGTACTCCTGCTGTTTGCTGTGACAGCCTCTTTTCCTCTGAGGGACTGTCCCAGCTGGGGAAGTCAGAGCTCATGCTCCAGGTCTTTCCTTCCAGCTCTGGTGCTGCTCTCTCTGAGCACAGCAGCACCACAGGAAACCACCACCCCAAAAATCACTTCTTTACTTCACCCTGCAAGAGACTGCCAACTTCTGCACGTCCCACAGACTGACTGACCTGTGTAAACCAGAGTCTGGGTGGTGAGGCAAAGAAAACTGAAAATATTGCTTCTAACATTTCTTCTCAGTCAGCTCTCTAAAGGACACTTTGTAGAGTGAGAAACTGTCCCCAAAGAATTTGAGTATCTTGGCATTTGTCTTCCTTCTTAAGAGAAATCTGAATATGTCTCAACACTGGAAAACCACAGAGGGAAATTCTTTTTGAATACATTCATTTTGTCTCTAAACAAAAATAATCAGGTCTTTAATCCTCATTTTCTAAGAGTAAAAATTTTTAAATTACAAATAAAATTTAAAAATTAACAAGCAAAAATATTTAGTTCTGCCAAATGTTGAAATGAGTGAGGTTATGTAGCCTGAATTCCTCCTTTTGTTTTCATTAGAACAAAATTTTGCCATAATTGTCATGATTTGACAGAATTTCACATTCAGTGGACTCATATCTTCCCAGCAGAAAAAACAGTTCTGAGATCTCCAGAGCAGCACAACCTCCAAATAGTATTTAGAAAGACAATAGCACAAAGTAACTCAAAGGATATTAGCAGTGCTCACATGGAGGGGTGCCAGAGGAATGTCTTGAGGATATAACCTACTTTACTTAATTATCTGCCCCACAGAGCATATTCATACAGTTGGTTTTGTTTGAAACTCAAGGGTTGAAGGGGGTTATTTGTTGCTGTTTGTTTTATTTTTATTTTAATTTGGAGACTTTAATGGGTGCTGACAGCAAGCCCTCTGAGCAGTAAAAAAATGTTTCTTAATATGCAGAAAAGCCTCCATTTGCATTCTTTTACTAATAAAAAGAGGTACAGCTTTGCTTAAATAGTTACAAACTCATCTTTTGTACCAAGTACATGAATTTCTTCTGGCTGCACAATCAATGTGTCTAGTCAGACCTAGCTCTGCCCCAGCTTCACTGTTTGTGTGTATCTGCAGAATACGTGTGAAATGTGACACACACATAGAACAAGCAGAAGTTACTGAGCATCATTCCTTAAAATCTACTATATTCCCTAAAAATACATTCAGGAGACTGATATCTGTAGGCACATACATCACACTAAAGTGTGCTTTACCACCTTAGTACAGAATCTGTACTAAAAGTGACCAGAAATCTTTCAAATTTTCCCCAAAATATGGTATTGTTGATTCCATAATTTGTTTTATATTATTAAATAGAATGAGATTCTCTATAAACAGCAACTATTATCCCCCCCCAAAAAAATTAGAAAAATAACTTGACCTTATAACACAAATAATCCAATACCTGGCAGTACATCCTACATGCTCTTGCTCAGGAAAAAGTCCTCAGTTATTCAAACCACAAAATGCTCCAACAGCCAGGTTGAGACTCTCTTACATTCCTGGAAATCAAGGCACTTCCACAAAGGAACCACTCTGATTTGACAGCAGCAGGCAACAAATTTGATGCCCAGTCCAGGATCTGATCTAAAAACATATTCTATATTATAGCACTATTTCCTGACAGTTCATTGGAAAATCTATCTGAAAGTATAAATTTGTAATGCCTCAGTCCATTATTTCTTGTTCCACAAGAGTTTTTAAGTCAGTAGCTCAGATTATGTTGGTTCACTCTTTGTAACCTACAAAACAAGCTAAAGTAGATTAGAAATTGTTCTTTTAGTAGAATTTGAATCAGGGATACACAGCAACTATAGAAATATACAGGAAAAAGTAGATAATGGTGGCTGAATCTAAGTGTACTGAACCTGACACTGAGCTCTTTACCCATCTCTCTTCCCAATGCAATCAAGGGCAGAGATAGATAAATGCCCAAATGTCTCCTGAATATTTGTGTAACAGAAACTTGTCAGACAAATTTTCAGGTTTGTATTCTATTTTGATGCCCATGAAGACTCATTCTACAAGTGCCTGTGGCACTCCATGAGTGATGAGCATCTGATGGAAAGTGGCAGCAAAATAAGAATCTCTCCTAGTCCCCAACTTTCCCCTATCTCAATCTCTAGCAAACAGAGAGTGGTTTAAATTTGGAGATGAAATAGGGTAAAAATAATACTCTGATCTAGAACTTTTCCAGCAGGAATGTCAAAGGAGCCTAAAATTGTTCCAGAAAAGTGGGAACCAAATACTTTCATTTCCCAAATGTATTTTAAGGCCCGTACAGCTGATGCAAAACAAGGACTATTATCAGATTCCCAGTAAGGGTCTAATACTGTCAGCCCACAACAGAACCAAAATCCAAAATCTCCTCTTTCCTTTACTTTTGTAAAACTAAAATCTTGCTGGCAACACTCTACCAAATTCAAGCCTATTGTCCCATTTTCGGCTCTAAATCCTATTTATTCTTTCACCCTTTTCCCAAAATGAAAGACAAAATTCATTTTAAGTAATTGTTCATAGACTTGATTTTCAGGGAGTTAGATGGCAATGGGTTATGCTGAAAGTAAAAAAAAAAGATCATCGGTTGCAGTATTGCACATTTGAAATTTATTATAAAGTATCATTGTTTCAAATGACCATTTCCCACAACTGGACATCTTTGTTCTGTGAAACACCGCTTTGCTTTGCTAAATGAAATTTTCTCAGCAGTGAAGCTGAACTCACCTGAAATCGTTAATGCGGGGGGAATCTATCTTTTCTTCACTTACAGAATTTTTCCTCAATATGTGTGCAAACCCTTATACAGGAAATTTAAGCCAGCCAACACTAAGCTGCCTTTTCTGTTACCTTCCACTGATGGCTTCAAAGCAGCCCATAGAGTCTCTCTGGATAAGTCATGCAATGCACCCCTAGCAAATATCACAACTGCTGCCTCTGTGGGCAGATCATTTATTTTGAACCTGTCAGAGAAACCCCATTTCCTTCAAGGAGCCTAACTGAAGCCAAGGATGCCCGAGCATGTACAGCAGGCTCGAGCCAAGAGACAGAGCATGCAAACAGAGATCTTCCACATCATCCCAAAGACTTATTTTCCATTCTTGCAGCCATCAACTCAAACACACCATGAAACAGTTACTGGAACAGAGTATTGCCAGCTTGTTCCTAATTACTGGTTCTTCTTCCCTGCCTAATTCATAGCTAAATGAATGAGGGCTGTCATGGAAAGGGACTCAAATTTTAAGTTTGGCACAGTTGGATGATCAGGATAGGAACACAGAGAAAGCACACAAAAACCCCACAGCCTTGTCTTTGCAGCACTGAAGTCCAAACCCAGGCTTGCACCACACACACTTTGAGAACACCCTACCCGGCCCTTCCCCGAACCTCAGAAAAACTGCTACAAACTTCCTGAGAAAGCAGACCCAGCACTCGGCTCCCACAGCTTTGCCTGGCCCCTGGGTCTGTGGCAGCACAAGTGGTTCTCACTGATGCTCACACACTGCTCATGGCCACAGGCTGGCAGAGGGGCTACCCACTCACCTGTACAAGCATTTCTCAAATATTAGAGACAAGATGCTACAGGATTCCTTTTGTTCCACTGAAAGGTGTCTGGCCTTCCCTACCCCACTCCCCAAAAAGCAAATAGCCCTGTGTGCATTAGCAGGAGCATCAGCACTGTTTGGGGTTGCAGTACAGACTGCTCTGCTCTGTGCTCCTGGGAACTCAGAAGAGCTGCTTTCTCCATCAGACATCCTCTGGTTTCTCTGTTGTGTCTTCCTTTAACAAAGACTGATGTGACACACACACTCCTCTACAGTAGTGCCTCCAGAGCACAGCCTTACAAGTAACACTAAAACTGCTACTTTGTTGCGGCTAACCTATGACATACTTGAACCCATTTTAAAATGAGATACTTAACTCTAGACTGCAGCATTTAACAACCCGTAAATAAATTCCTAAGCATAAAAAAAAAAAAAAAAAAAAAAAAAAAATTAAATTTATAAAATGAAATGATGATGCAAGGTCGTGTTAAATAGATTTCTCTGGATGCTATTTGGAGCTTCTATTTCCGATCACAGAAGCATCTCCTTTACCAGCCCTGACACTCTGCATACATACTTGCAGACATGAAGTTCGGTTGCTGTTTTAATGCACAGCAATTATATCCTTGGACCACTTATATTAAAACACATTGGGGCTATTTCTCCACCTTAAAGGCAAATTACAGCATATGAATAATTAACATTTTTTTGGAGGCAGAGAAATAGATCATCTTCCCCCTCCATCTGGTGTGGTGCCTTTCCAGCAAGGTAAAAGTGGAATTTGAGACTCCTTTATGAATAAGCAATAAAAGACTCATGAGATGGGATGGTTTAGTAACTTCCAAAAAGGCAAATCAGCTGGAGACAGATATAGTTGAAGCTGGGTACCTCAGTTTGCACATGATTTATTACCTCCCCTGCTACAGGAGGACAGCTCCAGTTCCCAGCACAAACAGCTCTCCCCATCTTACCTCAAGAAGAACCTGTCAGGAAAGAAAGAGCCTAGCAAGTTTTCACTTTGGCCTTTGAAGTTCTTCCTTGGCTGACTGATGCTCGTCCATACATAACTGGAAGAAAAGACTTCCATTGTGCCGCTCCTTACACCAAGCGTATTATTCTCCAGACAAAAGCTTTCGAGTCTTAACTTTTAAACACACCTCTCTTTAGGGTGTACTGTTTCTAACCCATAAAATCTTTTTTTGTTCATAAAAACAAACAAACAAACAAAATAGACAGCTTTCTCCCCCTCAGGCAATCTACTCTGGTTGTTAGTTTTTTGCATTACTTTTTGCAAAGGGATACCACAGATGCAGAGCAGCCAGCACTCGTTCCCAGAAATACAGTACTTTTCCCCAACACTGTCTCAAATAGCTTACCCAGCCCAGCTTTAAACATGAAAAAAGCCATTGTAGGAACCCCCTGGTTTTAGACGAGACCTGGTGAATAATCACCCTACTGAAAACATCTCCAACATCTGGCAACTTGCTGCTATTTGCGGGGTCTGTCCGCTGGGTCAGGCAGGGATGCAGGAGCAGGGCAGGGGGTTAAGCAATGAACATGCTCAGCACCTGCTTGCTCTCTGCCTGATTCTAATCAGTATTCTCCTCTCATGCCCAGGAATGCTAGAATTCCTCAGTTTCCTCAGAAAAACTCAAAACTTTTTCTGCCTCAAGGAAAGGAGAAGAGGAAAAAAAAAAAAAAAAGAAAAAAAAAGAGAGAGACAGAAAAAAACCCTTTCTGTCTAGGTTCTGACTAAATTTCATTAAAGACAATGCAAGTCTTGCTATTAAATTCAATAGTCCATTTTTCAGATTTATGAGGAATCTCACATGCTTGACACTATTAATTAGAAGAATTAGTGGTGTTAAAAAAGAAGAAAAACACACAAAACCAAACCTATAAATTTACTGTTTAAGGAGTAGACTAAAAACATTTTCCATGAAACTTTAGAAATCGGTAAAAAATATGTTTCACCAACTCTAGAAATACAATCTTGCCTTATTGCAAGTTCTACTGCAGTTTTACCTCTAAAAACTTTTTTTTTTTTTAAGACCTGTTGACAAGCTTAAGCCAGTCTATGAATTGCAACTGGCTCCTCAGTTTTTTGGCTCATAACTTCATGTCCAAGTTGCTGGACTATTTCTCTTTGTCAGGAAGAATGCTTATAAAATAAATTACAGATTTCTTTTAATAAAAGTTTAAAATCAAAACAAAGTAGTTCATCTCTGTTGCAGTCAGCCTGTGCAACACAAGCTCCCACCACTAAGAAATGCATTCTCTTGCATAAGGAGGGAAAGCTACAGTTTTAAACTATATATACTGGCAATGTACAACGAAAGAATGGCTAAAGCATGATTTTTGTCTCCTTTTTCTGCTCAGTACATATTTCTCTTTTAACAAGTACAATAGTAAAAAATAAATATCATTTTTAAAGAGAAGAAAAAAAACCACAAAATTTTAGGCATCTATCCAGGAAATACATATTTTTAGTGAATGCAACAGCAGTGGTAGAAGAGAAACCAGTGCAGAACCTGTGTGCCCAGTCACAACCACATAAATTTCAAGCATCAAATACTCCCTTAGAACTAATGATTATTTGTATATATTATTGAATATATTTTTCACACCACATATTTGAGAGAATTGCAGGGTATTCATGGGAGACTCAGCAAAACTAGCAAAATATATGCATCAATTACTGCTGTACTCCAGTAAATACATTGTGGCTCAGAGCCTCAGTGTAAATTGAGGAGACACCTCTGGATTCATCCCAGACCACACTAGCTATTGATCTGCTTTAGCTTTAAAAAATAGTAATAAAACTATTAAAATAAAGTGCAGAGTCTTTATCCCTTCACCAAAGCACACCCCTGCTTCTCTGTGCCAGGGCTCGCAGCATCTGGTGAGTTAAGTGGTCCACTGGACCACTGGACAAAAGAGTACCCATTGACCCCTCTACAAACAACCCCTGGTGTTCCCCCAACTCTGCAAACCCAAAAGTTGAAAGCCCAAATACTCTTCCAAGAACAGGGTGCAATCCTATCTAGCCACAAAGCATTCATTCTAGAGGATCATTCCATCTGGATTTGCAGTTTCAGCAGATGAACTATGACAGCTGAACCTATGGAACACTTTTGATTCCTGAACAGCAGACATTTGGAAATACAACTGAGGAAGGAAAATGTCACTGGTCCCATTTATTTAAAAACTACAAAAAGAAAGAAGCACCACAGACACAATGAGAAAATTTGACCACACAGGAGCAGCAGACACCAGTAACAGGGAAGGAGGAGCAAACAGTCCTATTTCAGCTGGCTCCAGGCACAAGCAATGCAAAAATCACTACAAGACACACAGAGCAAATTGTACCAACTCCAACCAGTTCCCATTCAAACTAAAGCCAACTCTTCCAGCACCAATTTTGCCATAACCACTTTTTTCTTGTTTGTTTGTATTTAGGGGTATCACTTACTTACAAACACATTAGTCACCAAGGTCACTCCTTCCTACTCAAAAGGGGTATTAGAAAAGATCCCTTGGTCCAATTCAAAGATGGAGAACCACACTCACCACAGCCCAATCAGAAGAAAGACAAAGCCTATGGAAAGATGCCCTGGGCAGCCCCTTTTCCACAGCAGCAAACCAGCACCAGCTGTGCAAGGGTGGGAGAAAGCCCTTTAGCCCAAATCACAGGGACCTGAGGCATTCACTCCAAGAGCTGAATGTCAGCTAGTGCAAAACACCACCTACAGAGCACAACTGTGACCACACCATCTCCACCTTGAGAACACAACGGTCCTTTGGAAGCATTAAACCTTGCAATAAATACAAGGAAATCACTTGCAAGACTCACAGAAGAAAAGGGCAGAGCAAGGAGCTTCCTGGTTTGGAAACAGGGTAGCCCCAGCTCCCACCTGGGCTGGGAGCCAGCCATGCACCCAGCCCTGAATTGCAAGGACTCTGCTCACTGCTTCAAACTCGCACTCAGGCACAATGGGTCTTTCAACCAAAGGATCCGGCCCTGAAAAGGGGCCCAAGGCACCCTAAGGGCACGGCACTCCACAAATACCCTGAGGCTAAAACAGGAGAAGTAACACATAAGTGCATCCAAAGGGGTTCCCGCCTTGCCATCCTGGGAAACCCACCATTCCATAGCCCCTCCCTCTGCTAACCAGTTGCCAAAAAATAAGCACCACGTGGCCTATTTCTTTATAGTAGCACTTTTCTGCATGGTAGCACTCAAGATTAGGAACAGGTAAGTCCCTCCTACACTCTTTGATCACCTGGAGGATCTTCTTTTTCACCCCTCTTAACGCTTTTCTGGGGTGTTTTATTTTTTATCTATAGCTATCATTACCAGGATTCAGATACTAGCTATATTTAGGATTTTTTTAGTATTCATTTTAAATTTCTGTATCTGACTTACTCTTCTGAGGCTGACAAGTCTGTTCCAGATGTCAGATTAACAGAAATATTTATGTCATCAATCATCACTCCATCTTTTCGACCGCCAATACAGGAGAAGCACAGTAACTTTGAATTCTGATTTAAGTTCTTCCTTGGCCAAGTGACCTCTTACAGCCTGGGGACAAGCCCTCTTTACACCCATGCTAGGGTAGGGTTTGACAACCATTCGAATTACATGGTTTCCTTCCAAAAATTTCATTTGCTGTGTTGATTAGGACCAAAGGTTGAGGGCAGGAATGTTGTATAGGGGGACAGAGCGTGCCTCCCCTCCTGATACCCTTCAGCCAGGGAGGAGCCAGAAATCAGAGGGAGCGAGCAGCACTGCCTCCCACCCTGCCAGGACTCATGGAGCAGATTGGTTACAGAGTTCCTTACAGCAGAGAGCCACAGGGGGTTTGTTTGCCCTTTTTTGCTAAATCGTATGTTAGAAAAATTAAGTGCCACTCTCTAAAGCAGCTTTTTTAAATTTGCTCTGCTTGTAGCATTTTAACTATGCTTACTGGCTGTGTCAGTTCTCTTCTTTACCAGCAACTATAAGCACTATAAGGTCTTGCTAAGTCTGAGAAAGTGAAGGTGTTCCCTCAGATCTGGAATGTAATTGACCTTTCACACAGAGCCAAATTCAGTGCTAAGTAAGCTGCAAAGTCCTGCTGAGAGCACAGGACTGTTCCGATGTAAATGCCAATACAGTTTGGTCTCAAGAAACTTTTAAAACAGAGAGAGATGAAAATAATAAAAAGATTAAAAATATGTCTGCTGTATGCAGCCATTTTGCATTTTCACCAGGACATGTGAGCATCCTGAGACCCTGCAATGCTTCTGGCTGCTTCAGTCCCTGCCCAGTGCACACAACATGCAGCTCAAGCCAGTCTCATGTTGTTCAGAAGAGGTAGACAAGCAGTTAGTTTTAAGGGGTTTTCAAAAGGCAACACTGTATTTGTTGGAAAACAAGCTGTGGGTACTAAAGCAACAGGGGTTTGTGTGGTTTTCTGTGTAGCTGCCAAATATTTGAGCATTTTTGCTTGAGCCTGTTGATTTAAAAGAGAGCAGGTCAAATCAACTGAGCTAAACCAGGGATGAACCCACAGGGCTTTTTCCTAACTGCGACATCTATTGTACAATCTTCTAAATAGATTCCTAAATGTTTTCTTCTATTATTTTCCAGTTCCACAGACAAAGAACACAGTGAAGTCATATACCATACAGGGAATCACTGCCACATACAGCAAGGGAGGTACACATGATGCCTTTCTCTGCACCACGTGTTAGAAATCTACAGAAAAAGTTTGTAGATTTCCGTTCCTAACATCACACCATAAAAATCTGATGACTGCTTACTTAAACCATCACTCCTTAGCTAGTAGTTGTTTGAAAGTATCTCTTCTTCTATGTAAATACTTGTAAATACTGATGATGTAATTCAGTGTTCACTCACACACCAGCATCAGTTCACCATCTGCAGTGGAGTTAAACTTGATTCATCTCTTGGTAAATGGAATTCCAGAGATTTTTTTTCCAAAATCTGTACTTTTCAGGATTTCATTGTGAAACAGTGTATTTCACTTTCCGTTTTCTTAAACTAAATATTTTTCACTTCCTTTTTTTCTTTGTTAAAACACCTTCCTTCTGAAAACAACTTATTTTGCTGTTCATGAAACCAGCTGAGTCCTGACTTCCAGCTAGTTCTGTGCAAGTTTTTTCTCACCACTCAGCCTGACAGGAGGGGTTAGGTAGGTGTCAGAGTATTTACTGGGGCACAGATCCCCCCACCTCATGCTCTGACCCTTCAGCACTTCACACCAGATCAAACAGCCAGCCCTTAGGTCAAAACAAAAAGGAAGTCCTGCCACACCATCTTCAGTAGAAATGGATTTTCTGTGGAAGCATTCCCTGCTACTCCACTAGCCTGGTTTCTATAAAGCCTGTCTATACTCATCTCCATCTTCTCTGAGACAGTTAAAAACAGAGGTGGAAAGCAGTTTTAAGTACAATTTGGTTACACTGAGTACGGTTGGTGCTACTGCCTCACAGGGGGTTGATGGGTTATACATTGGTTACGTTTTTAACAAAGTGCAGGGTAATTTTGCCAAAAGAGCTGTGGTTGCTATTGCTTTTCTGGCCTAGTACGTGGAAGAGATTCCAATTATATTGGCATGAACAGTCCTACTCATTTAAGTAAGGTGAATAAGATTTGACAGGGGCTGAATAAGCTGTCTGCTTACAGAAATGTCAGCCACAGATAGTTTATTCCTCGTACTATTCAAACCACAGTGATCTATGTGACAATATATCTGATAAAGAAATTACTACATAGTCATTTTCAGATCAGACATCCAACAGGAGGCATATCATAAATATAAAAATCCTTAGGACTGGTCCTTATATGGGCTTGTGCATGATATAAACATTGATCATGTTTGGCAGAAAGTCTACAACCAGGCTAATATCCACTAAGAAAAAATCAAAACGTAGCATGGATATTCACTGTGCTCACCACAGCTCTCCATGGAAATAAAAAGTTGAGTTCATGGACTTTAAGGAAATCTGTATCGAAAATGCTTTCAAAGAGTGTTAGCTCTTTCTCTGGGACCAAACGTCTCCTAAAGTAGCTGAGTACTTGCAAAGCATGCACAGACTGATATTTTAATCAGCAATAACCAGGCAGAATGGAAACAGTGTATTTAAGTGAGAAAATGAGGATTAACAATTTTTGGTCTTATCCTTTACTCTGCTGTTTTTCACAGCAGCAGAGGAGACCCACCCAGTCACCTAAAACTCAGTGCAACACAAGAAGAGCCTTTCTGGATTTACCAGGCTTCTTACAACTGTTTGTGAAGCTAAATTTCTGTGTCTAATGTATGCAGTGGGACCTGGCTCTCACACTCCCATACCACACAATTTAGATGAGAATTCATATCATAATGACGAGAAAACACTTCCAGATTGCACAACCTCTTCTACTGAGGATGTGGTGGGATATATTTTACTATCTCTGAAATAAGTATAACTTTCTGCCATGCAACAAGGAAGTGATTGTTCTCAAGGGCCCTTGCTTGTTTTTCTGCACAGCCTTGGCAATCCAACTTCTCCCATTTTTGGAGAAGGGACAGCACAACTATCCTAGCTGGTGCAAGTAGGATCCATAAAATCCAAACTGAAGAGAATGACCAAACAAATGTTGCAAGCTTGTTTGTGTCCCTTTTATTCTGAGAGCCAGTCTGGAGAATGGGCTGGCTTCTCCAGCTCCCTTGCTTTTATCAGACTATTTATCTCCTCTGTGATTTGGTATACAAAGACAACTTTTTTTTTCCCTTTAGGCTGTACTCATCAAAAAGATTACATGCAACAAAATTAGTTTTAGTAAAATTCAGTTAAATACTTTGTATTTTACCTGCTACAATAGTAACGTTTCAATGCACTGTATACTAAAAGTAAAGCAATTAAACAAAATCAAATCCAGTAATGCTAAAGAAAAAAAACCACAAAACTGTAATAGCATACAGTGTATACATTCAACAGACCATGAAAAATAAGGATTCCATTCAAATTTCACATCTCATTAAAGACAATTTGGCCATTAATCCATACAGGTTTAGGAGTAAAGAATGATTTTCCAAGACAGATAAACTGAAATGATCCTCCTTTGATCTCCGAGGTTAAGAATCAGCAACAATGGAAGATGAACAAGGGGCAGAACCAGTGGCCTTTTTATGTGCTACAATGGCATCAGCAAACAACTACTTAATCAATATTTGGCCAGGG
The DNA here is from genome assembly GCF_041296385.1 of Aphelocoma coerulescens. Taxonomy (NCBI): domain Eukaryota; kingdom Metazoa; phylum Chordata; class Aves; order Passeriformes; family Corvidae; genus Aphelocoma; species Aphelocoma coerulescens. The sequence goes on from NC_091023.1 coordinate 9,072,725, forward strand.
ACACTGAAAACTTTCTTTTCAAATTTTAATTCCTAGTTGTAAAACAACTGTAGGGCAACCAGCAAGATAAGACATTAAACTGACTGCTTAATTGCCTTTTACTGTCTTACTAGTTATATATGCACATTCTTAATAGTTCGTGAATCTTTATTTACTAGGATGAATAAACGACCTGTCAACAATTACATCAAACTCCCCTAACTAAATAATCTCAGCACATGACACACTTTAACTCTAATGTGTCCTCAGCGAGTTTTAATTTCATTATGCTTCACTATTTTTCTAGGCAGAGTGATTTAAACTGAATTAGTTTAACAGCATGGGGCAGGAGTACTCCAGGGCAAGTAAAGTAAAATGCTGCACTCACACTACACTAAACAAGGTCTTGTGGTGAATTACATTACTGTACATCATTTTTATTAGCCAGAGAGCTCAGTGTTCAGGGACCATTTGGAAGTACCCTGCATTTTTATTTCTATATTTTGTTCTTTCTGTGGCCATATGTGTTTGCTACCTAGGATTTAAAGTGACATTTACATGGAGAAATTTGCATTGACTGGCTTGCTCTGATTTATTGCTTTGTGTTTCACTCAATTTCTTCTTAAATTAACCAGAGAGCACTTTGTAGTTCTGCTTCATTTCCCAATGCAGTTTTATTACACAGCTCTGGGGACTCATGATAATTTATCACTATCAGCTTTATTGGCTTCCCTCTCCTAAATCCTGTTCCAACCCTTATCAATAGGTAAACCAAAACAAACTAAACGTTCCCCAAATAAGTGTTAGATAAAAGTGTTGTCTTTGACTGATACAATGGAGAATCACTATTCAAAATCAGACATGGGAATTTTTTTCTTTTTAAGGATTTTATCGGTATTGGCTTTTACTTACAGCATTAATTGCTAATTAGCTTTTTATCTAATTAAAACCTCTGTCTCCTGATTCCACTGCTACCTCTGTGTAAACACAGACACAAAGATCCTTGCCCTCAGTGAGAGTTTTGCCAGAGTTTCACTTGGGATTAGAGTCACCCTCTTGTGCAGTGGGTACTTTCTTCTAACAGAATAGAACAAATTTGGGCCCCATTCCTGCCTGCCCCGGCCCACGTGAGCAACGTTACACACATGAATAGGCCCTTTGAGTGGGACTCCTCACGACTCGTCGTAAACCGCATCTGCAGGACTGGAGGTCTGGTGCCCAATCGAGTAAACCCCTTTTACATCCTAAACCTGGGGATTTCTCCCAGAACCGCAGTTGCTCAGCACATTACAGAGCTGGTCTCAAGAAAAGCCTGATGTCTATTATGGTAAATTCCTACTGGCATCACAGATTCTGTAATCACAGGAGAATCTGGAAAGCCAAATATATAAATCACACTCTCAGAGGAAGTCCTAGCCACACCGAAGTCAACCAACTGTTTCTTGCCTCAGCCTTTCCAGAATGATACCCTGTAAATCTAATGAAGATTTTCAAAGCAACCAAATAAGGTGCTAACTTGAATACAAATTCAAGTGAATCAACTGCTGTGTGTGAAGCAATCCTGGCATTTGCTAAAATAACATTCGGCTTTGTTCTAGATACACACAATTAGAAAATCTGGAAAGGATGCCCACAGCAATTCTGCTTGAACAGGCTCTGACTCTTTTAAGTTGAAGAAAGTGTCTCTAAGACGGCAAAACATTCAAAGCCATTAATAAAATCATGATTTCAAGCAAAGGATATGATGTATATATGTATTACTTCAGAGAGTTGCTGCTAGATTAACACCCTTTCTTCCCACAGCTGGAAATATTACTGGTGCTTTTGTCAGACGATTAGCCTGCAGTTAGTCTGACAATTAGCACTCTCCTCAAAATCCCCCACTTCAAGACATGAGGGCAGTGCCCTGGCAGCTCTGGAAGAGCAAACTCCACTTTGAAGTCACCCTAAATTCAAACGTTTAGCACCTTTTTAAAAATGCTCAGCATGCTGGGCCATCACACTCTCACCTGATGGTGAGATCATTATTCATTACTCAGGTCATCAGTTATTATTATTATTAGCTCAGAAAAATGATATGGAAGCAGAAGCCTGGCCCAGAGCCCCACAGTGATTATGGGTGAGGCAGAAGAAACAAAGCTGTGCTGGGTTTGCGTGGGATCACCTGCACAAATTTGCACTTGTGCAACACCTGGCTTTTCTACCCAGGCCTAGACTCCCACTATTAAGATATGAGGAAAGAGAAGGGGGAAAAGACAGAAAATATAGTTGGCACTATCTGCCTTGAGCTAAATTCTGGACTCACTAGGGAGTTTTTCTTAATTAAGCACTATTTTCTTGTCAGCTCTGAGAGCCTCAGAAATTACACTTCAAGTGACATGAGTTGATTTCTTAGACCTGCTAGTGACCAAATTATATAGAGTACTGCATGAGATTTCAGGCTCAAGAAGATAATTGCCTGCAGCCACAGCCATCACATTTCATTCAATAAGTGAGTCTTTACCATGAACATTGAGCAGGGGAACAAACTGTGCTTCTCGGCCCACAACAGCATTTCACACAGCACGTAAGTCCTCCTACCACTGCGCCCTGGGACAGGACACTGGAGCAAAACCAGGACAACCCCTGCAACCAAAGTCTAACTCGGCATCTGCTTCCTCCCATGCTCCAGCCACTAACCCAACAGTCTATGGTGTAGAAATGAATGACTCAAACTGATATCTGGTGCCTCCATGTTAATCTTCTCCCTTAATAAAGTGTCTTTATTAGTTTAGCAATCTAAAAATAACTGGCTGCATGATACTGACCAACCCTTATCAAAACATCTGCCAGCCCATCTAGCTGAAGCTACCCTTTAGATCACGTGCCACAACTTCAAAGCCTCGTGCATCAAGTCAGTAATTGTAACATTACATCTAAATATTTAAGCTAGGGGCTGGTAGTCGCGTGTCCCATTTACAGTCAGCATCTGTCCTCTAATTCCATTACAGTACAAAGCAAAAATGTTTCCCAAAACTCACAAACAGGAAAAGCATCACACAGCTAGAGAGGCAGCAGCAGCTTGAACTTTCGAGCTGCTGAGCAGGGCTTTTGTGCTAAGGTCCTTTTTTTTTTTCCTACCCCTTCAAACTCCCCACATACACACACTAAAATAGGGGTGGTGCCGAAATTGTATTAATGTGAGCCTCAGGCACACAGAAAAAAAGAAAAGAGGAAGGGGAGGGAAGGGGGGGAAGGGTTTGGTCCAAGATGAAAGTAAGAAGAAAATAAAGGAGGCAATTTAGTCTGCTGTAGCCTGAATTGCTCTCAGTACAGCCAAGGGTAGAGGCTTGGGATGAGTAGGGCCCTTTTTGGACGGGTGCGCATGACTGGGGGAGGATCCGCCAGGACAGGGCCCGGGGGCCAATTCCGCTGGCTGGGAACAGAGGCCCCCTTTGAGGCCGAGTGGGGGGGGGGTCCCGGCCCCGGCCCCTGCCCCTGCCCCAGCCCGCTCGCAGTGGGCCCGAGGACCAGCTCTGCATCACTGCAGTGCTGAAAGCCACTGGTTCCTGCCAGAAAACAACTATTTTATGAAGGGGGGAGCTATCAGATTAGTCAGCAAACCATGCCGCACATAACTCCCACCAAAGGTACAAGCAACTCCCTCTTCTGTAGTGGTTATGCTAAAAATAAGCCCTGATGTGCATAAAAGGCACAAAACTTTCTCATATTCTTTATTTATGGTTTGTGCCTTTAAGAAAAAATTATCACACATGCAGAAACATAGATATGCTATTATAGAGCTATCAGCCTCCTGATACACACTCTTACAATCAAGATTTCTTTAAATATATACCCAGAATCAGGGTTGAGGGTGACACCAGCAGAAACACTGAAATACAGCACGTACAGAGTTGCACATGCGTCATCTGTAAACAGTGTGAGAATCACATGTAAGTATCCAAGAAGAGAGGCGGAAACAGAATCACACCCAGCATACAAAACTTTACCTACACATATATATGTGGTCGGAGAAATCCCAATGATACACTGTTTCTATCACACATTTTTTAAAAATACCATGTTTCCATTCTCTCAAATTCCACTCTGCTGTAAATACTCCCTAAATCCTGAATTAGCTACCATTAAAATGACAACTTTCTCCTTATCTTTGGAAAAAATGCTACTCCTTGAGCCACCTGAAGGCCCAGGCGAGGAGGGGATTTCAGGCAGCACCAGCAAATGTCCAGCACTAATGTGTGCTCCTGAGCAGAAGAGCCATACTTTGCTTCATGCTCAGCCTTGGGAGTCACTTTCTGACCGATCCCATAATCTTCCCTGGCACCCATGCTCTGGGACACCTCAGGCCTCCAAGGGCAGAGCTACAAAAGGCTTCCCTCTGTAACATGGAGCACTCAGCATTGAACTACCACCTGAGGGTTTTGCTGTGCAGCACACAGATACCCTTTGGACATTCTGCAAGCATCCCGGGTGTCAGAAAGGGCATCTGAGATGTGCTGCCAGCAGGCACTCTCTGCTACACCAGGCCTCATAGCCAAGCTGGTGGTGCTGGCAAATATGATCCTGCAGCATCAAAATCCTTCGGAGCTCTACCAGTTATTTCAGTAAGAGAGCAGGATGATTTTCATAAATGGAGTGAAATCAAAGATCCTCAGCTGGCAAGGGGAGTTGAAGTAGAACTTTTTTTTTGTTGGTCAGACACAAAGTAGTGGTGGGTTTCCTTTATGATTATTTTTTTCTTGTAATGGTCTCAGTGCTGTGCTGTCCCTATAGTATCACACTCCATGCAGGGCACAAGTATGGCAACAAATGTTTTCTGGAGCAGCAGCGTGCTCGCACTGCAGCATCCCAGCCACTCCAGTAATGAGATTAAGCAACAGCTTGCTAGTCAGGGAGGGGGAGCAGGCGTTGCTGTGGGGAAGAGCACACTCTTCTTCACACTGCCAAACCTTCCCAGCCACTGTCACAGAACAGATGGGATTACCAAAGCTGCCGTTACCACGGAACTGTCCGGTCACGTTCACGCAGCAAAAACCTCCATGCCCAGGGCAGGAGAGGGCTATACTACCCTATGTAATCAAGGGGAAAATTGCTACTGATTGAACTCAAAACAAACAAAAAAAGACACATCCACAGAAAGTGAAGGAGAGGGTACATCAGGAGGTGGAATGCAGCCTCCTCATACAACTGGGCTGGGAGGCACTAGTGAGCCCCTGTTGCAGCAAGGCATCACCGGCCCCAGCAGTTTTCCTGCAAGAGTTTTGGGGCTCCCCTGGGCTGCTGGGAGGCAGCCATGCACCCAGACACTGACTCGTGATAAATCGGGAGCCCCACTTTAAAGGGCAGACAGTCAAAGAACAGGAAGACTGTTTCAAAGTGAAACAGAAGGATGGGTTATATTGATAACAATATTTTTTCTCTTGCTGTCTCTATTAACTGCTCTTTGTTCCATAAAGCAGTGATATTATCAAGGCTTACTATCTTCTGTTTCTAATCTCTGTCGAGAAATTCAAGAAGGCAGCAAAGCTAGATATTTAACAACTAGGGCACTGATTTTAGCTATTTTTGCCTTGGTGTACATCCCTCTTGGAAAAATCCTCTGTTGAGGGAGATGCTGGAATAAACTCTGGACTGATCATATGTGGGCAACTACACCAGGCAATCAAACTGTTCCTTCTGGCCTTAAAATCTCTAATTTTGTTAGCATCTTCTGCATGTTTGTATTATACACATCTTTGCAAACACAGACACATAGAAGATGAGACTTCCCTGAAAGTTTTAGTAACAGTTGAAAACTAAGTTTTAGGAGAGTTTAGGGGTTTGTTCCAACAAAACAAGGACATATTGTACTGTCAAAGAATGGATTTCAGTTGTCCTTAAACGACACTGGCATCCCGATGCCTAGAAATGCTATAAACATTTTCTCTCTAAAAACAGCTATTTTTTTTTTCCACGATGGAGAGTCCATAAAACTGCGTGGAGCATCAGCTATTAGGGGCTCATTGAATAATTCATCCCTCATTGCAAGCCCATAATGTCTTTTCTCAGCCTTTTGTGGGGCTGTTTTCTCTTCTTTTCTCCTTGAATTATAAAAAGGTTGCCTTCTTTTGTTCACATCAAGCTGCTGCTAGCTGAAGCTTTGTCTGTGCAAAGCCAAAGTGTGAGTTTCAATGGACTCCCCCCTCTTTGTTTTCCAAGTTCATCTCCAAGTGTAGATTGTGTATAGAAGGCCTTCTTTGTAAAAGCTGGAAAAGTTGTACAAATGTTTGACCAGCTCATTTGGTACTTTTGTCTCGCCTTCTCCAGTGCCTGTGCATGTGCTGGGCAGCAACTTCCACACACAGGCGGCCCGGGCGGGCCCTTGCCTGCCCCTGCACCCTGGCCCAGCCGGGAGCCAGGCATGGCTTCAGCGGGAGCAGCAGCTGTCCCCCCGCAGCAGCCCTTCACCTCCGCCTTGTTCAGGTTGCAACCTCCTCGCAGTCCCTGGCCAAACACCAACACATGCTCTTCCCAGCAGTTTTAAGAGCAGAAAAAACAAAACCTGTGGCTCCCTGCCCTGTTCAGACTGCAGAGACTCGGGGTTCCACAGCTTTTTCCTACAACTGTCCCTTCTATGCAGCTGCAGCCTTTTGCTTGGCTTGGGAAAGGAGCCCCTGCATGGCTATGACGAGGGGCTCTGTGATCGCTCCAACCCTCCCTGCTCCCTGGTTACTGAAAGCCAAACTAGCAGTGACTCCCATCTTTGTTCCAATCTCTGTGCCATTCCTGCACACTGCAGGATCGTTCCGGTGGGGGAATGGGACATGATGGGATGTGGCAGCCAGGCTGTCAGGGCTCACTCCTTGCCCTACACCTCCCACTGCGCTGGCCCTAGGACAACCTCTGGGAGAAGGGGAGTGATAGCCACCAGCAGCTGGGACTGGGACTGGCACTGGCCCGTTGCAGGGCGCCACAGAGAGTATGGGCAAACAGGACTTTACCTCTTTCGCTGAGGATGCCATCAATGCTGTGCTTGGCCTTCTTGTCGCCTTCCTCCACCTCCTTTCTTTCCAGCTCAGCCTCCTCTTCCTCGCCTTTCCCAAACTTGCTCCGCAGGATGCGGCTGATGGAGCTCACTTCAGGGGGGAAGTGCAGAGCTGTGACCGGCTTGTCCCCAGCAGCTCCCCGCAGCTCTCGGGCAGACTCGGGGAGCTGAGTCCCCCATCAGTGCCGCTGGCTCGTATCCCTCAGCCACTGCCAGTCAGGACTTAGGGAAGGCAACCACCCACTCCGGTCCCCGCAGGGGTTTCACAGGGCACCGTCCTGCGCCGCTCTCCAGCGTGGGCACAGCAGCTCCCGAGAAACTTTCCTTTCCCCGAGCCCGCACGGTGGGTGATAAAAACCCGCAGACACCACACAAATACTGCTCCAGTTCCGTGTGCCCCCATCCCATCCCGCAAACAACCGGCAGGCACAGGGAGCTGCTCCCCATCTCCGGCTTCCCAGCTCCGTGCCTCCGGGAAGCCCCGAGCCCTCCTGCTGCAGCAGCCCGGAGGGGACAGCGGGGAAGGATCAGGAGGAGGAGGGGAGGGGGATGCAGTTGCAATTTAATTGAAAGCACCCTGCCGAGCGCAGGAATCCTCCCGGGACGCGCCAGAGGCACCGCATGCTAACGCCGGCCGCTCTGTGGGCACCGGTCCGGCCCGGGGCTCCGATCCCGAGGGGACGGGGCTCACCCTGGTACCGCGCTACCCTCCCCGGGCCGCTCCCAACCCTCCGGGACCCTCCGAAACCCCCGCTCCGTACCTGACGGCACCGTGTTGCGATCGCACACCCCGTCCTTCAGCAGCTTGTCCCGGATCTCCCAGCTGAACATGCCCGCGTTTTCCCGCTTGTATTCCTCAATTTTCTTCTCAACATCCGGCGTCGTCACCTGCTTCAGTAAAGACAAGGAGAGCGGGCACAGTCTGTAGGGCCAGAGCCCCAGGGTGGTCGGAGCCACCCGCGCCGTCGTCAGCGAGAGCCGACACTGGCCCCACTTAGAAATGCCGATATTAAACACCCGAATGCGGGCAGGGTGAAATAAGAGGGGACACAGAAGTTAATAACGGGCCCGCATAAGACGAACACCCTCTGTGTTAAACGAAGCGTCCCAGAAAATCCGGGGAGGCTACCGGGAAGGTGGGACAGAGCCCTCGGCAGGGAAAACCCTGAATCAGGCAGGACCGGCTGCCGTGCGGCCGAGAAAATCCCAGGTCGTGACCAGCGGAGGACTCCGGGCAACGAAGCTCCAGGTCAGTAAAGTTTTGGCTGAACAAAGTTTGCAGCTCCGAACAAAAACCAGCGTAATAAAAACACGGAAAGATTCGAGTACCGGTATTTTTCTTTGGTAGCCTCGTGATTTTAAAATAAAGCTAAAAAACAAACAAAAAGAACGATCTCCCTGACAATAACATTACGTTTGAGTAACATGCTTATAAAAAATTACCTCTACTCCTAATACTGAAAGGAAAAGTTCAGGCATCGGTTCACTACTTTAGAAGAATCTAGCAACAACTTCCAATAAAAATTCAAGCCTTTACTTCGCTTTAGTGGGAAAGAAAAACTAGAGGAGGAGGAAGAGAAGCCTATTCTTGGGAAAAAATTTAGTCTCCATTATTTTTAGCGCAAACTTTTCGTTAGCGTAGCTATAAATACACGCAGCTCTAGAGCAGGGAGAAAAAGTAAACAGAGCAGGAGAAGTAAAGAGACAGACAGAAATACGGGTCTTTTTTTGCGCTTTCAAAGAAACCGGGGAGGGCCCGATCCAGCCGCACTGGGTCAGCTCCACCACCGGATCAGTCGCGTCCCGGTCTGTCCCGCAGCCCTGAGCCCGCCTGTGCTCCTGCGGGAATGAGTGTGGGGCACGGCAGGGCTCTGGGAAGCCAAGCGCTAAAAAACCCACGCTTTTCGCCCTATTTTCGTTTGAGATTTTTTAAAATAGCATTTCCTTAATTAAAAGTATATTATTGCCAAGAACTCAAACAATATTTTCTAAAGCCTCGGGAAGCTTGAGAGCAACAGGCGAGGACACAGCTAGGGTGCTGTGCCCCATGAGTGTCTGCGCCCACCCCCGGCCTCGCAAGTCCCCCTGGCCCTCCCGGCTGTCGCCGTCCCCACTGTAAACCCCGGTGCCGGCCAGCCTGGGCTATGTCCCGGTCGGACCTCGCTCCCCGCCACTGTGGCCGGGGTTTGCCCTGTTCTGGGCGGGCGGGAGGGGCTCACCTTGGGCTTGCTGCCGCCGATGGCCCCCGGCCGGATGGAGCCCGTCTCCTGGTACCTGCAGAGAATTTTGGAGACGCAGCCGTGGGACACTCGCAGCTGGCGGGAGATGACACAGGGCCTTATGCCATGGTGGGCCATCTCCACTATCTTGTGCCGGATATGGTTGGGTAAAGGCCTGCCATTGATAAACACTCCTCCGAGCTGATTGACTCTGCCCTGGCCTAGAGGGGTAGAGACTAGAAAAGGAGGGAAGGGAGGCAGGGGGGGTAAATGGAGTTAACGTCTCTTTCAGATCCTGTTGCGTCTTTTTTGTTGTTGTTGTTTTTATTGGTTTTTTGTCGTTGATTTTCTATAAGGCAACTCACCCCCGCCTGCCCCGCCACCCCGCAGTGCGCCCAGGGCCCGCAGCTCCCGTGGAGACCCCGCCGCCGGCCCGGCGGGCAGGGGAGGGAGGAGGCCGTGGGCTTCACCTGTTGCACTCAGCCAGAGCCGGCTTTCAGAGCCCGCCCGACTCCGGTGGAGAAGGGGGAAGCGATGCGGGAAGGCCGCAGTGTCCCCGGCGGCGCGGGAGCCGGCCCCGGCTCGGCCGCCCCGGGAGCGGCGGGGGGAGCCGCCGCAGCCGCCCGTCCTCCCTCGGGCAGGGGCCTGATAGTCCCCGGCACTGCAGGGCCGTCGCACCGCCGCTACCTTCGTTAAGGGCGGCCACTTGCAGCGGCCCGGTGCCACGGCTCTAAACTTCCTTTCGATTCGCATTGTCTCTATTTGAGTTTAATTTTTTTTTTTTCCTAACTTTTACCCGAACTTTGAGCTCCCCAAACCACCACCCTCCACTCCACTAAGAGAGCCTGGGCCGGCTGCGCTGCCGACCTCCCAGTCGGTTCCTCCCGCTCCCGGGACGGGCCGCTCGCAGGGTGCGAGGCCGGAGCCGCCGGCTGCAGTGGCCCGAGCCGTGTCCGTCCTGGGACAAATCCCTGCTCTGACAGCCCAGGCACGAGCCAGGCGGCTGTCCTGGAGTCCTCCGTGCGCCAGATCTGGCAGGCCGGGGGGGCCGCTTTGTTCCGGCGTCCCGGCACGGAGCGATTATCCTTTTCCCGACGGGGAGCAGCACAGGCGCGGCCTTACCTTCCAGCGGGAACCCGCTGCGGGGATAGTTCTGCCCGGCCCCGGGGCGCATCATCCTGGGGACAGCTCCGGCCAGAGTTGTCATCGCGGCGGCAGCGGCCAGCAGGGTTATATCCAGGTGAGGGCTGATCTAGGGGAGACCTGCGCTGTCAGCGGGCCCCGCCGAATCAGGAGAGGTCCCGGAGGGGGTGGGGGATGCCGCCGAGGGGCGGGGAGGAGGCAGCTCCGCCGCTACCCCTTTGTCAGTGACCCGCGCTGCCCCGCACCGGGAGGGCAGGGGCCGGGCGGGAGCCCCGCCGGGCGGCGCGGCTGGGCGCGGGGAGGGCTGGCGGGCGGCGGGGCGGGGGGCGGCGGCGGTGTCCCCGGTGCGGCGGGGAGCGCCGGCCGCGGGGCTGGGAGCATTTATCGGCTCCGTGCCCGGCGCGGCTCGGCGGCGGCGCCGCCGCGATTGGCCACCGCCGTCCGGCCCGGCCGCGCCGCCCCCGCTGATTGGGCGAGCGGCGGCTCTCGGGCATCGCCCCGGCCGGCGCGACGGCGGCGTGACCGGACCGGCACCGCGCGGCTCGGCTCGGCTTGGCACCGCACCGCACCGCACCGCACCGCACCGCACTGCAGGACAGGGCACGGCCCCGCGCTGACCCCACGGGCAGAGCCGTGCTGGGCCCTTTCGCCGCAAGCAGAGGGCGGCGGGCCGTGGGGATCTACCCGATGCCCCGACGGCCGCCCCAGCCCCGGGAGAGAAGCACCAGCCGGGGAGGCCTGGACATCGCATCGCTCAGGATCCCGTATCACTGCGGGACTCCGCAGGGCAGCCCCCGTCTGGCTGCCATGAAGCTTTTTTTCTCCTGGCTCTGGTCCCCGAGAAGCAACGGAGGGGTGGGGGGAACAACCTTTTTCATTTTAAGGAAAAATGCTTCTTCCTTTATTCTTTCCTTTTACTTATTTACTTTGAAATCGAAAGTACTACCGAATACTCTCTCCGTCCAGAAGAAATATCTCTGGAGCAAATGGTGCTTACACTTTGGAAAGCAAGAGCTGCCAGTGAGATCTCCGTGGGGATGTCTGCCTTTAAAAACCGGTGGGACAAGGGTGTCGCTGCGTTTCGTGCGTGTGCGTGAGCGTTTATATGCGAGTGTGTATGGGTGCGAGGCGGTGCGTGTTAAAGCCTTACTAACAAGCGTTTGTTCCCAGGAATTTATTGTAGTATTCAAACTAAACTGCTGGAAAAATAAAAGAGGTAAAGTCTGCCTCGGAGCTGGAGTGCCCACAGCAGGATATGACGCCAGGAGTGTTGTAAAGACTGTCTGTCCTTAGAGAAGGTACCATTGTGCACGGCCTTTTATTTATAACTTGGTAAGTGCCAGCAAACTCGCCTCCTTTACACTCCGAAGTGCCAGCCCGGCTTTCCACAGGGCTCTTTATTTGCAATCGTCTATTCAGGAACTGTCAGTCCCGAGCTTCAAGTTATTCAAGACCTTAATCAATCAAAAGGATGAGAATCGCTCAGGTTTCCTCCTTTGAAATGAGGGGGAAAAGTGTTTTCTGGGTTCCCAGTCCGCGTCCCCTTTACGAGGCGGACGATCGTTGTGGGGCCGGGGCCGGCCCCAGGGAGGGCGGGGGTTTCGCGTTATTTAGGCAGAACTCCGGAGCCTCAATAATAAGCGAACCGGCCGCCGAGGGACCGGCAGTAGCACGGCGCGCCTCCGGGGAAACTCGGAGTTCGCGTCGGGCCCCACTCCTCAATGGGGGGCGAGGGGTCCGCAGCAGAACCGGCACCCGCTGCACGCCGGGGAGGTTCTAGCCCGTGGTCCCTCTCTCTCTCAAGCCCCGCGCGCCGGCCACCAAACCGAGCGGTTTCCCTCTCTTTCAAATGCACACAAATAGATCCAAATACCGGGTGCTGCCCGGGAACGCTCCCGCAGCCCAAGGAAAAGGCTGGCAGGAAAAGTTCGCATGCTGTGAAAGTCAGCGTGTATTTCACAAAGCGTTTGTGTTCTGCAAACACCCCGGTGGCCGGAGCTCTGGGAAACCCGTTAGGGAGCCCTATAGAAACGCAGCCCCGCGAGAGACGGGCCGAGCCGGGCGGTAGAGCGCCCGCGGCAGCGCGGGAGTTCCCGGGCCGGCGGCCCCGCCGAGCCGGGATGGCAGAAGTCGTGCGGCCCTAGCCGTCGCACCACAAACGACGCCACGCCACTCGCCACTCGCTTTTACTGGAGGAAGGAAGTCGGTAGAAATGTTATTGAAAAAAAGGGACGAAACTCCTTAGGGTTTAATTCGCGGCGGGGAGCAGGGCCGCACGAAGTGCACCCGGCGCTAACAGCATCCCCGTGGCCACCTCACTCCCCACCTCCGAGCATGGGAGCAGAAACCCTTCCTACCCATCGCGATGGGTGCCGTTGTGATGCTCGAGCCGTAATCCTCGTCCACGCAAAGGAGAGGCACGAATGCGGACTGCCTCGACCCCTCATCCGCCGAGGAGGAGGAGCGGAGCCCCTCATCCCGGCAGGAGAGCTAGCCTGGGCAGTGGTTTTGAGCTGCTTCCCCCCCCCCTCCTCCTTTAACGACGCGCCTTCGTGTGCGTGCCGCGTGTTTTTGCGTGGAGCCAGTGTCGCTCCCGGGGCAGCCCCGGCAGGCCCATCCCGTGCCAGCCCTGCCAGAAACCGTCTCGGGAGCTCCGGAGCCGCCGCTGCTCCCGGCCATCGTTGCCGGCCGGGGGTCGGGGCCGGGGCAGGGGCGGCCTGGACGCCTCCCCCGACAGGGCCGGTGGCTCCCGCAGCAGCTCCAGTTCCCCACTCCACGCTCGGCCCCGTGGGGCTGCCGTGGCCCTTGCCACCCCAGCGCGTCCCCATAGCCCCAAAACCGAGCCCCGCTTCCCCAGGACAGGCTCCCGGGCCGGGCTCGCGTGGACGGCAGGGGAAAGCGGTGTTAAACCCACCTAGTCTCGCCCTCGCGGTCCTGCGCTACCAGACACCGAGTGCCCCGCGATGGAACAGCCTCATCTTCCCGCACGGGAACTGTGAAAAATTCAAGGCAAAAAGATTAGGCACGAATGCCTGTCCCCGCTCCTCCCTCCCCTCCTCTCCCCCACCCCCATATTACAGTCCTTTAGGCCAGCAGAGAGGATTTCACGGTTTTCCAGTGGAAATAGCTAAAAACGCTCCTGCTAATTACAGAGCTCTTCCAGGCCAGGTGCACTTTTAATTGGATTAGTAAGTGCTCTATATTAAACCTTCAGCACATCAAATGGACAGTGAAAATTAGAGCTATTAAGAACACAGGCAATCATTTCTGAACGATAAACAGTGTTGGTCTCCCCTCTATTAGAAATAAATCAATTACACTCTTTCCGGCTTTGCGTGCACAAATTCATTTCTCATACGGGTTTCGAAGCGAATTCCCCGGCTCTTTCCAAGGGAGGTGGAGAGGAGACTACAGTTTCGTACATAAAAACATGTGCTTGGAAAACGGAAAGGAAAGGAAAGGAAAGGAAAGGAAAGGAAAGGAAAGGAAAGGAAAGGAAAGGAAAGGAAAGGAAAGGAAAGGAAAGGAAAGGAAAGGAAAGGAAAGGAAAGGAAAGGAAAGGAAAGGAAAGGAAAGGAAAGGAAAGGAAAGGAAAGGAAAGGAAAGGAAAGGAAAGGAAAGGAAAGGAAAGGAAAGGAAAGGAAAGGAAAGGAAAGGAAAGGAAAGGAAAGGAAAGGCAGAGGGTAGACATGGAGAGAAAGAGAGAAAAAGAGAGAGAGGAGGAGAGAAAGAAAATCGAAAAACACCAACACTAACAACCCTAAGAATGAACGAAGAAAGTCAAGACTGGCGTAACTATTGAGTATGGCTGCCTGTAACAGCTGTTTCCTACTCCATTCTGCCCTCGCCATAAACACCTCAAAAAGCAACCTCTCGGGGCTGCCCGGTTCAGCTTTACCCGCTGCCTAACTGCTTTCCATTCACACGGGTTTCCCTCTTCCTTCCCCTCCCGTAGAGCGAGCGGCGTTGTCTGTTTGGGGGACTCTCTACCACCCGATCACGGCCTCCCGGACAGGGCAGAGGAACGTGTGCCCGGCGGGATGCGGAGCTGGGCTTGCAGAGCTGGGCTTGCGGAGCTGGGGCTGCGGGTTTCCAGTGACCGCTGTTCCACCCCGAGCGTCTGCTCCGCGTTAGGAGGGTCCTTCCCCACCGCAAGCCAGGCGTGGGGGCATGCGAGCGCTGCCACGGACCAGAGGCGCGTTAAGCCAAACCGGTGTCGACGTGTTTGGACGAGAGTGACCCGCGTAGGACGGCAAGTTGTAAAATGCCGCAGAAGAGAAACTTCAGTACTGTTCAAGTAATTTGGGGTCCGTGTAATATGAACGGTTATCGAATCCCCTGCTTCGGGACGGGATGCGCTGGGGAGTGTCGGGGGGTGGTGGGACGGAGAAGCGGGGCACGTAGGCAGGCGGCAGGTGATGGCATCTCGCGACACCCCGGCGGCCACACTGGAGAACTGACCGCTCACACGGAGAGGCAGCCCCGTACAGCCCAGTCTCACTCTCAGAAACAAGCTCCGCCGTAGAGCCCTCCCAGGAAAGCCGCTCCGCACCCTATTTTCGTACATCACCCCCTCCCCGTTGATGGTCCCAGAGATGTCCGGGGACATTACTCGTCCAGCCAGGGGCTGTGAGGGAGCCCCGGGGCAGCCATCCGGGAAGGGCAGCGGGACGCGGCGGTGGGATCAGCAGGACGCGGTGGTGGGATCAGCGGGACGCTTTCCCGGTCGCCGAGCTGTAAGGCTGGGAGTGAACCAGACCCCACCGCCGGGTTTAGAAGGGAAAAGT
This sequence comes from Aphelocoma coerulescens, assembly GCF_041296385.1. Classification (NCBI taxonomy): domain Eukaryota; kingdom Metazoa; phylum Chordata; class Aves; order Passeriformes; family Corvidae; genus Aphelocoma; species Aphelocoma coerulescens. Next base: position 9,087,877 of record NC_091023.1, read on the forward strand.
ACCCCCTCGGACACCTCCCCCGGCCCACAGAGCACCGCGCTGCGGGGGCAGCGGGCCACCCGAGCCCGCAGACGCCTCCGCCCCGGAGGAACCCGGACCGGGGGCCGGTGCCCTGGGGAAGGCCCGAGCTGGCGGTGGAGCGGGCAGGAGGGGCTCGCTCCTGGGCTGGCACCTGGGCCCAAGCCTTAGCAATAATTCGAAACAAGTAGCCTACAGATTAATTATCCTTCGTAGTTTTTTTATTTTTAACTTCTTTTTTTTTTTTTTTTTTTTTTTTTTTTTTTTTTGGTGGCAGAAACATAATACTGTTTGGCAAAAAAAGAAATTACCAGCAAAGGGCTGGGGAGATTAACATTTGGAAACTTATGAAATGTAATCTGCATATCCAATTGATTCCCAGCATATCAGTTGAAAGGATAAAGATGCGTATCTCCATGATGGATATTGCATTAATAGGCACATAAATAAAGGTTGAAAAGTCATCACTGGAAGCTTTGAACCTTTTTCCATCTCTTTTATGTCCCATCCGCACGTTTCAGCACCATCTTTTTTTTCTTTGTTTTTTTCCTTTTTGAGTTGTTACATTCTCATTAATTTACAGCCACAGCGCGCCTGGCAGTCGGAGAAGGGGCAGGTCAGTACGAGAAGAGGCTCTGTAGAAGGCCAGGAACAGGGGACAGAACACCCGAGATCCCCCGAGCCTAGTCCGAGACCACTTTCGAGCTCCGCTGACCGGGCCGAGGGGAAAGGAGGGCACCCTGCCTCTGCCACTCCTAAGGAAGAATTTCCTCCGAGGGTTTAATCCTCGGGAATCGCCTGTGCCAGCACCACGGAGGGAAGAAGAATCTGGAGGGTAGCGGCAAAGCGCTTCCATGGCGGGAAGATCCCAAATAGAGCTCATCACCGGGGCCCCGAAGGGAGCGTGAGAGGGAGCAAACAAACACCCAGGGGGTGGGAGGTGGTCCCGGGAAGGGCCGAAATCCATCGCCCCGTAACCGGCGAGGCTGCCCATGGACGAAGACTGAAACACTTAACCAACCCTACAACTGGTTCACTTTGCAGCACCGGCCGCCCTCTGTCTCCCTGTAAACTGGCAATAAATACATGTATTTCACTAACTCCTCACCTTTCTGATTACTACCAGATCCTGCAGTAAGTGATACTACAGCTGCCACTCCGCACTGACACGTGCCCTCGGAGCCAGGACAGGGGTGCATCTGCAGTCCTGGGGCTGGCAGCGGCTGCGGGCTACGGGCCCCGGACCGCAGAGCCCGCGGGCTCCTTCCAACGGGCCACGGCGGCTGGGAAGGGACGGTCCTTCCCTGCGAAGAGACGGGAGGAAAAGGCGGTGTTATTTATTTATGACTTTAAACATTACCATGGAGTTTCGGCTGCATGTCAGAGAGGGGCGGCACTGTCCCGCCGTGTCGCCACCGGGAGGGCAGGGCCGGCTCCCCGGGCTCACCGGCGAGTCACCCACGGGAAACGCGCGCCTGCCTTCCCCAACTCCGCCGTAGTTGACGGCCCCATTTCAAAACGAAGCGTCTAATCCTCGTTAATTACTAGCAAAAACACCAGAGATTATTAATTGCAGCAGCGTCACAACAGATTTCCACCGGGAGTTTTACTGCAGCAGAGACCACGAGGCTTTAGGAACCCGGGGCTCGGACCTCTAGACACATCTGCCTGCGGAACACGGCATTTGCACAGCGGCTGGGAGAAACTCGTGGCCCTGCACGACCCACTCCGGGTCTGCCAATAGACAGGCACCGGCAGGCATCCAGCACTCCATCCCAACGGTCCCAACTGTCTTCTGGGACATTCTTTCCTCCCTCCCTCCTTCCCTCCCTGCTTTTTCGCCCTCTATCCAATACAATGGAGCCAGGAATTAACGGTATTAAGGGAGAAGCGGCCCTACTAGCACAGACATCGAATTCATTAATCGGTATTTCGCCCACAGCTATATGATTTCATCGCTTATTCTTATAAAGATGAACTGAAATAAAATTTGGGAAAGGATAAGCAGAAAGAGAGTGAAAAAGAAAGAAAATGAGAAGGGGCGAAAGAAAGAAGGAAAGAAGGAAAGAAGGAGGAAGGAAAGAAAAAAATAGAAAGAAAGCACGAAGGAGGAAAGGACCGGAGAGGGGTCCCGCCGGTGCCGGGGCTGCGACCGTGCCCTCCGCCGCCGGAGAGGGCAAATCTCGGACCCAGGGCAGCCTAGCAGGGCCGGCAGCGGGTGGGAGGCGGCCGTATGCATCCCCCGCCTCCATCCCCCGCTCCCCGCAGCGGGCACTGCCCATCCCCGACCGCGGCCGGGAGCCGGCTGATGCCGCTGTTCTGCCGTGTCCTTCTCCGCCACCCGTCCCGCGCTGGATATACAGGGATCCCGCTTCCCAGCTCCCGTCAGTGCCGAGCGCTCACTTACAACATCAGAGCATCACTGGGTTAAGCAAAACACAGCGGGGCAGACACAGAGCGACATGTGGGGTTCGGGGCGCTCTCAGCACCGGCCCGCGGGCATCCTCGGGGGGTCGGCTCCGCGGTCCGGGCCCCTCCGCTCTTCCCCCCAGCTCCCGGAAAGAGGGAAGAGCTAGTGCTCGGCCTCGGGCCGAAACTAAACAACTGCTCACAGAAAATAAAGAAGTTAGGGTGTTTGTTTGTTTTTGTTTTTGTTTTTTTTTTTCAGGAGCAACAGATTCAATTAATATCTGGACTAATAGTATTAGTGATCATTACCAAAGTCTCCCCTCCCCTTCAGAAAGGAAACAGAAGGAACTTCCAGACAACTAGAATGTCACATATTTTCCAGCCAGTGTTGACACTTATATAAGGCAGGGAGATCTAAGTTTATTCTCACATAGAAAGGTTTGCCACCAGACTAGAAGAAAGTGTATTTTCTGTTTTGTGGTTTCATTTAATTTACTTTGGAGTTTTCAGTAGTTTCAGATTTTTTTTTTTTTTTTTTTTTTTTCACGAAGGAATACTTTCTTTCTCCTAATATTAACTGTCCAACTAACAAGTCCTGATTTTCCACATGGAAACTAAGCTGGCATTGTTGTTCATCATCACTTTTTCTAAGTCATAAAAAGTTTCATTGTTCCCGTTTTAAAGGAAAGCAAATTTCGATCTTTATCTCAAGCATATTCCTCAAATTTCACTCACAAAAACACCCATCTAAACAAACAAACAAAACCTCAACCAAAACCGAAATGTTGTTGTTGCTATTTATTACTAATAAAAATATCACAAAATAATAACTAAAATGGATTTGTTAGATTTTGCTAAACGATTAAACAACTTAGAGGTAGGATGGGGAAACGTAGCTTACATCTAGACTTGTAATGAGCTGAAGTCTAAAATTTAGTTTTCCTGACGAATCAGGAGTAGTTTTGGGGGAGAAATAAAAATAAAAATAATAACGGTTCAAGCTATTCCCCTCAAATTTCATAATCCAATGAGACTAATCAACCTCATGGTATTTGATTATTGTAAAAATCTTCTCAAAGCAGCTGAAATATTTCTCAGCTGAAGCTATTTGTAAGAGATTACGATCACCTTGATGCCAAATCTCTCAATCTGCATGACATGTGAATAGCACGCCTGAGACAGCTCAGATACTGAGCTGTGAAGCCGGTTTCAGAACCAGGTGTTTTCAGTAAGAGCAGATACAGGCAGAAGGCCAACACTGCTCCTTCCCTAAACACAAGCAAGAGTATTTTATGCTGCATTGATCAAAGATCGGCGTAGTTGAATGTGTCTAGTATGAACGTATGCCTCCCCCATGACACAAACCATATTTTGGTAATGCAGTTGTGGGATTTCTTCCAGCTATCTCCATTTCTACATGCACCTGGATAAAATGTGAAAGCAGGGTAAGTTGCAGGATTTTCTATCTTTAATAAAAGTGAGCCACCAAATTTAAATACCTTTCAGAAACGTTAGGAATCGTTGCCATGAAAAACACATTGCTTCCTTGACCCACTTGTAACATGAAGGGAACATTTGTGCTGCTTGTATGAAGATCTTGCACCAATGGACAACTGACAGGGAGCTGCCTCTGATGTGGTTTAAATGAGAAATGATGATTACAAGCAAATATAAATATTGATCTTTTTTCTAATATTTTTTCTTTATCTTTTGTCTTTTAGATTCCTTGGCAATATAACATGATAAAAAAAATCAACTAACCTCCAGTCAGAAAAGCTTCTTCTCTAGACTAGTAGAACAGACAAGGACAGCTACAAAATATCAATAGCTACAAAACATCAGTAACATAGGGGAAAGGGCCATTGAGCTCAGGAGGATTTTAGTGTACACAAGGAGCTCTGACAAAGTCAGACACTTAATTTCAATGAATTTTAGACTCTCAATTTTGTGTCCATAAACATCTCTTGCACCATATTAATAACAATTGCACTGTTTATGCTTGAGCCAGCAGGTCAGAGATGGTTAAAAACCATTCCTCTGGACATATTCATGTTTAAATATTGGCTTCTCCAGCTGTTGTTAAAATTTTTGGTGATGCAGAGAACCAAAAACCTGTTACAGGAAAGAGATGGAACTGTAGCAGTCATGAAAGCAAGGGTGCTTGCAGCACCTTCCCAAGGGATTCACAAAGGCCATTACCCTAAGCAAAGCTGTTCAGCCCCAGATCTGAATACACATAGCACACCTACAGAGAAA